>NW_006441995.1:3076273-3146175 GCF_000325575.1 Pteropus alecto | reverse complement strand
CTAAATGTGGCAGGGATATGATATGAATGAATAAGCAATCAGAGAAGGGGTTGGGAGGGGACAGCCATCAGAAGACAAGTAAAAAGCTGCATTTGGATTTCCATGTGTATAGTTACGGAAGGCAGGGTCCAGAAAATATGTCTATTACAGATTCATTCCCAGAATGAAGCTGAGGATCTGGAAATTCATTGTTTTAAAACTACTCATGCTTGCTTACCCTTGGAACATTTTTATATAACCCAGGGGCACTTGCACCCCATTTTTTTGTCATGTTTTATAAATATCATTAATTTCATCATGATCATCATTTGACCCATAATTATTTGTCGTGTTTTATAAATATCATTAATTTCATCATGGTCCAATAGAGCAAAAGCGGTGAAAGTAATAGAGAGTGCTTGTACGTGGGGTTGTGCAATTATATCAGAAAAGAAAATAGAAATCACGATAGAGCTAATTTTTTCTTTTTCTTTCTTTTTTTATTATTAAAAATTATTGGGGGTGACATTGATCCACAAAATCCAATAAATTTCAAGTGTATAATTCAACAGTAAGTCATATATATATTACATTGTGTGTTCACTGCCCATAGTCCATGTCCATGAATTTCTGTTTATCATGTTTGTTTGTTGCTTTTAGATTTATAGCATACATATAAGTGATATCATGTGGTTTTCAACTTTTTCTGTTTGACTTATTTGAGCTAAATAAATAGCAAGAAAATGAACAAAGTTCATGTCTGTATGCAGTATAGGAATAATTTTGAGAGAAGAAAGGGAAAATCAAACAAATGTGAGAAGTACCGATTGGATTCTATCAGGAATATTAGAAAAAAGGACAATGAAATTGTATCCAATGGAAAAAAGAAAACCAGCCTTTTAAGCATGTGGCAAGAGGATTCCCATCCCCACTGCGGATAATTATTATATCATGAATTTGGGAGAAGACATGTATGTGTTGGACAATTTAAAGCCTAAACTTGGTGACAGTGCTTGGATGAACTCTTTCGCAATCCATTCACGGCCTGGTAGCATTTGCACAATATCAAAATGAGGGATGAGTCAGCCTGTATAGGCACCTGCATACTCTGAGATAACCAGAAAAGGTGTTGCCAGCCTCAACAGACCTTCACAATGGCTCTGAGTGGCCACCTCTACTTAACAGTGTAGATTCCTGTGAGTTGTACTTATGCTATCTCCAAATTCACTAATGATTTATTACACTTCACAGCCTGGTTTTCTGTTGTGGCGGAATTAAGAATGGAACTATATTCCCACTCTCCTCAAATTGGTATGGGGAGAACATAGCTCAGAGGAGACAGCTGGGGGAAAGCGAGGCGTGGTCGGTGGGGCTATGGAGCTGCAGCGTCAGCTTTTAATTAACAAACCAAGTAGACATTTTAAGCTCCTGTATTTGGGTGTGTTTGGTTTGTCTTAATCTTTATAGAGGATATAAAGGTAGTAATTAGCTTTTCCCCATCACTCAAGCCCTTAGAGCTCTCTTCAGCCTTTGTGCTTATTTACACTAAACACAATTCAGATAATACTCATTTAAAAAAGTTTCTAACATGTCAATTATATATTCATTTATTCATCTATTTGAGACATATTTATTGTGCAGCTACTATGCACTTGGCATTGAAAATAAAGTGGTGGTCTAGATGGTGATTGCCCTTAAGCTTATGGAATTTAGAGCATCCTAGGGCAATAGATGTTTAAAAAATTAATGTAATAAGTACTTGTATTGAGTTTTGAAGAATAAGTTTTGGGTACTGTGGTAAAGTATGACTTGTCAACTAGACTGTAATTGCCTTTAAGTCAGGGACCGTATCTTACACTTCTTTCGAGTTGCTCTGTAGCTCCTAACATAGATCGTAATACAGAGTATTAGATGCTCAATAAATATTTGATTGACTACCATCTCTGTATTTGAGGCCGAAATAATTGCTGTCAAATCAAGTATTTTTTATTTCCTATTGAGCAAACATGAAGGCTGCATTGTAATTTTAATCTGTAATTTGTGCCTGAAGCCATCACGGACATTGTAACCCTTCCTCCTAGACTTATGCTCTGGCCAGAGTTTATGTTTAAGTAAGAGCAGCTGCATTTTTGATTTCTGAACCTTGGTTTATTGGTTACCGAGTCTCAGTTCACAGACCTATTATTTTTCACTGGGCCTCTGCTGGGTCCAAAGGCAGCCTTTGACTTGTCCTTCGTCTAGTTGCCTCACTTCTACCTGACAGATGGCCCAGGCTCCAGTATCCTGCCACAGATCCGGTGGGTCAGGGTGCTCAAGACGGGCCTGAGAAGCCTGGCTGTGTTTCAGGATTTAAAGGTTAAGGTTAAACAGGCTAGTAGGGAGCGTCATTGGAACTCAAGGAGTTTCACGTTACCTTATGTCACAGCAGTATCCTTGCTGATTGGGCAGCAGCTTCAGTCCAGTTGGCCATTGTACTTCAACAACAACAAAACAGCAAATCAAATCAAGGTGAAAATGTCTCAAGGGATTGTTTAACAGACAAGTAGGTGTTTTTGTTTGTTTGTTTTTAGCAAGTAGCGGTCCATGTACTATATTTAGGTGATAACTTTGAACATTAAGGCATCACTTGATTTCCCCAGAGTAGCTGATACATTAATTCAGTCACTTCAAAATTATTCTTAGTTCGTAGTAGTGGTCTATGGTTCTGTGTGAAAACCTTTAAATGTGTATTTCAAGGGGTCCTAAGAGTAAAGACTCTGCCTTTCTTATGGTCTCACAGCATGTGCTTTTATTATGTAAGTTATGTCCCACTTGAATTTTTGTGCATATATCTTTTTCTGCTGCTGTATATCAAGCTCAGTGAGATCAAATTCATCTGTGTATCTTTAACGCATATCATCATGCCCTAGGACTTAGAACATTCTGTTGAGTGAATAAATAAATGAATATATGACAACTGTTGAATATATGATGCCATTTAAGATGGGACTTTCTCAGATGACTCAAATAACTTTGACAGTGGATCCTAAATTCCTCCATTTAGTATGAAAATGAAGAAAATTCGAAAAAGATTAGAGCTATAGTCTTACCAATAGCATCTTAGTTCCATGAGTAGAGAATAATAAGTCATATGTTTCACTTACCACTCTGATGTAGAAAACTTTATTCTAAAGAAGTGGAATATACAATCTTGGAGAACTCTCTGGGCAGCCAGTCTAAAAATATGTTTTAACCTATGGATTTTCAGATAAATAGCTCATATAAAATTTTTCATATTGATTTGGATTTTACAGGTAAAGGATCGTACCACATACAAATAATAATAATGATTTCATCTCCTCTTTTAAATTTATAGTTTCTTTTATCTTATTAGTTTTGGTCAGACTTTTAGAACAGTGATAAATAATTGTGCCTTCAGGCACACTTATCAATGAAATTGACTATTAGCTATTGGGTTGAGAGCATTTTTCTCTTTTATTAATTTTTTTTTCAAATTATCAAGAATAAATGTTTAATTATTTTCAAGTGCTATTTCAGCATCTGTTGAGATGGTTGCTTTATCTCCCTTGTTTTATTGATGTTATAACTTACATTAAAGATTTTTCTTTTACATATTAACTCGTTTCCTGTTTTCTCTGAGAATATTCGCTGGCAGTGGTTGCAGCTGCAGCATTTACCCCACGATAAACTTGCAGATTACAATCCTAACCTTACTCCAAAAGTTTGCCACAAAATATCTCACTATTATTATTTTCGCATCGCTATAGTATATCGATAGTCTTTGGAAACAAAAGACATCATTCTATTTATAGCATTCTCTTTTTAGTAGTGGTATTTCCATTTACAGAAAATATAGTAATTCTCAATCACTGAAAATGTCAAATCCTAGAAAACATGTATTCCTGCGTGTGATGTTAACATCATTCTCGAACAGTCATTAGCCAAAGATTGATTTGATGAATCCGATTTATGTATACATTTCTGTTACATTAGGGGACAGTTTTTATATTTTATTTTCACATTGAAAACCAGTCAGATTTGCTTCAGCCTTAAAGAGCATGTTTATGTAAAATTAACACTGGCAGCGAGCTGCACTTTTTTTTCTAAATGGGTTAAAGAACCATGCTAACATTCTTAAAATGTTTCCTAACTGTCCATGGCATGGAGTACTTTATTTTACTTTATTTTATTATTGTTATTTTTTAGGATAATATATGATATTATTGCAAAATCATTCTTTTGGCATTAGTTACAGTGATAGCAAGATACTGAGTGTGGTATAGCAGCTCTAATGTAACAATTGCATTCTCTGCTTCCTGAGTGGAAATTTAAGTGACTTCCTATCCAAGTTACCCACAACCATTAATGCTACAAATCCTGATGCATACCGTTTGAGGAGGAGTTGCTGCTAATGGTTTAGAGTAAATGTTGAGAAGACTACAAAAGTTCCTTTAAGGGATTTTCTCTCTCTTTTCCCTTCCCCTGAATTATTTGGTTTTAAAGGAGTCAAATTACTTAGAGCTAGTCTGAATAGCAATAGCACCCAAGGAGCATTACACTTAGTTCTCATTAAAAAGCAGCACCTGTGCAATGCACGTTTTATACCACAAGCAAAGGGAATAATCAATTTCGCTTTAAACTCTTGCATTAGAATCTCTTAAAAAAATAAATGCACTTCATCAAGTTCTTCTAGATGGTGTTGCTGCTGTGCAATTGTTGGTGGACCTTTTTCTGTGCTGTGTTTGCTTTGAAGGGATCTTCCAATATATCTCCGATATTCCTTTCTTATAGTGTCCTTTTCTTTCGGATTTCATAAAACTCTATGCTTCATGAAGAGTGTCCTTCTTGTCACCGCATTGGTTTTCTAGCATATCTTCATAGATATCCATGAGAAAGGCAGTTAGGTAAGGGAAACTGTGACTTGGTTGTAAATCAAGTAATTGATTTAACAGATTGGGATGTTTGGAAAGACCATGATCCTGCAAAATCTCTTTCAAATAGGTCCAGGCACTTTCATTATATTGTACTAATTAGATCATTTCCAGAGTGATCTGGACTTCTCTCTCCAATATAGCATGATTATTGTAGCCAGTGGTGTTAAAAATGACGAAGTATCTTTGATTCCAGAGTTATTTCTCACATCCTCTTTAAGAAGTTGTTCTACGTACTGCAACTCATTACCCCAGAGTTTAAATTCCTGAATAACTCACTGTCGATGTTGCTAGGTGTGATAATTCTTTGCATCCTGATTAAGAATATCAGCAACAAACTCAAGCTCCTAAGATGGATTTTTTAGCCATTTCACTAATGCCCGTGATGCCAAACTCGATAGTTTTTGGGCTGTTCAGTTATTGCAGTGATGTAGTACATTTCCTCACGTAGATTCCTTTGAAATGTCTTTAAGAGAACTTCTCAAAAATACCACACTGTATAATTGGCTGCATTTAACTCAATAGCATCTCTTGTTAGTTTAAAAGCTCTTCACGTTGCAGAACGGCAGGGAAATAATCATAAACATCTCTAAATTTTTGTTGTAAATGATCCAGACCATTGGATTGAGGCAATCATTCAGGGATACTGGATCTGTATCAGCCCATTCTGTTCTGCCCCTGTACAGGACATAGGTGGGTAAGTCCAGGCTCAGAAACCTGTTGTCTTTAGTGGATGCCACCGCTTCTCTGGCCTTTGCTGCCATCACTTGTTCCTGCTGCTGCTGCTGCTGCTGCTGCTGCTGGGGCGGCGGCAGCTCGGGCTGACCAGGCTGGCTGCCCTGTGTAGCCTCTCCAGGCCCCTCAAAGGCCTCTGTCTCGCCTCCGTCTGCCCCATGGTCTATTTTAAAAAATGTTTTGAATTACTTTGAAAGGTTTGTTTTTGCTAATATTTTATTTCGATATTTGATATTAATATTTATAAGTTAGATGGGATTGTAGTTTTATCTTCTCTTTCAGATTTCTGATTATTTTAGATGGATAAAATTCAGAGGAGTGTCAATGTTTTTCTATACTTTCAAAAAACAAAATTTCCCAATTTATTTCATGGTTATTGATCTTTAATTTTTTCCAAATTGAAAATTTTTCAAAAGAAAAAATTTTGTAGTTCAACCATTTTTTTTCTAATTTTAGATAGTGTATCTGTTTTTTTTTTCCACTTCTCATTTTAAAACTTATACTTGCCCAAATTGGATTATACTGTTTGTTTGTAAAAATAACTAGCTTTTGAATTTATTTATGCATTCTAATTTATCTCTATTTTACTATTTCCTATTTTATTGATTTGTATTTTATTAATAGTTTTTGCTTGTTTTCCTGAAGTTCTGTTTTACTTTTTCTAACTTCTTGAGTTAAATGCTTTGCCAATTTGTATTTTAGAAATTAATAAAAAACCTTTAAAGTCACTTTCTTTGACTATACAGCTGTATTTTACATGTAGTATTCTCATTTTTATTATTTTCCATATGTTCTGTAGTTGTAGTTTTGGCTTATTCTATCCAAGGGTTATTTAAGAGTAACTTTTCTCGTTTCCAAATGGCATTCAAATTAAAAAAAAAAAAAGTATTTTATCTGCTTCGTGGTGAGAAAATATAAGTTGTATAATTCTTGCTGTTAGAATTAAATGAGATTTTTTTTTTTTTCCTGGCAGCCGATTAGAATATCTGGTAGCAAGAAAGGTAAATGGGCATAGTGACTCTTTTCTTCACAGAGGAGAATATACCAGATGGAAAGGAACACCCACCTTATTCTTTAGTTTTAATTTCTTGGCTCTTTGAGTCTGGGAACATATGAAGGGAAGTAACAAAGATCTTCCTTCCTGTTTTTGGTGATTTCTATTTCATGATGTTAAGTTGGAACGTATTGTGAGTAGAATTTTATGTAGGTTTATCTTAATCTCATTTTTCCTGTTTCGTGATTACCTGTTAGTCTTAACTTTTGTAGTTTTGGGTTTTTATCCTTTTAATTGTTTTAAAAAATATTTTTGTTTGAATTTTGGTGTGATGTTTGTGCCAATGTGTTGGGCATTACTATTCAGATGCCAATATGAGCCAAAACTTCTGTTCCTAATAACTTTAACCTTTTTAAAATTAGTATTAATATGCTATTTTATCAACCTTGAAACACAGAAAAGCAAAAATAAACAGATTACTATCATTCATAATCCAAACATCCTTAGATAATCAGTGTGTTAGTATTTTGGTGAATCGCGTTCCAGTTTTTTTTCTGTTAATTTTTAATACATTTTGGCACACAGTAAGCTTCCTACTTCTTTAAGCCCTTGAAGGAAATTTACTTAAGGGAAAAATATTTACAGTTTAGGAAGGGTATATCTAAATATTCTCTTAGAATAAAAAGGCAAAACTACTTCTCGACAGATGTGCACAGCAAATCTCGAATCACCACAGAGAACAGTGAACACATGGTGGTGGTGGGGGATCGTGAACAGCGAACATGTGAAGGCACACAAACCATCCAAATTAAAACTGGGTAATAAGCCTAAGGAATAGCAGCTATCTCTATAGATAACACTGGTGAAGATGAATAAAATGCCTAATTAAAAAAAAAAAATTCTATTTATACTCAGCAGTTCATGTTAGTAAAGAAAAAACTCTTTGGGAAAAATGAATTTTTGAGCAATTTGAAGAAAGAATAAATAGCCTGCTAAAAGAATAATCTGAATATGTTTTGCATGATAAAGTATCTTGGAAGAATGGAGAGGTAAGAAGAGAAATGAATGGTCAAGAGTTGGTGTCTATTTTTACAAAGGCAAAGGAAGATTAGTGTGCAGAGGACAGGCAGAAAATAAAATTTGGCTGGACTAATTAGAAGACAAATATTTATGAGATGGGAACTCCTGTGTATGTGGGGGAGGATATGATGTAATTTAGAGAAGATAAAAGCATTGTTACCTTTTAAAAATTTTTTTATGAAGATGCATAGAATGATAAGAATTAATGTTGGATAGATAAAGGGATTGTCAGGGGAAGCTACCTATGCTATTGCCCAAAGTTTACAATATTACACACCAATTTTGCATCAGTGTTCTGACCAAATTCCAGGAAAACACCCATAAGAAAAGATACTATGAAGCCAGTAAACAACTGGTTTCTGAAGAGACACATTATGAAGATATTTTATATTCATAGATATTAAAGTAGCCTCTGTGGTCAGCAGAGCACTTTAAACAGTAATGTGAAACCGTTTGCATCTCCTAATTGCTTACTTATGCAATTGTCTTTTTTGACCTGTGCAGTAGCAGGGAATAAAGAGAAGCCAGTAATAATCGCATGATTGGGAACCTAGCCGTGTAGCCCAAGTTCAGGTCCTTGTTATGCCCCTAATTTACTGGTTGACCTTAGTCAGATTACTTCATTTCTCTCTCAGCATTAATTTCCATAGAGATAAAACAAGATATTTGAATTCTTAGCTTTTCATGTTCCTTTTTAATGTTGAAGTTCTAGAATTCTGTGATTTAAATTCCTGTCAATGCTAAGTGTTAGAGGATACTTTCTTTCAGTTCTTTGTTTGTTTGTTTTAGTCTTTGCTCATTATATATATTCTTTTACTTCCAGGTAGAACTATGTACACGCCATTCCTAAAATACTGTAATGATAATCACTACCTGTCACTTGTGTATGCTAGGTGTCATTATGAGTTTTTCTTGGTGTCATTTATGAAAATAAACAATTAGTGAACAAAAGACTTTGTGCATCTGCTTCCTGAAGAAATCATAAAAATCTACCTCTAATGTGCTTTCTCTGATACAAAGAAGCAAAATAGTTTAGTGGTTGTGGAGTGAGACCTGTAAAGTTCAAAACTTTCCCCACCACTTCTAGTCAGGTGGTTTAGTCAAGTGCTTCTGAAACTTTAACGTGTGTAGGAATCATCTGTAGATCTTATTTAAAAGCAGATTTTGATTCAGTCATCTGAGGTGGGGTTTGAGATTCTGCATTTCTAATAAGCTCCTGAGTGATGCTGATACTTCCAGTCCCTGGAGCACATTTCTGTGCCTCAGTTTCCTTTTCTACAAAAAGGATAATAATAGTATCTTATCTATCTTCCCTTATAGTTGCTCTAAGAATTAAGTGAATTTATATTACTAAAGTACTTTAATAGTGTCTGGCACACAGTAAGCACTTAATAAGTGTTGGTTATTATTATTGTCGACCTTCAAATCAGCCCCATGGGACAGCTGCTTTTATCAATTTTCCTAGGAAGAAAACTGAAGGTAGAAAAATTAACTCTTCAAGGCCGCATAATTAGTCATACAGTGCAAGGCTTTTTTTAGGATTTCTGTAGGAAGCAGATGAACAAAGTCCTTTGTTCATTAATTGTTTTTGTCATAAATGATACTAAGAGCCCAAGTTGTTAACCACTGTGTCTCCCTGTCCAGTGAAGAAGTGACCACCAGTCTTAATAGCTTTCTTCAGCATCTGTTTATTGTCAGGCATTTCTTGTGAAGTTTAAACAGTGTGCTTCATGTAACAATTTCAGTCACGCCTTCAGTGGACACAGAGACCCTCTATGGTTGCCATCTTCTTGTATTGAAAGTTTCTGCTCCTCTCCAAGTCATTTGCTTTTTCATTTTCCTTTCATCACAGTTTCTTTCTCCTTTCATTTGTGTTAGCTTTTCAAAATGCAGATGGAAAAACAGAAATGACTCAGTTTGTTGCCTAGATGAGAGAGTTTTCAAATAACACTGTAGACTTCCTGTTAATGTATGGGTTATGAAATAATTTTCCAGGGGTGCGGATAGGCTATATTCTCTGCATTCTAGTTGACTTTGTGACAGTTGGGTACTTCAGTGGGAGGCCATGTCAAGATTAACTGTCTCGTGACTGATTTGTCTGTGTGAGGAGTGAGTTTATAATAAAATTCTTAGACAATTTTATTAAAATGTATGATTTGCATGCTTATCATCTGTAAAGTCCTCTCTCATTTAAAAGAGCTTAAAAGGAATGTAGATGACAGTAAAACCTAAGATGCTAATGAATATGAGTCAACCCTGCCTCAATGTTTCTGCTCCTTTATTGAAAAAGCAATGACCCAAGTCATTTTTATAGACACTAATGTTCTTTGTGTACCAGAAGAAAAGCGAATTAACGTTTCTTGTTTCTAAAAATGTTAGTTGTTTACATTTTTAATTGAATATCAATTTGAAAAACGAATAGAAAATATCAGATTAAAATATTAAGTTGAAGAAAACACCTTATTTATTCTACCCTCGGAGGTTATTCCCAGAGATAATTTGATATGACTCATTATCTTTCTGCTTTGGTACATCAAAGCTATTGCTTCTTTCATCTAGAAAGTTAATTTAATTAATTTTGCTCTCTAGGTTTTCACCTGAGCAGTTACACAGTCAATAGTTGGCAATCAATATATTACAGAAGTTTAGGGATTCATTATATTTGGAGAGCAAGGGTTTAAAAATGCAGCATATTAGAACTAATTTAAACTAGTTAACAGAAGAGAAATTAGATTTCCCAAAATAGCAGCGCTGGGCAGACTGTACCAGTAATTTAAGGGGAAGTGACCAAATTTGAGAAGTGAGGATTCTTGCTATAAATCTCAGCATCTTTATTACAGGTTTCATTTCCTCAGACGTTCTTAAAAAGACATGTTAAGAATGAATGCCATTGTTGTATCTTTGGACTATAAGGAGTAGTTTTTCATAATTTCTACTCCTGGCACCAAACAGTTGCACACACTTGCTTGTTTATTAATTTATTCATTCATTCCATATATATGTATTGAGATCATATTGTGAACCAGCCTTGATGATTGATTGAATGTGGGGAGTCTGAGTCAGGGAAAGATCAAAGACTACCCTTAGGTTTCGGCTAGATAATTGGAGTAGTAATGGGATATTCTCTCATTTATTGGGAGAGTAGGAAGGGAGACACTTTAGAGGCTGTGGAGTAGGAATGAAGAGTCGGGTTTTGGGCGATACCAAGAGGTGTCCTGTAGGCGATTGCATATGCCCATCTAGAGTTTGAATGTTCAAGGATGGCGGTTTGGGAGTCATCATCATATAGACAGAATATTAAGCTATTGGACTAAATTAGAACACCTGGGGAGTAGGTCTAATCTTAGATAAGAAGAAGGTCTAGACTGGAGCCCTGGCCGCCCCACCACATTGTGATTAAAAAGAGAAGGAGGATTCTGCAAAGTAGGCGGAGAAGGAGCAGCTTGTGAAGCAGGAGGCAAAACAGTAAAGTATATTGTTCTGGAAGCCAAGAGAAGAAAGTGTGTTAAGAAGGACGTGATTAACTGTGTTCAGTGCTGCTGCGAGTTGGAGTAGGATGGGGACCAAGCATCGGAGGTTGGGTTTGGTGATGCGAGTGAGCTTAGTGGAATGCTGAGAACATGAAGACAGCTATCACAGGCATCTCTTTCGAGGAGTTTTTCTGTAAATGAGAATAGAAAAATGGGCTAGGTGCTGGGGGAAGACCGTGGAATTAAGCAGCATATTTTTAAGATGAGAGAGATTACAGCATAGTTGTATACTGACGAGAAACCTGGTGTTGCAGTCGGGAGAGGGGATGACTGTAGGAGCAGAATCTGTAAGCAGGGGTGAGGGCGTGGAATCCAGACAATTAAAGGAGGCGTTAGCTTTAGCTAGGAGTATGACCAGTTCACCCATGTGACAGGAGGAAGGTAGAGGGTATGGGTACAGATGTAGGTAAGCTGGCAAATTTAGTGTGGGAAGCATATGGGGATTATTTTTAAATGTTTCTGTTTTATTAGGAGGAGACAAGTCTTCAGCTAAGACTAAAGATAAAACTTGTGTGGAGGGAAAAGGAAAAAAATATGAAAAGAGCTTTCTGCAAAGTGGGAATGTCAGAGGAACGTAGAAGATTGTTGGACAGTAAAAGCCTTTTTGAGATTTGAGGTCATAGTTGAGGTCATATTTGCTCTGGCCACATTCAGCTGCTCAGTTTCAGGTGTGCAGTAGGCATAGAGTTAGGTTTTAATAGGTTGGAGTTTTGTCAGGCAAGTATGAAAGAAGCAAACTAGATAAAGATGTATATCAGGGTGATTAAAATGATGGGTGATGGGTGTTGGATCTAAATTTGATAAAAAGTAAAGGAGGGACTTGAGAAGGGTGGGTAGTAGGACCAATGGACTGGATGTCCCAACAGGGCCAACAGAGTTTTAGAGTAAGTATGGGAAAGGAAGTGAACTGGAAGGATAAAAGTTAGAGATTAGAGAATGATATCTTTGGAATTGAGATTATGGATCTCAGTGATGACAAGATCTAAGGTGTAATTACTGAAGTGCATGCTTGAGGTAAGGTTGAGGGCAAGACCAGTCATAATGAAGAGATCGAGAAACATATGCCATAATATTTCGTAGTATTAAATGTGTCACTAACTTGAATATTACGATCACCATTGAATCACAGGAAAAGTGATGGAAAGAAAGACACAATCTAAGGGTTAAATTTTTCAAGGAATGAGTGGTTACCGAGAGGATTGTAGATAATTGGTAGGGAGGGTTGGCAGCTGTTAAATATATTTTTACCGTCATAACTTTAAAGGGAGATCAGACAGTATGATTGTAGATTTTACCCTGGCAAATGCAACTTCTCAGACAGAGACCTACCATAGGCAGATTGATGGATTTTTCTGAAGTTGGAACGTTTGCCATTTGTTGTGCCACAACAAAAAGGGAGAGAGATTGAAGGGTGTTTCCAAGGCAGTAATTCTAATTAAGGACTGGTGGGATTCAACTGGGTAAGAGAGAAGGGACGCCATGGGAAGAGTGATCAAGAGGGAAAGCAGGATGACGGTAAATTGTCTCAAAAACTGGAAGTGAAGACTTGCTGGAGGACGATTATAGAGTAAATGAGCCAAAAGCTTAGAAGATGGTGTTCAGAGAGTGGGAAGGTTGAGGCTGAGACTTTCATAACGTTACAGTTAATTGTGATGACAACGGAGTGAGCGGATGACTGACTGGGCTAGAGTGGAAGAAACAATCTTTGCACCTGTGGAGGTGGAGGAACTGTGACACCAGAGGGCTGATGTTATTAAATATTTTTTTGGACAGGATTTGGGGTGGAAAGAAACTTATGGGACAGGTAGTAAAATAATCAATCAGCAGTAAGGAGTGACCGGCGTTCCTAGATGACAGTAGCAGGTAGGGAGAGTATGGTGGCTTGAACTTCAAGTGATCTGAGATTTTGAGCACAGAGGGAGAGATGGTTTAGAAGGAGCAATGGGAGCAAGACATCTAGTCTACTGCCAGGCTTTGAGGTATGGAGGGGTACGAGAAGGAAAAATCCTTCAAGAGGGCTCTGGAGGACACCGTTACCAGAAGGCAGCCAAGGGGAGGAAGTGTTCGGAGAAGAAGAACCGCAATAGGCTGGGAATGCATAACGAAGCACAACAAACCGGGTAGCTTAGGACAACAGGGATTTATTTTCTTAACTGCCCTGGAGGCCAGAATTCTGAAGTCATGATGTTGGCAGGGACATGTTCCCTCTGAAGGCACTAGGGAGGGATCCATTCCAGGCCCCTCTCCCAGCTCCCGGTGGTCCTTTGGCTTGTGGCAGCATAGCTCCAACATGGTGTTCTCCCTATATATGTGCCTGTCTCCAAATCTCCCCTTTTTATAAAGACACCAGTCATATTGGATTAGAAGGCCACCCTATTCCATATGCCTCATTCTAACTTAACTGCTTCTATCTGCAATGACCTTATTTCCAAATATGGTCACAGCCCGAGGTGCTGGGGGTTAGGACTTCCACATATGAATTTGAATGAAGAGCAGGGGACACAGTTCGTCTCATAACAAGAGTGTTGATAACAGATAAGCAGATTGAGGATGGTTGGGGAAGTGAGTCAGAATGGTAGAAGTACAGAATGTTTGAGATGATGGATGATGTGGGAGCTCTGATTTCTGATAAACAGATAACAGGGATGTGAGTCATGATTGTATTAGATCTGATGGCCAAGCAGGGTAATAGGTGACAAGTGTTCTCTCTTGCAGCTCTTAACAGAATGGTAGCCAAGGCGGGAGTGAGAGTCCTCAGCGTGCCAGTCTCAGGAACAAGAGGAGCTCAGAGGGCTTCTTTCTCTAGTTTTGAGCAATGTGGCGAACTCGGAAAAGGCCAGTCACACTTGGAACATGAGGCTGGGAATGCCTCTCCTTTGCAGGGATTGTGTTGCGGTGGCCGAGACGCAAGTTGTGGAGAGGTGTCTTTACCGTCTAATAGCTTGGTGTTGTGGTACTCTTTAATAAGGTCGCATCTTGAAGTTACAAGTATTTTTTTCAGCTGTCGAGTTCATTATAGCGTATGGCATTATGATAAAATGTTCTTAATGTGGTTCAGCGGTAGCGAAATTCATATTTCAAGGGGAATGTTTTTTCTTAAAGGGAGAAACCTTCATTAGGTATGAGTTCCTGGAATTCTTCAATGTGTGCCTCATGATATGCTGCTGCCACTGCTGAGTTCTCTGTGTTTAAGACAGGCAAGAAAGGGCTTCACAACTTGGTCAAGTAGAAGGTTGGTTTGGTGTTCACCTAATCTTCCCTCTTATATTCTTATTTCACCTGCCGACATTTGCTTTTCTTTCCACTCTCCAGTACCTCTTTACTTGCCTGAATTATTCTTCTCGATTCTCCATTCTCTTCAGGAGATATTGTAGAAGAATATTGTTATCCAACCAATTAATATTATAAAAAAGAAAAGGGAAGAGCAAAAGCTAAAGTTTATTAACTGTTAACTATGGCACTAGATACATTCACACTGTTACCTCTTGGTTTCAGTTACTCCTCTTAAGAACGGAATAGGTGATATCCTTTTATAGATGGAGAAACTGAGTCGCAGAGAAATTAAGTGGCTTTTTTCAAGGTTATACATCTAGTTAGAGGGACACATTCTTGATTCAGATTCAGTATGATGGACTTTAAAATATTCTTTTCCCTATTACATCTTTTACTCCCTAGTATAACAGGGAGTAAACAATTGGCCTCCTTCATGAGTATTTTCATTGAAAAAAGATGCTGCCTGCTGTAATAAAGGCAGCTTCCTGATCTGGAGGGCAGAGACCTGGCATCATATCTGGCTTTATAATTCAGTAGCCAAGTAATCCACTATCCTCAACTATAAAATAGGGCCAATAATATCTCCCCCCAGAATTATGATGATGATGAATAAATGATATGAGAAAGAATGGAGGAAATCAGTGCCTGGCATATTGTATACTTTAATAATGACTAGTTCCTTCTCTTTGCTATTAGTTGTTTGGATTCAGAACCAGAATGCTTGTTAAACTAGAGGAAGAAAATCCATAACAATCGGTAATGATGGACCAGTAGATAGGTGAGGTGGTTGAGAGAATTTTCTATATGTCTTAAGCCACGTCAAGTCTAAAAAGGCTAGATCTAAACTTTGGCCTTAGTTTGTGAGTTAAAATACTTATTATGCCACAGGGAAAAAAAAATCTATTAAAAAGGTCCACTGATTTTTTGACCCCTCCCAAATTAATGTTATCTCTCCTTTAACAGGTATAAATTAATTAAGCATTACTAATATTCAGCTCTTCAAGTGTGGCTGAAGGGTAATTCAGGAACATTCAGCAATTTCCTCTCAGTCATAAGAGCTAAAGGAATTCAGTTGGAGTGTGAGCTTGAGTATAAGACAGAAATGGGAGGAGGAGGCTTTTAGTAAATTTTAACCCCATTTAATTGAATCATTCCCTGCACTGGATCTTCTGAGTGGTTTAGACTTCAGATCGTTCCTATGGCAGCAGTCTCAAACTTTAGTGTACTTAAAGATCTCTAGGGAACCTTGTAAAAGAGCCTTTTGCTCAGAGATTCTAAATCACTAGATATTAGGTGAGACCCAGGCCTCTACATTTCTGCAAAGCTCTTATGGCGATTCCGATGCAAAAGATTAATAATAGGCAACACTTTGAGAAATACTAACCAATTAATATAAGCTTATCAATTGAAAAACACAGTTGTTTTAAGTCAGTGACCATTGCTTTCCATTGTCTTTTATTCTTGACTTGCTGTACTTGGAACTTTGTGAGGCATGTGAATGGGGGCTTGATATTATCTTAGTAGGTAAAATAATCTTGAGAAATATTACCTGTAAAATAATAGCACTTCGAGAAAGGATCAGCATAAGTTATTTCTCATATTTCTCAGTTAGCAAGAGATGTTGATTACATTTCCCCCAGCTTCTTGAATCTTGGTTATTCATTTTCTTTGTAATAGAATGCTCAGTAAAGGAAGTTAAGTGCATGACTCCCATGGCTGTATTTTCTACAAAATTCAATAATGCTGATCTGAAGTCTTCCCTTTAATATCAGATGTCTCGAAGGCATAGAACCAAGAATTAGAACTATAAGACTAGAAAAATTCATCAAATGCCATCTAGTCTGTTCCTTGCCTTTGGCAAGATCACATCTAAGTCAATCTACTGCAGTCATACTTCCAAGGGGACCAGAGGTACCTGTACCTTCACCGCATAGATGTCCTCTTGCACCCATATTCTGTCACCTCTGCATTCTAGATAATAAAGGTCATTTTTCTTGCATTGACTGTTCCTTTGTAGAGGCTTATTAAGGCAAGAGAGGTACCAGGTCTTTTAACTAAGTCTGGAGACTGATGTGGTTGACGTAGTCATCATGAACAGTGAAAGGATCGAGGGGAGGAAGAGGCATCAGCACCTATTCTCTAAGTAGAAGAACTGAGAACCGAAGTGTGGATTAGAAGCTGCAACAGGAGTGTTCTCTTTACTTCAGAGGTGCAGTTGCACTGCCAGAGGGGCTGTTCTGTGACCATGCTCCCTCCCTCACCCGCATGAAACCAGACCAATGGCGTAATAAAGGGATTGAGACAGCAAGGGTTGATGGTATTCAGGTGTAATCTTTGACTTTTATATTAGCAAAGAATTCTTTTGAATTGTCTTGCTTAACCTAAATTTTTCTCTGTTACTTTCTCAGAAAGCTGTTAGTAAGAACAGAGGGTGGAGCAGTCTAGGAATCGAGGCAAGAAAAAGGCCAACTGTAACCTGAATGCAAACCTTCCACAAATTGGAATTAGGACAGTTTTATGTTAGCATGTCATTGCCATTCGCTTTCTCCCAGTCACACCCATGCAACTCCTAATAGGGTGCCCTGTACATAGTAGGTGTTCAATAAGTGCTTTTAACCTCTTCAATGTAGTTCAGCATATCAGTGAGTTAAGAGTCATTTGACTTGGATTCTTTCAGTTCTGAGGTCAGAATCATGGGATTTTTCAGTGTGCCTACAAGGTGTGAACAGGGTTTGGATTAAAGATAACATAAGGTCCATTATTTACTCGGGAGTCATGTGAGAGCCTGGGCTGTGGCTGAGTGGTACTGAGTGGCTTGTTATCACCTCACAGAAATGACCTGTACTGTCAGGGGTAACCTCCTCCACTGGGGCCCTCAGGCATTGGGGCCAACCTCTTTTGAGACATAGGACTCAGTAGGTGTTAGAACCTCTGGTTGCTGTGGGAATTGCATTTGCCCCTAGGTGAGTGGCTTTGGGGCAGGCAGCCTAATGGAATTTGCTCCAGTGGAGTAAATACCACAGCATTATGTCTCAGTGGTCCCATACCCCATTGGCCTTTGAACTTAAAGTGTGGCCGAACTGGTGTTCAGGATCAGTCAACCAGCCACACTCTCTGTGTGTCCACCCTGGGCTGATAGCCCCAAGGATGTGGAAAAAATGTTGCATTGACAAAAAGTAAAACCACTCCAAGTCTTTCTTGAGCATCCTGTTTGTATCTTATGGTAAATATTTATTATTTCGGTGAAAAGAAATTTCCTTGCGTGTCATATTCTATCTTCTAGGAAGAAAATATTGAGATAAGAGGGCATTTATAATTCTAGAGTTTACTGGCTTTTACTGTTTATTTATCCTTAAAAGGAAAACAGTCCTCACATCAGGAAGTAGTACCATGACAGAGCCAAGGCTGCAGATACATGGTAGAGGAAACTGGTGGTGGCAAAGACTCAGGCTGTCCTAGTGGTGTCATTTTTTTAGAAAATGATTCTGCTCTCGTGTTGACAGCACTGGCGTTCTGCCCTCTCCCTGATCTAGTTCATGGCTACCCACTTGCCAGACTGTGAGGTCCTGGGAAAGTCACCTCAGTGTCGAGCTTTAGTTTCCCCATTTGAAAGATGAAAGAGTGGAGATATGACCTTAGATACATTTTTCATCTCTAATGGTTATAATTATTATCTTTTAAAAAACGAACCTTTTTTTGTTGTTGTTAAACAAAGTGAAAATCCCACAGAATCCAGAAATCCTAAAAATATGAACTAAAATCTGTCGGCATGCCTTGTACTGTGGGTGAGCAGATGAGAGGAATGTCGAGTGTTGAGTTGGACACTGCTTTCCTACAGGCATGGAAAGGGCAGGGATCTCCACTGGGAAAGCTGGGTCTCACTGACGTGAACCTCTGGAACGTAGTGCACAGGTCAGCAGGGTTCTAGTGTTGGACAGCTGTGGGAGGAACCAAAATTACATCCCATCTGTGCTTCACTAGCAGCATCCTCATCTCCTGCTGCTGCGCCGTCCCATCTCCCATCTCGTGTGCTTGTGAGCATGCTTGCGTGTCTCTGTTCCTCCTTCTCTCTTTCTCTCCACTCTTGTTCTCATATCTCTGATGGCCTATTATTCTCTATTTCATTCTTTCCCCCCATGTTTTCCTCTTTTTGTCTCTTATGCTTTAGATCAAACATGCATTTTACTTCAAAAAATTTATTTGTTTTTCTAACCTGCTGCATAATTCTTAATAAACAGGGTCTTGCTCTTTTTAAAATAAAGATGTTATATGAATACACCCTAAATTTATACAGTGTGTCTGCCGATTATATTCAATAAAACTGGAAAAAGTAAAGATGAAGTTTAATTGATTTTCATGTATATGGCCCACAATTTACATTTTTTTCTTGTGTGAAAGTGGTTTTCACAGTCAAAAACAAAGCAACCAAAACCAGCCAACCAAACGAAAAGGCTTCCACATTTTCATGTTAAAAAAAGATATGAGTGGGTCTTAAATGACATATTAATCAGATGGATTTAATTGATATTTTTAGATCCTTGTACCCCAAAGCAGCAGAATATACATTCTTTTCAAGCGTGCATTGAATATTTTATAAGATAGACCATATATTAGGCCACAAAACAAGTCTCAGAAGGTTGAAATCATATCAAGTTTAAGAAGGTTGAAATCATATCAAATTTAAGAAGGTTGAAATCATATCAAGTATCTTCTAACCAATGGTCTAAAAACTAGAAGTCAATTACAAGAAGAAAACTGAGAAACACACAAACACATAAAGGCTAAATAGCATGCTACTAAATAATGAATGGGTAAACAGTGGAATCAAGGAAGAAATTAAAAGAAACCTTGAGACAAATGAAAATAAAAATACAATATCTCCAAATCTATAGGACACAGCCAGAGCTATTCTAAGAGGGAAATGCGTAGCAATACAAGCCTACCTCAAGAAACAATAAAAAGCTCAAATAAACAATCTCATCGTACACTTAAAAGAACTAGAAAGAGAACAGCAAACAAAGCTCAAAGTGAGTAGAAGGAAGGAAATAATAAAGATCAGAGCAGAAATAAATGAAATAAAGTCTAGAAAAACAATACAAAAGATTAATGAAACCAAGATCTGGTTCTTTGAAAGGATAAAAAAATTGGTAAACCCTTCACCAGACTCATCAAGAAAAGAAGAGAGAGAACTCACATAAATATAATCAGAAATGAAAGAGAGAAGTAACTGTGGACTCCATAGAAATACAAATGATCGTAAAAAATACTATGCAATTATATGCCAACAAAGTGGACAATCTCCCAAGACTGAGTCAAGAAGAAACAGAAAATCTGATCTTACCAGTTGCTACCAATGCAATTAAATCAGTAATCAAAAAACTCTCTCAAAACAAAAGTCCTGGACCAAATGGCTGCACAGGTGAATTTTACCAAACATTTGAAGAAAAATTAACTCCCGTCCTTCTTAAACTATTTCAAGAAATTCAAGAGGCAGAAAGGCTCCCCAGTTCATTTTACGAGGCCAGCATTATCCTGATTCCAAAACCATACAGACATTACAAAAAAAAAGAAAGTTATAGGCTGATATCCCAATAAACATAGATGCAGAGGTCCTCAGCAAAATATCAGCAAACCAAATTCAGCAACATATTACAAAGATCATACACCATCATCAAGTAGAATGTATTCCTGTGCTGTAAGTTTGTTTTAATATCTGCAAATCAATTAACGTCATACACCACATAAACAAAATGAAGAGTAAAAATCATATGATCGTATCAATAGATGCAGAAAAAGCATTTGACAAAATCCAGCATCTATTTATGATAAAAACTCTCAGCAAAATTGGGATGGAGGAAACATATGTCAGCATAATAAAGGCCATATATGACTAACCCATAGCTAACATCATACTCAATGGAGAAAAGCTAAAAGCATTTTCCTTAAGATCAGGAACAAGATCAGGACATCCACTTTTACGACTTCTATTCAACATAGTAATGTAAGTCCTAGCCATAGCAGTCAGACAAGAAAAAGAAATAAAGGCATCCAAACTGTAAAGGAAGAAGTAAAACTGTCGTTATTTTCAGAGAACCCTAAAGACTCTACCAAAAAACTATTAGAACTGATCAATGGATTTAGTAAAATAGCAGGATACAAAATTAATATTCAGAAATTGGTTACATTTTTATACACCAATAATGAAGTATCAGAAAGAGAAATTAAGTAAACAGTTCTATTAAAAAAATAAAGTACCTAGGAATAAATTTAAAACCAAAGCAATAAAAGATCTCCACTCGGAAAATTATAAGACACTGAAGAAAGAAATAGAAGATACAAGTAAATGGAAGCAGATACTGGACTCGTGGATAGGAAGAATTAACATCATTAAAGTGTTCATACTATCCAGGCAATCTATAAATTTAATGCATTCCTTATCAAAATACCAATGACATGTTTCAGAGAAATAGAACAAATAATCTTAAAATTTATATGGAACCACAAAAGACCCTGAATAACCATAGCAATCTTGAAGTTGGAGGTATCATGCTACCTGATATAAAACTATATTATAAAACTATAATGATCAAAATAGCATGGTACTGGCATAAAAACAAACACATAGATTAATGGAAGAGATTAGGGAACCTAGAAATAAACCCATGTCTATGTGGTCAATTAACCTATGACAAAGAAGCAAGAAGATAACTGGACAGACACATGCAAAAGAATGAAATGGATCACTTCTTAAACCATATATAAAAATAAACTCAAGATGGATTAGACTTAAATATAAGACTGGAAACCATAAAACTCCTGGAAGAAAACATAGGCAGTAAA
Organism: Pteropus alecto; assembly: GCF_000325575.1. Classification (NCBI taxonomy): domain Eukaryota; kingdom Metazoa; phylum Chordata; class Mammalia; order Chiroptera; family Pteropodidae; genus Pteropus; species Pteropus alecto. The sequence continues at coordinate 3,124,813 of NW_006441995.1, read as the reverse complement.
CTCTCTGACAATGCTCTTGGTAATTTTTCTTTGCATGTCTTCTCAGAGGAGAGAAACAAAAGAAAACACAAACAAATGGGACTACATCAAAGTAAAAAATTTTCCACAGCAAAGGAAACCATCAACAGAATGAAAGGCAGCTAGTGAATGGAAGAAGATATTGATTTAAAAATGGACAGAGGACCTGAATAGACATTTTTCCAAAGAGGACATGCAGATGGTCAGTAGACACATGAAAAAATGCTCAACAGCACTAATACTCAGGGAAATGCAAATTAAAACCACGAGATATTACCTCATATTTGTCAAAATGGCTGTCATCACTAAATCAACGAACAACAGGTGCTGGCAAGGATGTGGAGAAAAGGGAACTCATGTGCACTGTTGGTGGAATTGTAAATTATTGCAGCCACTATATAAAATAGTATGGCATTTTCTCAAAAAATTAAAAATTTTTTTAATTTTTAATTGACCCAGCAATTCCAATTCTAGTTAATTACCCAAAGGAACACAAAACACTACTTCAAAAAGACATATGCACTCCTATGTTCATTGCAGCATTATTTAAAATAGCCAAGGAAGCAACCTAAGTGTCTATCAATAAATGAACAGACAAAGAGATATGGTACATGTATACAAGGGAATATTACTCAGCCATAAAACAGAATGAAATCTCGCCATATGTGACGACATGGATGGACCTAGATGGTGTTATCTAAGTGAAATATAAGTCAGAGAAAGACAAATACCATATGATGTCACTTGTATTTGGGATCAAAAAAACAAATAAGCAAAACAGAAACAGACTCATAGATACAGAGAACATTTTGATGGTTGCCAGATGGGAGGGAGAGATCAGTGAAGAAGGGAAAAGGATTAAGATGTACAAGTGCTGATTATTGAAATAGTCATGGGGATGTAAAGTACAGCATAGGGAAATATAGTCAATAATATTGTAATAACTATGCGTGGTGTCAGTTGGGTATTAGACTTATTGTTTCATATAAATGTTTCATCACTATTTTGTACACTTGAAATTAATATAATATTGTATGTTAACTGTCATTGAACAATGGGATGTTGGTATAATACCTAGGTTCTGCTCCAGGTATACCATAATTAAAAGGCACTGACAACCTAGCGATTTAGAAGTACACAGCCAGAGTCAAAAGAGGCTGAGAATCAAGTCTCATGTGGACTGGTTGGTTGAAAGGGTAGGTGATGTTTAATATGAAAAAGAGAAAACCAAGGTAGGGACTTTATTGCAGTTTTTATAGCCACAGGGCAGATGTGTGAAAGGGAGATAACATCTTTGGTCTCTTTGAGGACAGAACTTGGCCTCAGGGATGGAAACTTCCAGAAACAGATCCGGTCTCAGTGCGTGGTCTCATGTGGTTGGTGGTAGCGAGCAGCTTGTTTGCTGGAGCAAGTGTGCCAGCAAGAGGATACAGAGGAATTTCAGCATCAGCTTGAAAGTTGCATCTGATGCTGCCTGAGGTCTCCGGGCTCTAAGATTCCAAGAGATAATGAATTGGAAAGTCATATTTTGGTTAGTTCAAAACTCACTTTACATTTCCAGATTATATTTTTAAATGTTAACAGCTTTAAGAGGTAGTAGCTACCAATACACCAATAAACCCAATACAGGTACAGTTTTTAGCACATTCTTTTGAAACTACAATTTGGTGATGTAAGTGTGAATAGAGAGTATGTGAACTGAGGTTTTTATGCTCAAGAGCTTTTCAGTGTTAAGTATTAAGAATCAGGACACCATTTATAAAATCGAATATTCTCTTTATTCAGTATTAGGCTACTATTTGGAGCAAATCTATGACATCGAAGATTTTAAAAATTAAAATTTAAGAAAGATTGCATTTTCCACTCTTCCTTTTAATAATGTTTATAATCCCTCCCTAGTATCAGCAAGATACTGATTTGATAGAGCATTTCCCCTTAATATTCTTAGGAATTCCTAAACTTCTGTCTAAAGTGACCTTTCTCTCTTCTGTTCCACAGGAATTTCTCAATTAGAAATGGAGATAAAAATTTCAAGGGAAATTCCAATATAGCTGAAACCACTGTTTTCTCTTTTGAAATTTCTGTATGAAGCTATGAGCAGCTTGACTGTTTTCAGATTGAATGCACACCCACTTGAGTAATTTCAAATCTTTTTATGTAGCATTAAAAAAATCCCCTCTTCCTTCTCAAACTTATCTTCCACATATAGAGGCAAAAACCAAAATACTGTCTTAGTTTCGGGCAAGAGAGAGTTGTGATTTTCTTTCTCTCTTCCCTTGATGTGTAAGTATTGTTTGGAGCAAGAAGTGAAGAAGATGATTTTAAAATTTACATGAAATTATCTGCTGGGTCCTCTGTGTGACTATGTGCGCAAACTAAAAAAAGCTAACTTAATATGAAATTCCCTTTTTTGTTTTTTCTGGTAGGAGAGACTACTGTCCTACTTCTTCTTTCTAGACATTTTAAATTAGGAAGTACCTTCATTTGATGTCTGCCCATTCCAACTACTACCCTTAGCTAATTTTAGCGTGCCAGAGTTTAAAACAAACAACTTGGGGAACTCCATATGATGCAAAAATTCTAACCTCTTAGAATTTTACAGCTGAGTCAGATATATTTTAGAGTCATATAGTTCCAGACTCTATGATTGATTAGACAGCTGAAGCTCGGAGTTCAGCGATTTGCATCAAATTAAAAGAAATTGGGTCAAGAACTCAGATTTCCTGATTCCTTGTGCAGTATTTTCTATCCTGTGCCCTAGATAGGTGTTTGGATAAACTTTTTCTCGTCAAGAACATTCTTCATGAATGAATTTATTTATTTCAAAAATTATCACAGAGTAAAAGTAACCTTTTTCCTTTGGTATAAAATTCTATAAATTTTAACATATGCATTTGTATAATCATTACCAGGATTGAGAACAGTTATATTATCTTGAAAAAGTTTCTCATGTCACCCTTTTATATTCATACCCTTTTCCACCTCCTATCTCCTGGCAACCACTGACCTGTTATCTGTCACTATCATTTTTTTTAAGGTTATCCTTTAAATGGGTTCATGTAACATGACATCTTTTGAAACTGGCTTCTTTCACTCAGGATAACGCCTTTGAGATTCATCCGAGTTGTCATATGCTCAAGAGTTTGTTCTTTTTTATTGCTGGAGCAAATTTTTTTGTTTGTTGGAACTATACTTTAGTATTCATTGCATGGATATTCCACAGTTTGTTTATCCATTAACCCATTAAGGGACAGTGGATTGGCTTCAGAGAACTGAAAATTGAAACGTTTTCTTGAGCATTGAACAGATGAAATGACCAATCCTATGATCCATCCCCAATCCTATGATTCCAGTTTGTTGGGGCTGTACTTATTTTAGTACTGAAAATCTTGTGTCCTGGATTATTAACTCCTCAAGCCTGTTTGTCACAGGTGACCAGGGCTGATCTTAGCCTGAATTGTAAAGCAGTCAAAGTTTGTCTGCTTCCTCGTTTTCTACACACAGTGATACTGCTTTCTTTCTTTTCTCCCTTATTAAATCTAACTCTCATAAAAAGATCTGATGGGCCTGTTCACATCAAGATACACATTTCAGATGGAGATTGCTGAGTTATAAGGGGCAGTTACATTTTAAACTGGGGAACAAGAACTATTAAGATAGAGAAGTATTTATATGCATTTTACAGCATATAAATATAGATGGAGAGGTTTTTGCCACCTTCTCATTACCTATGAAGTGCTTCAGAAGAACTAGATGATGAACAGCCTAGTATTTTGTTGGGTCCTTATTGTAAAGGAGCAGCCAGAGGCAGCTCATCTTCTACCTGTGAGTTTCCATGAGTTTAGCCTTTCTGTCCCACCCTAGGTTCAAGTGCTAATAGAAACTTCTAGGCATGCAAAGTACTCAGAGTGAAGGCAAAGTATTTAGTAGCCCTTTCAAGAATCCTCCTTCAGCTCCTGCTTTCATCTGCACAATGGGCAGGCTGTAGGTTGGGCACTGCGTGCCTGGGAGGTCAAGGCCAGAGGATTGTTTCCGGTTATGAAAATACCTACTTCCGAATTACCCTCTGAAGTAGTTGGCATGGAGAGATTAGCTGAAATGTTTAACACATATAAGTTGTTCCATGGCATAGTGGTTTAGACTCCTGACTCCAGAACCAAACTTCTTAGGTTTAAATCTAAGTTCTCAACTTTTTATCTGAGTGCCCTTGACAGATTAACCTTCTATGTCTCAGTTTCTTCATTGGTAAATGAGACTATCAGTAGTATATATCCCATAGGATTTTGGTGAGGCCTAGATAGAATAATACATGCAGAATGCATGGAAAATGTGGAAGAGACAAGAAGAGTAGGTCTGAAAGGACCAGGGAGAAAGCCTCTTGGCTCATAATAAAGGTGAAGACTGTAAATCTGAAGGAAGACTGACTTCTCTGATCCTCCGAGCCACACTACCTAACCCTCAGACCCTTTCCTCGGCCCCCCAATTTCCTTCTCTGTCCTTCACACTGAATGTTTAGAAACATGGAATAGAATTTAGTCCTAGAAGGAAAACGAGAAATCAGGTAGTCCAAATACCTTGTTTTTTTCTCTTTTAAATTGAGATGTAATATCAGTTGTGTAACAAAATGATTAGATAATTGTAAGTATTGTGAAACAGTCACACAGTAAGGCTTGTTACCATCCATCAGCACACATAGTTACAACATTTTTTTTCTTGTGATGAGAACTTTTTTAAGATCTACTCTCTTAGCAACTTTTAAATATGCAATGAAGTGTTATTAACTGTAGCCACTATGCTGTACATTACATCCCTGGGACTTATTTATTTTATAACTGGAAGTTTGTACCTTTTTGACTACCTTCACCCATTTCAAATGCTTCATTTAACAGATGAGAAAATCAAGGCCCAGATTGGTTTTTTAATATTGCTAGGATACATAACTTAGTGACAGAAGAAAAGGATCATGATCTTTTGAATTTAGTTGTTTTAAATGTGACCTGAAATTTCTGAGAGTTCTGAATCACTGCCCATGTGACCATGTGTTTAGTTTTACTCATACAAATCTTTTTATAATTACAGGCAGGTAAAAATAGCCATGTGGTTTGATCACTTCTCCATTTCCTTGGAGGTCAAGTTATTATTATTATCCTACCTTTGAAAGCAATGCTGTGGTTTTTTATTAACGATTTCATTAGACCTCAGTTTTTGTCTTAGTTAAGACTTGGGGCGACTTAAGAGAAGGTTATAATGAAAACATTATATGTAATGAAGTAAGGGTGAGTCCAGGGAAGAGTGAGGAGAAAAGAGGGAGATTCAGGGAATCCCCTGGAATTTGCGGAGGCTGCAGAGCGGAACTGAGAGCTGTGAGGGTTGCCGTAGACTTAGTGATGCCACGTCAAAGCCCTGAGTTAGAAGTCAGGAGATCTGGATTTACCTTTGGTGAGTAACTTTCTGAACTTGGTGAATCTTTCTGTGTCATAAGATGTTTGGACTAGGTGATTTCAGCTGTTACTTGTGGATTTTCTGACTACAAGGGCCTTGCCTAAGAAAGGAGTCCACCTCTGAAGTCACCTCTGCCACCTGGAGCTGCAGCAAACATGATGTAAAATGTTTCAGTTGCAGATTCACCGATTAGCTGAGAGGCTGCACTATGATCTGCCAGCTTACCCTGTGCCTTTCAGGGGAATATAGTCATCTCAGGCCCTGGGGGTGAGGAGAGCTCTTCCTGGATGTGAATGAGAAGATGCGGGAGAATGCCTCAGGCAAGATGGAGAAATTCTTCCCTGAATTTAACCTGCAATAGCTATAGCAGCTCAGAAACATAGCAACTTAAAAGAGTTTGAAAATAATGATAAGCAAAGTTTGGCCTCAGTCATAACAAGCATGATTTTCTGTCAGACAGTTATCAGAGCGACATCATGGGCCACTCGTTGATATTTGGTGATGGCACAAAAAGGACAGTCGCTTTAGATGATATAAAAAAATGGGATTCCTAGGTAGCTAAAGCAAAAGGAAGGAGGCCTTAAAGATTTTGAGATGCACCTATAATAGTTGGCTTCTTTGTTTCTGTTTCACAGTATAGTGAACTATATCCAGGGAGGCCAAACACATTTTTTCTCAAACTTGATTTTTCCTTGGCTAGACCCCATGCGCCCATGTTCCTTCAGTTCACTGGGGTATGCTCAGGAAAAGTCTTCCAATTTTGTTTATATTAACCTCACAAATTATTTTCTGGGAAGATAAAAAATGAGCTCTGACATAGAAGAAATAATGTCAGATTGGAGCCGAGGTTCAGATTTGAGTTCCCCACATTGGTCGTGTGAATTTAGACAAGTCCCCATGCCTCTCTGTCTGCGTCTCAAACTCTCATCTAGAAAATGGGAGTCAGAACGAGTGAACTCTTAAGTCCTCTCAACCTCCAACATTTTATGTGTCTGTAAATTCCAAAGTCCAGTGTTGGTGACATTTACCCTTGGTACAGATTAGTCACACTGGTGCCGCCTCCATTAATGTTATTAATACTCACAGCTAACACCAACTGATTGATTCCTTGGCACCAGCTTTTTTTTTTTTCCTGAAATCCATGTGCATATCTGAGTTATCCCTACAGCAGTTGTATGTTTCAGGTGGTATCATCATCACTTTGTAGATGATGAAATTGAGGCTAAGGATCAGTCAGGTACTGTAGTTAGTAGTAAAGCTGATGTTCAGGTCCAGGTTGTCCAACCCCAATGCTCATGCCTTAACCTAGACACTCTGTACAGTACGAAGGTGACATCTTTATGAATTTTGAGGCATGTCTCCCAGAAGCACAATTTTAAGGTACAGAATAAACTGATTTCAGCTAGGTACTTTTGTTCAGATTAGATTATTTGCTTCTGGTTAAGAGAGCAGGTTATTTATTTAGTTGTTTTATTAAGAGGTCTGCATGGGTAAAAACTTTTATTTTTTTAAACCAAATTTGATAATTTGTAAGAGCCAGATAGTCTCAGTTTGAGTGTCAGAGTTCACTCTCCGCCTCTCCACTTGCCACCTCTTCCACCCCAAATTGAGAAGCTTGAGTTCACAGGAGATTTCTAGTGATTAGAGAGATTCACATAGCTTTGATGAGAGTTTGGGAGATAAAAACCACATTAGCACCGGCATCATCCATTTGCATATGCCTAATTGTTGCGGAAGGGCGGATGTGATCTGAATTGGCATGAAGGTTTATGATGTCAGCCTAGCCTTTGGGCTAGGATGGAGGTTACTACTTCACTTTTGAAGATTTGGGTGAATTATTCTTCCCCCTCCATAGCTTTACTGGGGTATAATTGACAAATAGAAATTGTGTATTTTAAGGTGCATGACTTGATGTTTTGATAATTTGTATATACTCTGAAATAATCATCACAAGCTAGTTAACATATTCATCACCTTACATAGTTACCATTTTTTGTTTGTTTCTGTGGTGAGAGCACTTCAGATTTGCCCTCTCTACAAATTACAAATATGTAATACAGTGTTGTTAACTATCATCACCATGTTGGACATTAGATCTCTAGAACCCATTCATCTTACATAACTGAAACTTTGTACCCTTTGACTGACATCTTCCCATTTCTCTCACTCTGCAACGCCTGGCAACCACCATTCTACTCTGTGCTCCTATGAGTTTGACCCTTTTAGGTTCTACATATAAGTGTGACCATGTACTTGTCTTTCTGTATCTGGCTTATTTCGCTTAGTATACTATGTCCTCCAAGTTCATCTATGTTGTTGCAAATGGCAGGATTTCCCTCTTTTTTTTTTTTTTTAAGGCCAAATAATATATATAGAGATCACTCTCTCTATCTGCCAAATAATATATATTATATAAATCTCTAAAATATATATTCGTAATATATAATTAACCTATAATAATATACCTATCACATTTCCTTTATTCATTCATCCATCAGTGAACACGGGTTGTTTTCATATCTTGGCTATTGTGAATAATGCTACAGTGAACATTCATTTTCAGATATCTCTTTAAGCTACTGATTTGGTTTCCTTTGGACATATACACAGAGGTGGGTTTACTGGATTATGTGGTAGTTTTATTTTTAATTTATTGAAGAACCTCCATGCTCCTTTCCATAATAGCTATACCATTTTATATTCCCATCAGCAGTGCACGAAGGGCTCCCTTTCTGCACATCATCATCAACACTTGTTATCTATTATCTTTTTGATAATAGCCATATTAGCATGTATGAGATGATAACCTCATTGTTGTTTTGGTTTACATTTCCCTGATGATTGGTTATGTCACACACCTTTTCATACACCTGTTGGTCATTTGCAAGTTTCCTTCTGAAAAATGTCTATTCAGGTTCTTCGCCCCTTTTAAAATTGTATTATTATTTGACATTGAGTTGTATAAATTTCTTATATATTTTGGACATTAACCCCTTATCAGACATATAGTTTGCAAATCTTTTCTCCCTTTCCATATGTTGCCTTTTCACTCTGTTGATAGTTACCTTTGCTCTGCAGAAGCTTTTTAGTTTAATGTAGTCCCACTTGTCTATTTTTGCTTTTGTTGCCTGTACATTTGATGTTATAGCCAAAAAAATCATTGCTGAGATCAGTGTTAAGAAGTTTTTATCTATGTTTTCTTCTAGCAATTTTACAGTTTCAAGTCTTACCTTAAAATCTTTAATCCATTTAGAGTCGATTTTGTACGTGGTGTGAGAGTCCACTTTTATTCTCTGCAAGTAGATACTTGGTTTTCCCAACACTACTGAAGAGACTGTACTTTCGTATTGTGTTCTTGGCATTCTCGTAGAAGATCAGTTGACTGTAAATGCATGGATTTATTTCTGGACTCTTTATTTTGTTCTATTGGCCTACATGTCTGTTTTTATGCCAGTACCTTACTGTTTTTGATTATTTAGCTTTGGAATATATTTTGAAATCAGAAAGTATGATGCCTTTAGCTTTGTTCTTCTTGCTCAAGATTGCATGGCTCTTTGGGTCTTTTAAAGTTCTGTATAAATTTTAGGATTAAAAAGTATTTTTGTAAAGATTGTCATTGTGAATTTGATAGGGATTACATTGACTCTGTAGATCACATTAGATATTATAGACATTTTAACAATATTAATTCTTCCAGTCGTGAACATGGGAAGTCTTTTTATTTATCTGTGTCTTCTTTAATTTCCTTCATCAATGTAGAAATATTCAGTGTACAAGTCTTTCACTTTTGGTTAAGCTTATTCTTAAGTATTTTGTGTGTGTTTTTTTTGTTCCTATGGTAAATGGGATTTTAAAAAAATTTACTTTTCAGATAGGTCATTATTAGTGTGTAGAAACACCAGTGATTTTGGGATGCTAATTTTTTATCTTGAAACTTTACTGAATTTTTTTCTTAGTTTTAACACTTTTTTTGTTTTGTCATTAGAGTTTCTAACACATATAATCATGGCATCTGCAAACTCATATTGCTTTTCAATTCAGATGGTTTTTATTTCTTTTTCTTGTCTAATTGTTCTGACTAGTACTTCCAGTACTATTTTGAGTGGAAGTGGTGAGTGAGCATCCTTGCCTTGTATTGGATGTTAGAGGGAAAGCTTTTAGTTTTTCCGCATTGGTTGTGATGTTAGCCGTGGGCTTTTCATAATGTTTTTTTATTGTGTTGAGGTAAAGTCTTTCCATACCTATTTTTTTTTTGAGAGTTATAATCATGATTAGATGTTGAATTTCTTCAAAATCTTTTTCTGCATATATTGAGATAATCATGTGGTTTTTATCTTTCATTCTATTAATGTGGTGTATCACAATGATTGATTTGCATATGTTGAATCATTATTACATCTCAGGGATAAATCCCACTCGGTCATGGTGTATTATTCTTTTAATGCGCTGCTGTATTCATTTTGATAGTGTTTTATTGAGGGTTTTTGCATCTATGTCCATCAGGGATATTGGCCTGTAGTTTTCTTTTCATGTGGTGCCTTTGCTTTGGTCTCATAAAATGAATTTGGAAGTTTTCCATTTTCTTCTATTTTTTGAAAGAGTTTGCGAAGGACTTATATTAATTCTTCTTTAATGTTTGGTAAAAGTAACCTATGAAGCCATCTGTTGTGGGCTTTCTTTGTTGGTAGGTTTCGATTAATAATTTAATCTCTATATTCGTTATCGCTCTATTAAGATTTTCTATTTCTTCTTGATTTACTTTTTATAGGTTGTATGTTTCTAGGAATTTATTCATTTTATCTAGATTATCTACTTTGTTGAAACATAATTGTTCATAATAGTACCTATGGTCCCTTTTATTTCTGGGGCATCTGTTGTAATCTCTCTTCTTTTATTTCTGATTTTATTTGAGTTTTTTTTTTAAAAATCTCCCTAAGAGTTTGCCAATTTTATTTATTTTTCAAATCCCAACTCTTAGATCTGTTAGTTTTTCTATTGTTTTTCTATTCTCTTTTGATTTATTTCTGCTCTAATCTTTGTTTTCTTTCTTTTGCTGATTTGGGCTTGGGGCTACTTCAGGCTTCATAGTTGGGTCTGTAAATGGCAGGCCTGTTACCAAGGCTGCAGGACTGTCCCTGGATCATGGCAGGGCAGGGCTGGAGCCTAGTCTACAGGGGGATAGGGCTGCTTCTGGTTCACAGTTAGGACCACAGTCAGCAATTCTGCCATCAGGGTATGTGCCTGCTTTCTTAAAGCAGTTCTCCTCAGTGTTGGGCTCCATCGGGGTTTTACAGCCTCCTACCTGTATCCCAAAACTCCCACTAAGGCACTTTTGTTCATGGATGGCTGCAAATTATTATTTCTGTGGGGGGTTGTGAGCTGTCAGTCTCTCATTTTGCTATCTTGCTGATTTCCCAAACTCTGAAAATGGAAGTTATTCTTTTTAAAATCCTGTTCCATCAACTGTCCTCCTTTCCTACTTTGGTCAGCAATGCGTGGCATTTATTTGGTCTGTAGGATTTCCTCACTGCGTTTTATTAAGCAGAGCTCCTGTATACTTACTGCCTAATAAAACTGGACCTCAGGTACTCTAACAATACAAGACTTCAGAAAAGTTGAACATCAATTGCCAATCATAGCCTTCTGGTTTATATGTTATATTGTTAAGTATTTTAGTGCCCAAACTTGATTTTTGCCATCCTTCCCCCATTGCTATTACATTTTTTTGCAGCTTGGGTTCAAATTTTGTCATATATTTACCATTTTCTTTGCTCATCATTTCTTCATATGTTTCAAATTTTCTTCCTGGCCATTTTCCCTTTTCTTGAAATATACCCTTTAATCGGCAGTTGTTAGAGGATGATACTCAGCTTTATGTTTGCTTGAAAATGTTTTTATTCCACTCTCATTCTGCCATGCAAGGATACACTGAGATGCTGGCAGTTTGCATCCCAAAAGAGGGCCCTCACCAGATCCCAAACGTGTTGGCAACCTCATCTTGGATTTCCAGTCGCTAGAACTGTGAGAAATAAATTTATGTTGTTTATAAGCGACCACGTCTGTGATAGTTTGTCACAGCAGCCCAAACAGACCTAAGTCAACACTTTATCCATTTGTCAGTAAAATGAGTGATGAACATTCAGAATGGATGAGGAGAGACTTTCACATTTATTAGTTGTTCCTTCTAAGAGCTCTCTGTCTGGTGCAGAGAGTATATGAAACCTCTTCCTTGGAGGATGGCACTACTTTGGTGTTCCAGTGCCTTTCCTCTGCATTCTGCCCTTACGCTGACATACAGCTCCCTCCTTGCCTCCTAACCAGTGGCAGAGTGCAAGCAAAGTGTGTGGTATTGGCAGGACTGGCTTCCATACCAAAATAACCACTAGGAAACCTCTGGTGACTTCTCGGTGGTGCTCAATGGTGAAACGGAGTCATTCACAGAATAAACTGATAACACGGCACAACATCTACTTGGAAGCTCATCGATGCCCAAGCACTGCTGAATAATTTCCTCATTATGATTATCATCATGCCTATAGAAGTTCAAGGGAAGGGATGGGCAAGGAAATTTCCCAGGGGTTTTGGGCTCTAGTCCTCCTTTATGTGGTCAGCCCTCCTCTCAGCATCATGGTATAATAATTAGCAAATCTCTTCTATTTCACAAGTTCAGGTCAGTAAAACCAAGCTGTGAATGGAAGCTTTCAATCTAAAAGATGATTGCCTTTATAGAAAGCCTTTATAGTGGTAGACTTCTTGACATATATGATCTCATGAGAGCCTCATTTTAGGGGCTTGTCTAATCACTAGTGTCATTACTCCGGTAGGAAGTGGCACCTATGCAGGTCCTCTAATTGGAATTCTAGTCATCTTTCTACTTCAACATAGGCTGTTTTTTTACCCCCTGATTTTCTGTGATGCTATAGCTACTGTTGGAGACAGTCTTGGATCTTGATTTCACAGACACTTTGCGTGGACACAGACCTGAGTCACCTTCCTGTTTACTCGGTGTCACTGCAAATGTCATATTTCAAGTGCTGCCCTGATTTTTTGATCTGATATTCAATTCTCTGATGTCTGCTTTGTTAATCTATATTAATTTTAATAGGTTCAAGTCCATCAGATTGACAAGTTCATTTTGACTCTGAGAAAGGAGTCTGGAAACCTGGAGCTTTAGGGGTAGCTGGCAGGGACCTACCACGTGATTCTGGAGAAGTTCCTTAGTCATTTGGAGTCACTTTTCTCATCCATGTGAAGAGGTAGTAGCCTAGGCCAATGATATTTATCTATCTATCTATCTATCTATCTATCTATCTATCTATCATCTATCTATCTATCTATCTATCTATCTATCTATCTATCTATTTATTTTTTTATCAGAATAATTTATTTTGTTTTTTTAAATGCCAGTTTATTTTTTTATACTATATATACATAATTTTTTTTTTTTAACATTTTATTTTGTTATTTTTCCTCCTTCCTTCTGGTAACCACTAGTCCATTGTCCATTGTCCATGTCCATGAGTCTCTGTTTGTCCTGTTCACTTGTTTCTTTTAGGTTTATATCCTACATATGTGATACCATGTAATTTTCAACCTCTTTTGTCTGGCTTATTTCGCTTGGTATGTATTTCAGAGTCCATCCATGTTGACGCAAATGGCAGTTTTCATCTCTTCTTATGGCTGAGTAATATTCCATTGTGTATATATACCACAGCTTCTTTAGCCAATCATCTATTGTAGGACACTTCGGTTGCTTCCATGTCCTGGCCACTGTGAATAATGCTGCTATGAACATCGGTATGCAAATATCTTTTTGGATATAGGTTTTCAAGTCTTTGGAGTAAATACCCAGTAGAGGGCTTGATGGATCATATGGTAGGTCAATTCTTAGTTTTTTGAGGAACCTCCATACTGTTTTCCATAGTGGCTATACCAGCTTGCAGTCCCGCCAGCAGTGTATGAGGGTTCCTATTTCTCCACATCCTCTCCAACATTTGTTATTACTTGTCTTGTTGATTATAGCCAATCTAACAGGTGTGAGATGGTATCTCATTGTGGTTTTGATTTGCATTTCCCTAATAGCTAGCGATGTTGAGCATGTTTTCATATATTTGGTTCATATATTTCATATATAAGTGTCTGTTCAGGTCCTCTGCCCATTTTTTGATTGGATCGTTTGTTTTTTTGTTGTTATTGAGACATATGAGTTCTTTGCATATTTTGGATATTAGGCCCTTATCAGAGGTGTTGCTTGCAAATATATTTTCCCATTCTGATGGTTGTCTTTTTACCTTGTTGATGGTTTCTTTTGATGAGCAGAAGGTTTTTATTTTGATGTGGTCCCATTAATTTGTTTTAGCTTTTACTTCCCTTGCTTTTGAGGTCAAATTCATGAAATCTTAAGTCCAATGTCCTTGAGTTTAGTTCCTATGTTTTCTTCCATGCATTTTATTGATTCTGGTCTTATATTCAGGTCCTTAATCCATTTTGAGTTAATTTTGATTGTAGTGATCGACAACAGTCTAGTTTCATCCTTTTGCAGGTGGCTTTCCAGTTTTCCCATTACCACTTATTGAAGAGGCTTTCCTTTCTCCACTGTGCTTTTGGCTTTTTTGTCGAAAATTATTTGACCATATATATATGGGTTTATTTCTGGACTCTCAATTCTGTTCTCCTTGTCCATGTGTCTATTTTTCTGCCAATACCATGCCGTTTCGATTACTGTCGCTTTGTAGTATAATTTGAAGTCGGGCAGAGTGATGCCTCTGGCCTCATTCTTTTTTCTCATTATGGCTTTGGCAATTTGGTGTCTTTTGTGCTTCCATACAAATCTGTAGGCCAATGATTTTTAACACCCCATTTTTAATCATAAGAACTCTTTTTTTTTCCCCTCCCAAATGAAATCTGCCATGGACCTCAATAGATAAACATACCAAATGAGTTTACTCTGGTTGAAGTAGACCATCGGTCAGGGGTAAGACCAGACCATTGCCTTCTCAGCCCCATAACTCTTGAGACATGGACCCAGATAAAGTAGGTGATTGCTAATTAACTATTAGTTGCTACAGGGTTTTTCTTAGTATTTGCCAAATGCCTAATGCTGGGGGGTTCTGAACTGTTCAACATTTGCAGGAGGACTGAAACTGGAGCTTGATGCCTAGGTTTGAATCCCAACCCTACTTCCTTATTGTCTGTGTCACTTTTAGCAAGTCACTTAATCTATGTGCATCTGTTTCTTTATCTTTAAAATAAGGATTATAATAGTATCTGCTTATGAGGTTGTTGTGAAGATTAAAATAGTTCATATATAGTAAGGCATTTAGAATAGTGACTAGCACTATATAGATGGTAGCTGTTTTTCTTATCAACTGGAGGATCTAGCAAGGCCTTATAGGAACATGCTTAAAAGTGACTGGCTTCTGTGGAATGCAAACCTGGAAGAGCTTTCAGATGTCACCTGTTCCATGTCTCTTAAAGTTGCCTTTATGGAGGGTTTCTAGGGTCACCTGTTAAAATGCAAATTCTTAGACCTCAGTGCTAGACTTACCAGCATCTCTAGGGAAGCAGCTTGGAAATCTGTATTTGTAATAAGTGTCCTAGAAGATATTTATGAACAGAGAAGTTTGGGAAATACTACTGCAGTATCTAGCTATTGCATTTCACAAGTGAAAAAGCCGAGTGCCTGGGAGGAGACATGGCTCACTCAAGGTCAGAGTTAGTGACGGAACTGGGACTAGAACCCAGGTCCCTGTCTTTGGTCCAACGTTATTCTCACTGCATCTCTTTTCCCTGTGATGGCTCTGTTATTTCTGTCTAGGTACCTGAGGTTAGCTGTAGAGAAGGGGCAATTTCAAGACAACTTTACTAAAGCAGAGTTTGGCTGTGGTTGCAATTTTCCTGCCAGAAGGGCACATGCATTATCTTCTTTAGGCAGATTTTGAGCTCCCCATGTTTATTCCTTACTTTGCACTTCTAGGATAATGATCTCTGGGAACCTGTGTGTCCTTACTGATCTCAAAGTCTGGGAATAGTTCTCGCTGTCCAGTTTGCACAGGAACAGCAGTACATTTCAAAGTGCAGATTGATGCCAAGAATGGGGAGTACATTTAGCCAATTTCAATCATGTGAACCACTTTGGAGCCTGAGGACAGAAACCAAAAATATGCTTCTTCTGCTCAGAGGCGGCCAACAGCATCAATTACTAGTGTTATTATTGTTGTTATCATCACCACCACCATCATTCTTCTTCTCGTAAGTTTAAAGGTAGGTAGCTGGGCTCTGTCTCTTGTAGCAGTCCTGCAGGGTGTAAGAGCTATGATGAATTTTAGACAAGTAGGTATGGGGCATGCTTGGCCCCATAACTCACCCCTCAGTTTGAACCATAGCTCTTAGTTCTCTCACAAGTGTTCAGCCTTGTTATCACTGTGAGGTCAGTTTTTCACATCCAGGGCTTGTTCTAACAACAAAGAATCTAAAAGAATATGTGTGAAGCAAACCGACCCTGTTGGAGAATTATGACCCTCCTTGGGAGGTGAGAGGATAGAAGGCTGAAGCAAGGAGAACAGGAATAGGGAGCATGGTGACAGGGGAAGTGCAGCTCTTTATTCCTAGAGAGTAGGTGGAGTCCTTGAACTTGAAAAGATTTAGAGATCAAAAGATAAGATGTAATTGGAGTCCAGGTCCTCAGGGGAAATGCCAATCTAAACTCCGCGGGTGGGATTGAACCTTACTTACAGGTGGAAGATGAAATTTAATTGAGTGCCTTAAGAAAAGAACAAAACAATCTGTTTATGTGTTCACTTCTTTATTTACTCAGCCTAGTTCTGCTGCTGTGGTTAACAAATCCACCTCCTTTCTCTTTTACAGCAGAAGATGCTGGAGCCCAGGTGGAAATTCATAATTTTCTTTTGAAAGCAAAGTCCTTGTTTCTATTCTGGTTCTTTTAGATGGAGCCCAAAGCTCCTTTCCCAAGGCAGAGCTGAGTGTCGTGGAGATTTCCGGAGTGTCACGTAGGAGCGATTTCATGTGTTCTCCTAGCTAGTCCCTTGTTCTCTAGCCAAAAATTTATTATGAGCTTTAACACTTTATTTCTTCGATTGAGTTGACATGTGGTGTGGCCTAGGTTATAAGAGGAATCGAATACAGGACATACAATTACGTGGTTTTTACTAACCAACCTGGACTAAGCAACATTTTCCTGCATCTGCAATGCTTTTACTACTGCTGTTCATGTTGACCACATTTAGGCACTAAAGGATTTCAAAATGCTTTCTTATTCCTTAAGCAATTATATAATTGGAATAAATATATTCGATTATATTTATTCTAATTTTATTGTGGATTATTTTATTGTGGATTAATAAACATTTAGACATTTTATTGTAGATTAATAAATATTTAGAAGTAGATTGAACATTAGAGAGTCCATGGTAGTCCCCTCATTTTTCAGATAAATGAAAATGCAGAGTAATTAAGTGACTTGCCAAAAGTGACACTAACTCTAACCCCAACCGTTTTGGTCTTTTAATTCTTTCATGTATTCTAGTCTTTTCAAGGTCAGTCAGTTCATAGTGGTGTTTCTTCTTTGGCAGGTTTAATTTGTGTTCTACTATGTGCTCAGCACTGTTTAATATGCTTGTATGTGTGTTTGTGTGTAAGACCGGAAGAAATGTTACTGGTTCTCCAAGTATTTGTAATTAGCAGAAATATTATACTTACAAAGGTAAAACAATAATGAATGGTACAATTCAGCAGTGCTTCCAGGCTTTTATGTGGATGGAAGTCACCTAGACGCTTGTTAAAATGCAGATTCAGATTCAGTAGGTCTGGGGCGAGGCCCGAGAGTCTGCATTTCTTACAAATTCTCAGGTCAACCATGTGTTGTCAGACGAGACATGCTTTTAATAATAAGGCAAGACAGAAGATAATTAAGGGGTGAATTATGTGGTATCATTATAAAACATGAAGCAATTGAGAGTAATGAAGAGTAGTTAGGAACACATGGAATTTGAACTCATCTTAAATAATGGTCTGACTGAATTAGTAAAGGAGTTAGAGGAATAAAGTGAGTTAAGAGTGGAAGCACAGGAGCAAGAATGAGTGAAATCTGCATGTGAGATGGTGAGGGAAGCAGACTTCCTGGGTAGGAGGGTGTAAGGTGCTGTGGTAGGCAGCCTCTGAGATGCCCCCATTGATTCTTCATACTGGTATTTATGCCCTCGTGCAATGTCCTCCCTTGCAGGTGGCCTGGGTTGAGTGACTCACTTCTAAGGGATAAAATACAGCAAAAGTGATGGCACACCATTTCCAAAATTAGGTTACGAAGAGGCTTTGACTTGCATGCTGCTCACACGGTTGCGCCATCACTTTCTCTGAAGGAAGCTAGAGCAGCCCATGTGGCAAGGAACTGTTGTGACATCTCATCAACAGCTAGTGAGGATCTAAGGTGTTGTAGCAGGCACGTGAATGAGCTGGAAGTAAATCCTTCATGAGTCAAACCTTGAGATGATTACAGCCTGGGCAGACAGCTAGAAACTGAGCCAGAGGACCCAGCTAAGCTACTCCCAGATTCCTGACCATAGAAATGGTGAAAGAATTAATGTTGGTTTTTCAAGTTGCTAAATTTGGGGGTAGTTTGTTACATAGCCGTAGTTAACTAATACAGTTGGAAATAATTTTGAAAAGAGAAAGGTATTATGAGATCTGAGATTGTGGAGTAGGGAGGGACTTGAAAGACAACAATTTGGACATGATATGGAAGCCATCGCAAGTTCTAAGTTCTGTCTCTCTCTGTTTCTGTCTCTTTCTCTTTGTTTGTCTCTCTGTCTCTCTTTGTCTTCCCTCTCTCATAGCTTATGGAGATATAATTTTTAGTATGTTCACAGAGTTATGAACCTGGCAGTACAGTCCACTTTTGGATATTTTTGTCATCCCTCAAATATTAACCCCTCAAACGAATCCTGTGCCCATCAGTGATCACACCTCATTTTCTCCCAAACCTCCCACCCCAAGGCAACCACTAATCTATGTTCTGTCTCTATTGATTTAACTATTCTGGACATTTCAGATGACTAGAATAGTATATGTGGCCTTTATTTTTATTTTTTTAATCTGCCTTCTTTTACTTAGCATTGTATTTTTAAGGATTATCTGTGTTGTAGCATGTATCAGTATATTGTGAGCTTTTAATTGTATTACGTTGTATGGATATACAACATTTTGTTTATTCCTTGATCATTTCATGGATGTTTGGGTTATTTCTAGTTTTTGGCTACTATAAATAATGTTGCTATGAACATTCATCTATAAGAGTTTGTGTGGAACGTTTTCATTTCTCTAGGGTATGTGTCTAAGAGAAAATTCCTGGGTCATATCATAGTTCTATGTTTAACATTTGAGGAATTGTCAAACTGTTTTTCAAAGTGGCCGTGCCATTTTATGTTTGACATTCTGCTACTAATGTATGAGAGTTCCAGTTTCTCTAGATCCTTACCAACACTTGTCATTATCTATCTTTTTAATTATATACATCCTAGTGTGTATGAAGTGGTATGACTTTGTGATTATTTGCATTTCTCTAATAACTAATGAAGCCAAGCATTTTTCATGTGTATATTTACCATTTGTGTATCTTCTTTGGATAAATTTCTATTTAAATCCTTTGTCCATTTTTAATTTGGTTTGTTGCCTTCATTATTGAGTAAAATTAGTTTGGGTTTTTTTTTTTTTTGTAATTCTAGATACAAGTCTCTTATCAGATATATGACTTGCAAAAATATTCTCCCATTCTGTGGATTGTCTTTGAAGGTATCTTTCAAAGTGCAACTGGTTTGAATTTTGAAGTCTAACTTATCTATTTTTCCTTTAGTCACTTATATTTTTGGTATTGTATCTAAGAAAGCTTTGCCTCACCCAAGGTCACTCAGATTTAATTCTATGTCATCTAGGATCTTTGTAGTTTTAGCTCTTATATTGAGGTTTAATAGCCTTTTGGAGTTAATTTTTGTGTGTAGTATAAGGTAGAGGTTCAACTTCATTGTTTTACACGTGGATGTACAGTTGTCCCAGCTCTAGTTCTTGAAAAGACTATTTTTCCCCATTTAATTGTCTTGGCACCCTTGTCGAAAATCAATTGAGCATAAAATGTGTAGATTTATTTTTAATAATTTTATTAAAAGTATTAAACTTAATGATTTATTTTATTCTTAATGATTTTTCTTTTATTAATTTTATTTCCTTGATCTGTATGTCTGCTCTTTTGCCGGTATCACACTGTCTTTATTACTGTATCTCTGTAGTAAGTTTTGAAATTGGGACGTGTAAGTCCTCCTGTTTTGTTCTTCTTTTTCAAGATTGTCTTGACTATACTGGGTCTTTTGCAATTTTGTATGAATTTAGAATTCCATTCATTAAATTCTGTAAAAAGCCAGCCGGGATTTTGACATACATTTTGTTGACTTTTTAGATCAATTTGGGGAATATTGTCATCTCAAAGATTGTCTTTTTGTCCATAAAAATGGGTGCCTGCATTTATTTAGATCTTTTAAATTTCAACTATGTTTTATAATTTTCAGAGTACAAATTTTGTACTTTTTTTGTTTACATTTATTCCTATGTATTTTATTCTTTTTATTGCTATTTTGAATGGAATTGATTTCTTCAGTTTTGATTGCTCATTGTTATTGAGTAGAAATGCATTGATTTTTATATATTGATCTTGTACCTTGTAACATTATAAACTCATTTATTAGCTGTAATAGTTTTTTAGTGGATGTCTTAGGATTTTTTATATATAAGGTTATTTCATCTGCAAACAGAGATTGTTTTGCTTCTCTCTCTCTGATCTATATGCCTTTTCTTTCTTTCGCTTGTCTAATTGCACTGGCCAGAACCTCCAGCATCACGTTGAGTAGATGCAGCAAGGGTAGATATTCTTTTCTTATTTCTGATCTTAGGGGGAAGGTATTCAGTCTCTCACCTTTAGGTATAATGTTAGCTGTTTTGTTTGTTTGTTTGTTTGTTTGTTTGTTTTTGTAGATTGCTCTTATCAAGTTGAGGCAGTCCTTCTATACTTAGTTTCTTGAGCGTTTTATCATGTATAGTGTGTTATATTTTATCAAATGCTTTTTATGCATCTATTGAGATGATTGTATGGCTTTTAGCTCTTTTTTTTTAATTGATGTGGGGAATTACATTAATTGATTTTCGAATGTTAAACCATTCTTAGATTCCTGGGATAAATTCCTTTTGGTCATGGTGTACAGTCCTTTTTATATGTTGTTGGATTAGATTTGGTACTATTTTGTTGTGGATTTTTGAGACTATATAAATAAATTAGTAGCAGTTTTTTTTTTTTTTTCTTGTGATTTCTTTGTTTGGTTTTGTTACCGGGATGATACTGGCTTCACAGAATTATTTGGGAACTGTACCTCTGCCTTCTTCTCCATTTTCTTCTTTGAAAGAGTTTGTGAAGAATTGGTATTAAGTTTTTAAAAAATCTTTAGCGGAATTCACAGTGAAGCCAACAGTGTCAGGGTTTTACTTTGTGAGGGGTTTTAAAATTATTAATGTAATTTCTTTACTTTTTATAGGTTCATTCAGATGTCTATTTCTTCGTGAGTCAGTTTTGGCAGTTTGTGTCTTTCTAAGAAGTTCTCCATTTAATTTCAGTTATGTAATTTGTTGGCATGAGTTTACAGTATTTTCTTATAATCCTTTTGAATTTTGTGAGATCAGTAGTGAAGTCTCCTCTTTCATTCCTGATTATTGTGATTTGAGTCTTCTCTAATTTTCTTGGTTAGTATAGCTAAAAGTTTGTCAATATTGTTTATCTTTTCAAAGGACCAACTTTTGATTTCATTGATTTTTCTCTTTTGCTTTTCTATTCCCTACTTCATTAATTTTCAGTCTAATTCTTATCATTTCCTTCCTTCTGCATGTTTTTGTTTTGACCTGCTTTTTTTCCAGCATTTTAGGTGAAGGTTAATTTACTAATTTGAGATCTTTCTTTTTAATATAGGCATTTCCACACTAAGTATTCCTCTAAGCATTGCTTTATATGCCTTCCATATTTGATATGTTGTGCTTTTATTTTCATTCACTTAAGATTTTAAAGTTTTTCTCGTGATTTCTTCTTTGACCTGCTGTTATTTAGGAAGGTGTTATTTAATTTGTACATATCTGCATGTGTTCTAAACTTTTTTGTTACGTTTACATTTCATTCTATTATGGCTCGTAGATACTTTGTTTATGATTTTAATCTTTTTAAATTTATTGAGACTTGTTTTATCATCTAGCATCTGGTGTAGATCCTGTAGAAATTTTCATGTGTGCTTGGGAAGACTGTGTATTTTTCTTCCCAAGCACACATGAAAATTTCTATAGGAATGAAATGTATTCTACAGTAGTTGATTAGAGAGGGACAAAAAGAGAAGGAGGGAGGGGGAGAGACAGAGAGGGAGGAAGAAAGGGAGGAGGAAAGGGTGTGCATAGCAAATGTTTTTGATTCTTTTAGAAATATAGTTGGGAGGATTGTTGTACAGGTTTGAGGGAAGAGTTCAGGGTGATCACTTTGTAAGTTATATAAATGTCTAAGCACTCTGTAGTACACCTGAAATTAATATATTGTATTCAACTGTATTTGAAAAATAAAAATAAAAATAAAAAATTATATTTAGGGAGTTACTGCTGGAAGAGCATGAAGGTGCTTCCAGCATTGAACTCTAATTTCATATCATAGCAAGTAGGGGGTCTCAAGAAAGCCGATATCTATCCAGTAGATAGCTTATAGATACCAGTAAAGTAATTATCAGGTTAGTAATTAAGAAGAAGGAGACTTTATGTGTGCCTTAAACTTTCCAACTTCCCTGTTCACCTTGAATAAGATTGATTTTTGTCAAGGTCACATACAGAAGTGTTTCCATGATTGAATCTGATATCGATCTACTGGTAGCTGCTTAATTTATACAGTTAGGACTTTTTCCTCATATGGAGACCATCTAATAATGATTGCTGCCCACATTTTTCCTCAGGGAAAGAATCTATATTTATATTAATGGCTTCAGAGTGGTCACAAGGTAACCGACTGCTGTTTGTAGCTATTTGTCCTTCTCTTTAAGTTGCTCAAAAACAGTTCTTGGAACAGTCTCACAAATGAAAGCCCTGTTTTTTTTTTTTTTTTTATATCTAGGCAACTGCCAAGTATTGGATCTGTGAATTCTACCATCACACAAATTCAGAGTGGATTATGGAGGGTGGTTAAGACGCTCTGTACTTAAAAGAAAGCTTATTGCTTAAAGTAGCTGATAGTTAATGATATGTCATTCGTATGAGATTTCAAAGTTGGTTTCTGTGGCTATTTCCTTTCCTACATACTCTGTGCTGCCCCACTCCCCGACATCTTACCATCTCAAATTCAGCTTCGGTTTCTGATGTTCTCTATTAAACACAAGAGCATTATGCTTTTGTAGAAGCAAGTAACTTAAAATTAAGCTATTTTGATTGGAAATTTCAAACTTTAATAATGCAGTGAAAGGCCTTTGAAAATATTACTCATCGTTGCTTAAACCTTGCCTGGGAAGTGAGTCAGTATTTTATTATTCTCTGTTGAATGTTACAGTGGGGGACAATCAGAAGGTGTCAAGGAAAGTTTAAGTCATTTATATGAAACCCAGGTGAAGAAGCTAGAATTAAAATTTCAGTTTTTGTATCCTGACACTGTCTCTCTGGATCATTTTCCTCTCTAAAACAGCATTCCATTCTGCAATATAATTTATCAGCAGTTGACCTGATATGTTTCCCTGACTCTCTCTTGACGGAAACAAGAGGAAAAAAGTTTTATGTAACTTTTCGTAAGGTGGATTGATAACTGATCACATGAATGGGAGACGAAGGTGGCAGAGGTAATTCCTTCCTCTGGGATGAAGTCAGAACCCCACATTATGCTTTTGCCTTTTCATTGCATCGTTCACATCCTTTTATATTTCTTATTCATGATCCTCTACATATGAGATGGAGCTCATTATAAATACATGGCTGTGAGGAGACATTGTCAGGAATGCTTTATTACAATCACATCACCTAGGCTTATTGAAGGGTGGAGGTGGGAAGGAAGCCACAGGATGTGCCCACCAACCTGACCATGGACTGTTCAACCTTAACTATCCATATCTTTACAAATCTCCTTACAAATTCTCTTATTTTTTGAAATGTCCTTGATTCTAAGATGCATCATCCATTTAATGACAGTGTCTGGGAAAAGTTCTATATTAAGTACATGTGCCTATGGAAAGAAGTATTCCAATTTCAGAAAAATTAGTATGGGAAGAATGTATCTTAGAATCAAGGAAATGAGGTACTTGTTCCAAACTTTTCTACCATTTTTTTCTTTTCTAATGGAATCTACTTCCTCAAGCCTCCTAAGAAAGGAATACGAAGAGAGGCCTGTTTCCTTAGTCTCTCTTAACTAATAGGCACATTGATTGTCTGTGCTGGTGGTCCCTAACTCTAGATGTAGTATTTTCTGGGTATCCACAAAATATGCCATGTTATGATTATGTATTTCCCTGCATCAGTAAATACACTTCAACTCAGAAAATTCTAAACTCTATAAAGATAAATAAAAAGACAAAAGCCCCAGATGCTTGACTAAACCTTACAATTAATGACATATTCATTTATTAGATAAACAGTAAGAAGAACTCATCTGTTTTGTGTGTTTCTATGTGATGTCCTTTCAATGAGATAAATTTTTCCTTCCACTTACTAAATCTTTAAAGAAATATAGTAATGCCAACAGATGACGCAAGAACCGATGTCATAGAAGGTTAACATAGGCTATAAACCTGTGGTGTCTGACCTCTGTCTTTTGGGTAGGTTTTTTTTTTTTAATTATTATTTTTTTATGACAGCTGATTTTATTATGTTCCCATGGTGTCATGTTGCTCAACTTCAATTGCTTGCTCTGGTTGAGATGTTTGGTTTTGTTGCAGCAACTAAAAACAAAACTCAAGCCATGTGTTTGGTGAGAACAGTAGGATGTGGGGAGAGCTAGTCTGTGCAACTAAATGTCAGGCACATTGGGCTAAGAAAATACATTAGTGTTGCTGTGTGTTGTTGATTAAAGATGACATTACATGGTCTTTTAAAGCCCTCTGCTTTGGTTCTCATCTGAAGTAGGGTGTACATAGGGCTTTTTCCAATTAGAAATGCTATATTCTTCTTCAAAGATTTTGACACATGGTTTTAGAGGGATGTTTTAGACACCAAACACAGGCATAGGTTATATGAAAAAGCTCTGAGTAATTTTGCTACCTCTTCCTATCTTGTCTTATTCTTGATTGAAAACTAATAGTCTTCTCTAAAATGGAATTTCCACAATAAGATTTTCTTGGTATTAAACAAAGGAGTATTTTATGACATTTTATGTTTTGAGAGTTCGAGCCTCTTTCATGTTTGTTAAGATTGATCTTATATTCCCAACAACTGTTTTCATTATAGTCCTGTGTTACCTATTGACCCTGTAGCTCAATATGTACTCTTTTTTGCTGGAATGAAGCCTATTTCTTCTAGTCAATATCTTCTTCACCTTTCCCCATGTACTAGGTCCATACCTGGATATACTGATTCCATTTCCTTGTCTGAATTATGTTTTAAGATTTCTAAATCTTTACTTTTTATTATTATTTTTATTTTTTAAAGGCCAGCTCTGGTCTGACTTCTAGTCATTTACTTACTGGTTTGTGTTGTTTTCTAATTGTTTTCTGTGTCTGTTCTGCATTTTTAATGGTCTTTCGAACTCTTAGAGAGTATATAAAATATCATATATTGCTTTTATAAACTTGATAGCATCTAATATACTACCAACACATAGTAATATTCTAGTAATGGTTAGTTAAGTTGAATTGAGCTTTGTCTTCAGACTTTGATTTTACAGTAATGTTCTCATTGAAATTTTCCAACCACTATCATAGAAAAAAAGCATCATCTTGAAAAATGTTTGAATACCAGTAAGCCAGCATCTTTATAGTGTTATGTCTCATTGAATAATGTTAAGTGCCTGGGTATGCATGGAATTAGACTAGGCATAAATTACTCAAAAGGCAGAATTTATGTTCCCTAGAAAATTGTATTTATATCAACATTGCATTTAATGATCATAATCTCTTTTTAGAAAGACCAAGATTTGTGATAAATTTTTATATTTTCCTATATAACAACATGAAAAACCATAAAGTGATTTTACTATGCAAGCATAGTAAACAGTTTTACAATCATTGGTGATATATTGTCTATGCATATATTTTAGAAAATGCATCTTCAAAAGCCCTTAATTGAAACCACTGATGTATAAAGGCAAACATAAAATGAAGAAATAGAGCAAAAAGGCGGCCTCAGAACAAAAATTAAGTCTGATTTGTAAAATATTCAGAACTCTATCATTACGAGATCACATTTTTTTTTATTGGAAACCAATGTTTTTCTTTCATTGCCAGATTGATGATGTATTTTAGTTTTAAATTTATAATATTCCTTCATTTCAATATCAATTGCTTGACTATGATTAATATTCTTCAGTGCATTTACTGTGTTGTAACTCAGATATTTAATCAGTATTTAGATGTTTGAGAACACAAGAGAACTTGATGAGAATATGGTTGATTCTTTAATACCAGTCACTGAGAAAATTAAAGTGTAAAGGACAACTTGATCGTCTTCCAGCTCTACCCTTGCCTCTGGGCACAATCATGCAAAGATTGGTTTTTAAAGAAAAGGTTATTGCCTGCTTCAATTGCTTATGAGATTTTAAAGCTTTCCAATTTGACTTCTCCAGATTGTCAGGAAAAGGAGGCTGCTTATCTCAATCTCAAAATGTGTTTTTCAAGAGTGAGAGGTAAAAGTTTAAGTGATGAAGAGAAACCACTTAACTTAGTTTCTTACGGAAAACTTGTCAGGTGTTCACAATTTCTCATTGTGCTTTGGGACATTTATGTTTTTTTAATTAGATTTCATGATGATCCCAACTTCCCAACTGTCTCAGTTACTTATGGTAGACAAACTCCTCAACATCAACAGTAACTATATCCTTTTCCTTTCACTCTAATTTTTTCCCTTATGTATTTGAAATGATTTTAAGCTTCTGTTTGTTTACATTCTCTCTCTTGGTACCTTTATTCTTAATCTGCTTTCTTAGTGTCTCTGCCTAGTCTCTAGGGAGCTAATCAAGGCTTAATCAGTCTTCACTGAGTCAGGCTTAACCACTTTACTTTCCATTGTGTCTTGCATAGGGAACATGAGATAACATTGTTCTAGGAAAGATTTAAGGCTAAATTTCTTGACCATTTTGGGGTTCAGTGATTCTTTGAGAATGTAACAAATGCTGTAACTCCTCTCTCCATTGCAAGGCACAAATAAAAATTTTGACATGCTATTTCATGTGCTGCATAGACTCCCATATTTCCCAACATTATCTATAGACTCCAGATTAAGAAGCCTAGTTGCCTTAGACTATGAAGGTCTTTATTTTGCTTCTTGGTAGATTTGATTCTAAGATGGCCATGTGGACATTAAATGGGCAGTTGATTAAGATAAGCAAAAAGAAACTAATTCCACATAAACATCTTTATGACTGTGATAGAATAATCGCAGCCCAGGGAAGAGGGGGGATTAGTCACTCAAAACAGTTTTTGTTCATGTATTTGTGTTTTTAGTGTGTATTATTTCAGTGATGAGAGACTCTGAGTACCACATACCCATTCCATAGCAACATGCTATAGCAAACATCAGTTCCAGACTTGAAAACTTCAATCTCACTGGAATTAATGTGATAAAGGAGAAGAAAAGTGATATGATATTAAACTTATATTAAATATTTTGGTAAAATGATCAATTCATGGTCAAAAATTAATACTAGGTCTTGAAAAGTATTTATTTATATAATAAAATTAACTAACAGTCGAATTTGGATTTTGCAAAATTCTCATCCAGAGGGCGGTTATTGGAAAGTAGGCACAGAAGTTTCTTCAAAGTAGAGAGTGGGCTCACTCTCTGAGAGAACATGGCCTTGAAGAAAGAACACTAGATTAGGAGTCAGGAGCTAGCTGAGACTCTAACTGATTGCCACTGTCAACGAAGGGTAATCAGTTTGTTGTGGTCTGTCCAGGACTTTCCCGTTTTAGCACTGGGAACTCCCTTTATTTCCCCCAGTTCTTTCTCCCTGCTCGTCCCAATCCCTGGCAAATTGAGCTGATTGGTCAACAATTAGATGCATCATTTTGAATCAGACGCTGAATTTTCCTGGGCTTCAGGTTTCTCATGTGTTAAATGAAGAGGATGATTTGATGACTAAGGACCCTTATAGGTCCAAAAAATGATTTTATCCTCAAGTTATTGTCTTTCATTTCTCTGTCTTAGATAGCCGTGAAAGTCTTGGAGAGTAATTTCTCATTTTTATACTCTTAATTTATACCACATCAATTCAACACAAGGGTTAATAACTTCAGTGAACCAAACACAATTCTCACAGATTTTTGGCAAGCAAGATATAGAATTAAATTAGCATGCTTATAGAAAAGATGGTAAGATCTATTGTTCACTATAATCTAAGTGGTCTGCTGGTAAAACTCCCAAATTGCCCACGTGCTCTGAATTGAGAGACTAGGAGAAGGAGTTGGAGAGAGAAGCTTTCAGCGGTAGCAGAGAACTGGGCAGATCTCTAATGTTTGTCAGTAATTTTTTTTTTTTAACTTCATTGAGATATAATTCACATATCATATAATTTACAAATTTAAAGTACACAGTTCAGTGGTTTTTAGTCTATTCACAAATAAGTACAAATATCACCACAGTAAAATTTAAAACATCTCATCACTTAAAAAAACCCCACTATTTTTAGCTATCACTTTCTGTTTTTCTAACTGCCCATACTCATAGCCCTCAATAACCACTAATCTTTCTGTCCCTAGATTTACTTATTCGGAATATTTTGTATAACTGGAATCATATAATATGTGGTCTTTTGTGAGTAGCTTCTTTTTGCTTAGTGGAATGTTTTAAGATTCAGTTATGTTGTAGCATATATTAGTACTTTATTCCTTTTTCATGGATGAATATTTTATTATATAGATATATTGTTTTGTTTATATATTCATCAGTTGATGGACATTTCAGTTGTTTCCACCTTTTGGCATTTATGAATAATGCTGCCATAAACTTTCATGTATAAGTTTTTATATGGACATGTTTTTATTTATTATATATGCCTAGGAGTGGAATTCTGGGTCATATGGTAATTCTGTGTTTAACTCTTTAACCATTTGAGGAACTGCCATACTCTTTTCCAAAGTGACTATACCAATTTACATTCCCACAGTCTTATATAAATATAAAGGTTCTGATTTCTCCGTACCTTTGTCAACACTTGGTTTTGTCAGATTTTTTGATTCTAGCCATCTCAGTAGACACGAAGTGGTATATCATTGTGATTTTGATTTGCATTTCCCTCATGACTAATGATGCTGATCATTTTTCATGTGCTTATTGACAATTTATATATCATTTTTGGAAAATGTCTCTTCAGATCCTTTGACCATTTTTTAATTGGGTTATTTGTCTTTTGTTAAGTTGTAAGAGTTCTTTGTATATTCTAGATAAAAGTTTGTTATCAGACAAGTAATTTTCAAAAATTTTCTCTAATTCTTTCGGTTATATTTTCACTTTTTGATAATATCCTTGACTTGTTCCAAATATTAGGAACAGTCTTCAATCATTGAGTATGATGCTAGCTATGTTTTTCATAGTCTCCCTTCATCAGGTTGAGGAAGTTCCCTTCTCTATTGGATTTTGTCAAATGCTTTTTCTGAATTTATTGAAAGATTAAGGGGTTTTCTTTTTTGTTCTGTTGATATGGCATATTACGTTAATTGATTTTCAGATGTTAATTCAACCTTGATTCCTGGGATAAACTTTTACTTGGTTATATGTTGCTGTGTTCAGTTTGCTATTTTGTTGAGAATTTTCGCATCCACATTTATGGGAGATATTGGTCTGTAGTTTTCTTGTGATATCTTTGGTTTTGTCATCAGGGTTATACTGTCTTCATAAAAAGAGTTGGAAAGTGTTCCTTCTTTTTCTGTTTTTTGAAGAATTATTGAAGAATTGGGTTAAGTCTGAACGTTTGGCAGAATTTATTGGTGGAGCCATCTGAACTGGGTTTTTCTTTGGGGATAGTTTTTTGATAACTAATTAAAACTCTTTACTTGTTACAGATCTATTCAGATTGTATATTTCTTTGTTAGTTGATTTATCTTGATTACCTAATTTATTGGCATACAGTTGTTTATAATATTCCTTTACAATACTTTTTATTTTTGTAAGGTTGTTAATAATGTCTCCTCATTCATTTCTGATTCTAGTAATTTGAGTATTCTTTCTTTTCATGTTGATCAATCTCAATGGTTTATCAGTTTTATTGATTATAAAGTATCCACTTTTGGTTTTATTGATTTCTCTATTTTTTATTATATTTTTTATTTATCTTCATTTTAATTTTTATTATTTTCTTTTTGCTTTGTGTTTAATTTGCTCTTTTTCTTCCCATTTCTTAAAGTAGAAGGTTTGGTTATTTATTCAAGATCTTTCTTTTCATTTTAAAAATATGCATAGGCATTTATAGCTATAGATTTCCCACTAAGCTGTTTTTTTAGCTGAATCCTATATGTTTTGATATGTTATGCCTTCATTTTTTTATTTATCTCAAAATATTTTAAAATTTCTCTTTTGATTTCTTCTTTTGCCCATTGGTTGTTGAGGAGAATGCTGTTTATTTTCCACATATTTGTGAGTTTCTCAAATTTCTTTTGTTATTGATTTCTAATTTTGTTTCATTTTGGATGGAGAACATACTTTGTATGATTTCAGTCTTTTAAAATTTATCAAGGTTTGTTTTATGGGCTAGCATTTGTTCTATCCTGGAGAATGTTCCATGTGCATTTGAGAAGAATATATATTTTGCCATTGTGTGACAGAGTGTTTTATAGATGTCTATGTGGCTAGTTAGTTACAGTGTTATTCAAATCTTCTATTTCCTTGTTGATCCTCTGCCTATTTGTTCTATTCATTATTGAAAGTGGTGTATTGAAGTTGCCAACTATTCCTGTTGTGGTATTAAATTTTGAATTTGTAATGGCAAACTAAATCTGTTCATTTTTGGAGTTAGAAATATACCAGGCTATTTTAGTTTTATCTGTGTTGCTACATCTTTGGCTGGAAGAATCTTTCATTTAGGCCACTCTTTACTTTTAATTCACGTTTGTAAATGTAAACATCACGATAAAGTTAATAACTCAAACTTTGTTGTATCTGTTCACCTAGGGCTTCATGCATATGGACAGAAGTTGTTCTCACAGAGAGACCATTGTTAATTAGAAATATAATATAAGAAACATATTTATCATGAAAAAGTGATAAAGTGGGTTGTGATCCTTATTTAGATTCAAAACAGGGATATGATAATAGAAATATCTCTGATATCAAAATAATGATCACTCAAAAAAAAGTCTGTAAATGAAATCCTTAAAAGTTTGAAAATATGATTATTCTATTCATTTACTGCCTCTTACCTATAAAAACTAAGCATAACAAAATCCCATGTCTATATTTTGTGTTTTGAGTTAGAGCATTTTCTCTTTTTCCTTTTTACAGAAAAGGATACTTAATTTTTTTTTTAAAGGGGATGAGTCAGAGTATTTTAGTTCTCCTCTTTTACCTTTAATTTGTAAGATCAGTTTGTACTTAAGTATGTGTGTTGGGTACACTTACCCTCCTAAGCAGTCTATTATCTTTTAAGAACTTCCCGAATTCCTCTCTCTCTTTAGAAAGAGATATATGGAGTTAGGGTCTGGGGATTCAAATATTAAATGAATCTATCATCTTTTAACTGAGTATTTTGGAGCTGCTTAGGCAACTTAATATTCTAGTCAGGGAATTCACAGGATTGATTATCTTGTCTTTGAAATGTAGATGCACACATTACTTGTTAAGATAGTCTTAAAGTATATGAGATTTGACTATACAAAAAGTAAAAACATATCCAGAGTTCTGTATTCAAATGAACATTGTCTTTTCTTAACAGTAATCTTAAAATACAGTGCAATGCTGTGGTTGCTAAGTTGTGGAACTCCTGTTTTGATATTGCCTTCTGAAGGAAATTTCTAGAGAAATAATTGTGGCTAATGATTGAATCTTGTTTTTGAACCCAAACCAAATCACTCAGGTTAATTCATTTATTAGACCTGAGTTTGAAGAATTTGGGATATTTCCAAAATAAAATACGTGCCCCATTCCAACATTAGATGAAAGACTTATCAGCTGTCCTTTATCATAGTTTATACTGGATATACTAAGCTAGAATGGATGAAGGTTTGTTCCAATACTCTGAGGAGCAGTTGAAAGTCGAGGCATATGCAGAGCTGAATCATTATACAGAATTTTAAAAATAGTATGCTTTCCAACCACATTTACTATGAACATGCTGTGTGCCAACTACGGCGGGCATTGTAGGCCAGGGAACCTAACCACCATTCACAGCATTTTTTTCTATTGCAACTGGTGTCTAGGTTCTAAACACTAATCTACATACTTTTAGAATACATTTTGCTCAAAAACTAGAGGCAGCTTGGACTTTGAGTTCTTGCCAGATTAAATGTTTAACTTTTGTGGCCACAAATCTCATGAAACAACAAAGCTTCCTTGAAGTCTTTCCATAGTTTCTGTTACTGGGCATATAAGGTATTTCAAAACAGTAGAGATGTTAGGGATGAGATCAGCAGCATGACAGAGAAGGGGGATTCATATCATGATAGCAAACAAATAGAAGCACATTTTGATCATATGATGTTTGGGGCATTTCAGACTACAGATATTCTTTGATAGTTTATTTTGACCCTTGGAAACCTCAGAGAGTAAGACAGATTTTCTCCAAGGACTAGAGCTAGGTAAATTTATCTTGCGAACTAATGCTGAGGACCAAAAAGTAGAATTCATCCTGATTGGTTAGTGATTACTGCATTCAGTGTAGATCATAGATATATAGATTATGAAGGTGAAATTTCATGAACAATAAAGCTCATGTATATTTTATGTCTAATATTTGTTGTTTTCATAATCATAGCAACTTTGTAAATAGACAAGGCTGGGCGTGAAGTACCTGGAAAGAGATGAGAGGAGGCAGCAGTAACAAATACGTTATTATTGTGTTAGCATGGACTGCCCTGCTTAGCCCTTCCTCCCAGTCTTCCTTGTTATGTTACCTTTATGCTCCTAGGATCTCCTTGGTGATAGCAAGTGTGGCTGGATGCGAATTGAAGGGGCAGGGAGATCTTTTGCCCTAAACTTTGCTGAAATCTATTTTGTGCCAGAATAAGAGAAAATTAACTCTCTGGAAGGAGGTGATATGGTTGGAAATATGTGAGAGGGTGTTAACAACACTTAATTTCTTTCTTGCCAATCGTCCCATCTCTGTCTCACAAGCTTTGCATTTCCCAAGGCATCTGTGTGCTTCTATTTACAAATTTTACATTATTGAGCATTAAGGACACTTAAAAACTGATTAAATTCTGCAAACGAAGATCAGCTACATGATCTAAATTAAATAAATTTTCAGTAGCCCATGCTAGCCTGATTCATGCCTCCTTTCTGGCATCCTGTGTCCTGTTTTGCAGAGCTAATAGGTCCTAGCATGATTGAAAAATGTTTTAAGATTTTCCTTTCCTTTTCCAAACACACAACCTTCGTTAGCCACTGAGATAGTTTATTCTCCACGATCATATTGTCTTGCCTCCTTTTCATTTTTTGAAAGTCTTCTCTCAAAACCCCTTTCCTTGCTGCCTTGGATTTGTTGACCTTCAACAAGACCTTCAACAGGAGTCTCTCATCTGTAATGCAGATTAGACAGTAATTTGTAAGTGGCAGAATGAATTCTGTGGCATAGAATCCAGTCCTGTTCAGTTCACAGTTTTGCTTGGGGCCTACTTAGTTTCATTCTACTGTTTGTCTACAGAAAGAGGTAATGCCAAGAGAAATTTGAAATATGGCCCGGTTGCACATTGAATAGTTTACTGGGGCCATTGTAACCCTAGCAACTGTCCGTAGAGAACCTGGCAGTTCCAGGAACGTGGTCTTTCTTGGAGAGCAGAGAGAGAGAGAGGAGTGTAATCCCTAGGTCTTATCTGTTTACCCTCTAATTTTCTGTGGACATCTAGGTTCATTGTAATTCTATGCCATTGAAAATCTCTAAAGTTGGAATCATGCCTTACTCTATTTAAGGATCCGAGGAGAAATCATTTTAAGGTGTGGTATTATTGAGAAATAACTTGTTGACATAGTTAGATCAATCCCCTGAGAGGAGGAAAAATACAATTCTTTCAGTTTTTCCCATGAAGTCACCAGTTGAAGGTAGAAGAGGCAGAAGCTGGTTCTGTGGCTAGTTTCTGTTAGGAATGATTTCAGAAAGGCAGAATATTTAGGAATTAAAGATAATTGCCAGTAACGAGACAATCCCTTTTGAAAATTCCCCTAGACGTACTCAGGGATCCCAAGTAAACAGAAAAGGAAAATTTCAAAATGAATTTCAAAGGACTTTAAGCAGGCTAAGTATCAGAATGGGATGGAGAGAAGGAGTTATATAGGAGGATGAGATTCTTTTTTAAAAGAGAATACAAAAACAGGTCAGAATACTACTCAGACAGCCTTAAAGAAGTTATATGGTCCTTAACCATTTTAAAAAATTGACTATATGTTGAAATGATATTTTGTACATATTTTTAAATAACTTATTACTAGAAATTTTGCCTTTTAAAAAACTTATTACTGGAAAATTTAAAACTATACATGTGGTTCGCATTTGTTGCTTACGTTCTATTTCTGTTGGACAGTGATGATTTAGTCACTGCAGAGCTGTGTCTCCTTGGGAAGTTTATTTAACTTTCTGGGCTTCAGTGTGCACATCTCTGAAAGGCAGGAGATGAAGATAACCTGCTGGAACTGCTCTTTGTATGCTTTGATAATGTTTACCTAATATCTAAATTTGAATCTTTCTCTCATAGGTATTTAAACATTGAAAAATTGTGTGTTATGAATAACTATTTTGTGTATCTGTCTTTGTATCTGTAGCACTTTAGGTCCAATGACGTTACCTAATTTGCAAATAATCTCTAAATAGAACTCATTACTTGTGACAGGTAAATAGAGGAGTGTACCCTAATATCTTGGGAAACCCATGGGTAGAGGATATAGGACAAGGGTCACAGAATGAGTCAGGGCTTGGGCTAGGATTAGCATCTCTGTGACTCACAGTTGCATTCTAACCACCCAACTATTCTCTTGAGAAATACTGAGGGTGATGGCCCTTTTCTTATCAGTTACCAAGGACTGCTGAATCGGTGTTTGTCAAGCTGACTATTTAAGTGGCAAAAGCTGGGTGAGAGCAGTGAAGTTGGTGGGTGTTAGCTTGTGGTGTTGTGCTGTTTCTGTATGAACTACTATAAAGGATACATCATTGATTTGGTCCAAGAAAGAATGTAAGGAGAACCCACTGATATTATCTCTTTAGTGAAACATGAAGGAAATCCCACTGCAGAAGTGAAAATGTTACTTCCTACTTTTAATAATATTTTCAAAATGAAAACATTGTATTTAGAGAAATACTAAGAATACACCCATTATAGCTTTTACAAGCCTGAAGCTTAGCAAACAAATTTGTATAGATTCATTTTTATGCCAGAAAGTATGTGCAGATGTATTGTCACCTGACCGAGATAGCCACAGCTATGCTGAAGGCATATTTAAGTTTTCAAAGATCATATTTGACAGAACTTAGCTTTATTCCCATAATACTTTATACACAACTTTCTTTCGGCAATGTTCACAGTGTATTATAGTTATTTGTCAACATCCACGTCTTTGAGCTTCTCAAGGGAAGGGACTGTGTGTTTTTCTTTCTGTTTCTCCACTATTAAACAGTGTCTGCCACATAGACAGCAGTTGATAAAGAATTGACATATTGAGTAGGTCTTATTTATTTAGGTATTGAAGGCAGAAAGAGGATTAAAATTCATGATGCACAGGAGCTTCTACTGAAAGACTAGTAGGTAGGAAATCTAACTTTATAACTTGAAATTTTAAAGTATCTGCCTATTTTTTTGAACCGGAAAAGGGTGGAAAGAAGATGACTTCAGAAATTTTGAATATACAAATTTGGGTTGAGTTTAGCTAGAGGTAGCTGAGAACTAAAATGTTATTCATAAGAAATGACAGAATTAAGTATTAGAGGTTAGAAGCTATAAATGAGAGGAGAGAGATCTGTGAAGGTAGAGAGGCTGAGGAGATGGTATAAGATGGATGAAAGAGAACAAACTGGAGAGAAATTATTCATGGCAGCAAATGGCCAGTGGGTTTTTAAATAGTCTAATATTTAGTTTTAAGTTTTTGTATCATAGTATCTGTACAGTTTTTTACTGTATTGTAATCTCTGTCCATAATCCCCCCAAATTTAGTAAAAGCTTGTAGCACAGAATTTGGTCAACGTTGCTTTGGAATGAAGAACCTGGGATGGTATCTAGCCAGGAGTGGGGGTGTGAAAATTTTACAAAGGCAGCCATTATAGGAACATAGGAAAAAGGTATTATGAAAACATATACAAGAAATATCACATATTATTTGTAATCTCTTATTAAATTAAAGGACAGATTCTTATAATTTCAGAAAAAAGAATGTTGTATCAAGCTCACCAGTTTTTCAATTTTTCAATTTTTCCATAAATTGTCTTGGCGGTTATTATAGGCATTTGATGAGTACCTACTCTATGCCAAACAGTGTTCTAAGTGCTTCAGATATATCAAATTATTTAATCTACCAACAATCCTGGACCCTCTGAGCCTTAATCCTGTTTCGTTAAATGACTTGCCAATTCATTTAATTTTCACAACACTGAAGTGGGAATTATTACACCCACATTTTATAGATCAGGACTCTGAGGCACAGGGAGATTTATTTAACTTGTCTAGTCACACAGTTATTAAGTGGTGGAACTGGGATTTGGATGCAGACAATTTGGCTAAATACTCTACATAAATATTTTCAAAAACTTCATAAACCTTTGTTGACCTAAAACCTATAGGAGTTAGGTGTACAAAGATAGATGAAAAAGTGTTATTCCTAAAGAGTTCTAGCTGAAGTGGCACAGTATATAAACACTGTGCTTGCCTCCTCCCATGACCAATTTAAAATTACAACTAAATTATAGAACAATCAACCTGGAGTACCATCTGAAGACTAGCTGAACAGAACACCTATAATTAAGAATATAAAGAAGAGGCTACATTGAGACTGGTAGGAGGGATGGGGACACTAAATGGACTGGATACATACCCACATGTAGCAGTTGAGCATAGGGAGGAATATCTCAGCTGTGGAGGTCCCCCTGGAGGAGCGAGGGGACCCTAGGATCCCCATACCAGGGTTCCAGTGCCAAGAAGAGGAGTCCCCACAAAATCTGGCTGTGAAAATCAGTAGGGATTCTGAATGTCTGGATGAGAGAAAAGGTTTCTGGAAACCCAGACATCCTCTTAAAGTGCCCATGCATGGACTCACTCATAGGCACTTCCCCTGGGCTTCATTGGAGGGACAGTGACTTGGGAGGCACCAGAGACATATAGGAAAACACTGAGTTGTGTGGCTTCAGGGTGAGGGAGGGCTAGCTGCTATTATCATTGTGTTGAGCCTTCCCCCAATGGGCCAAATCCTAATTTGCATTGGCCTGGTAAACTCAGATTGCTTCACCCTGGTGACTCCCTGAGACCCCGCCCTACCCATATACCACTGGAGGCACTTTCAGTGGTTGAATCTTGTGGGAAGCTAGCCTCATATCTTGGGGTGCCCTGGGCCTTTTTCTGAGCTGCCCTCGGCTCAATACTGGTGGCAGTTGGCCTCGGTTTGTAGCATAGCTTCTACCATGCGCCTCCAGGTCCAGCATAAACAGCAACCAACTGCAGATAGCTTTGTAGCTCCTACCAAGGAGTTCCAGGCTGATCACAAGCAGTGGCTGACCTTGGCCTGTACTGGACCCCCTCCCAGTGGGCCCCAGAACCAACACACTTGGAGACTGGTTCAGAACACAACAGAGCATTACCCGATTAGGCCCACAAATGATACACCCAAATGGTGGTCTCAACAGGCACATGAGCCCACTGTGGCAGATCCCAGTCCTTGGGGTCAGCCCCCACATAGCAGCTCATATGCTGTGGGCATGGCCAGTCCTCACAGCTGATCAGCCTGAGTGTCAGTCCCACCCACAGACTTGCCAACAGCAGTCAAGGCTCAACTACAACAGGAGGGCACGCACAGCCCACACAGAGAACAGTCCTGGAGCACCTGGCTCAGGTGACTGGGCCACTGGGGGATGCAGGGCACATACTACATAAAGTCACCAGGCCAAGACTGAGAGACATAGCAGATTTACCTGATATATAGAAACAAACACAGAGAGGCAGCCAAAATGAAACAAAGAAACATGCCCCAAATGAAAGAACAGGAGAAAACTCCAGAAAAATAACTAAACTAAATGAGACAAGTAACCTACCAGATACAGAGATCAAAACACTGGTTATAAGGATGCTCAATGCATTTAAGAGAAGAATAGATGATCTCAGTGAAAACATCAACAAAAGTATAGTAAGAATAAAAAAAAATGAGAGAGAGAGAGACTAGTCAAGATGGTGTAGAAAGTAGAGGCTGTGCAGGTGTCCTCTCGTGACTATACCAAGATTATAATGAAACTACAGAGCAACCAGCATATGGAGTCATTTGAGGTCTGGCTGAACAGAAGCCCTACAAATAGGGACAAAAATAAGAGGTGACTTCAAACCGATAGGAGAGGTGGAGACATGAAATGGCCTGGTCCCACAACCATGTGTGGCAATCAAGAACCCCTCTCCACCTGAGGAGTGAAGGGTCCCAGCCCCACACTGGGCTATCCAGCCCAGGGTTTCAGTGCCGGGAAGAGAAGTTCCCACAACCTTTGGATGTGCAAACCAGCAGAGGTTGCAGTTGAATGAGATGGAGGGCTGTGGGAGCCACAGACATTCCTCTTAAAGAGCCTATGATCAGACTTACTTGCTGGCAGACTCACTTGCTCTGAGCTCCGTGCTGGGGCAGCTGCTCAAAAGGCACCAGCTGCTATTGGGAAGGAACTGAATTGTCTGCCTTCAGGGCGAGGGCTGCAAGGACGGCTTTCTCCTGGAAGTGCTGGCAGTATTCATTGCTCCTTTATTGAGCCATCCCCCTTCCTAGCTTGCTGATGCAGGCACTGCCATATCTGAGTTGCCATCAACCTGGATAACACAGGTCGTTCTGCCCAGGTGATTCCCTGAGACTCCACCTCCCCTAACTTGTGTGTCCACCCAAGTCACTTCCAGAGGTTTATTCTATACACATGGCTTGTCTTGGCTCTTGCTGAAGATTTTCCTAAAACCCAGAGAAGCAGCATCTGGCCTCAGCGTGCCCTATACCTCTTGCTGAGCAGCCCCAAACCCTGCAGTAGCAGCTGCTGACCTCGGTTTCAGGCTTGGCTTCTTGAGGCACCTGTAAGCCCAGCACAGGTGGCTGCCATATGTGAATTGCTTGGTGATTCTTACTAGGTGGTCCCAGAGGTGCACAGAGGTGCACTAGGTGGCTGAACTTAGCCTGCAGCTGGACCACTCCCAAGACTGTGCCACTGAGCTCCATAGGACTACATAAAGCCACTCTAATAAGACTGCGAGACTTACGAGCCCTACCTAATACATAGAAACAGACACAGGGAGGCAGCCAAAATGGGGAGACAAAGAAGCATGTCCCACATGAAAGAAAAGAACAAAGCTTTAGATAAAAACAACAAAATGGAGACAAGCAATCTACCAGGTGCAGAGTTCAAAACACTGGTTATAAGGATGCTCAGTGAACTTAAGAGAAGAGTAGATGAACTCAGTGAGAACTTTAACCAAGAGATAGAAAACATAAAAATGGAGATGGATAACATAAAAGGGGGCTAGTCAGAAATGAATACATCTGAGATGAAGAGTACATTAGAAGGAATCAACAGAGTGGATGAAGTGGAGGACCAAATCACCGATACAGAGGATGGAGTAATGGAGGACATTCAATCAGAACAGCAACAAGAAAAAAGAATCCAATAAAATGAAGATGGTTTAAGGAACCTCTAGGACAACATCAGGTATAACAACATTTGTATCATAGAGGTATCGGATGAGGAAGAGAGAGAGAGAGAGAGAAAGAGAGAAAGAAAGGAATTAAAAACCTATGTGAAGAAATAATGGTGGAAAACTTCCCTAACCTGGTGAAGGAAATAGACATACAAGCCCAGGAAGTGCAGAGAGGCCCAAACAAGATGAGTCCAAAGAAGCCCATCATTATAATTAAAATGCCACATCATAAAATGCCAAAGGTTAAAGAAAAAGAGAGAATCTGAAAAGCAGCAAGAGGAAAGCAATTAATTTCCTACAAGGGAGCTCCCATAACGCTATCAGCTGATTTCTCAACGGAAACTTTGCAGGCCAGAAGGACTTGGCACAAAATATTTGAAGTGATGAAAACCCATGACCTTCAACCAAGATTACTCTGTCCAGCAAAGCTGTCATTTAGAATCAAAGGACAGATAAAGAGCTTCCCAGACAAGAAAAAGCTAAAGAAGTTCATCACAATCAAACCAGTATTACACAAAATGTCAGAGGGACTTCTTTAAGATGAAAAAAAGATGAAACTCAAATGTGAATAAAAAATGGCAATAGCTACACATCTCTCAAGAAGTACTTCAAATGGAAAAGAATGAAATGCTCCAATCAAAAGCTGAGTGGCTGAATAGATAAGAAAATAAGACCTTTACATAGGCTGCTTACAAGAGATTCACTTCAGATTAAAAGACACGCAGAGGGAAAGTAAAAGGATGGAAAGTCATTTACAGAAAGACAAATACCATATGATTTATCATACTTGTGGAATCTAAAGAACAAAATAAACAACAGCAACAACAAAACCGGGAACAAACTCAGAGATAAAAGAACATTTTGAGAGTTACCGGATGGGAGGGGGATTGCAGGGGTTCAGCAAAAAGGGGAGAAGGGATTAAGAAGAACAAATTGGTAATTACAAAATAGTCATGGAGATATAAAGTATAGCATAAAGAATATAGTCAATAATGTGATAACTACATATGGTGTCGGGGGTACTAGGTTTATTGGGGTGATCACTTTATGAGTCATATTTATGTCTAATCACTATGTCCTGCGCCTGAAACTAATATAATCTTGTATGCCAACTGTAATTGAAAAATAAAAAATATTATTTAAAAAAACATAGAAATCATAAGAAAAAGAACCAATCAGAAATGAAGAATATAATAACTGAAATGAAGCATACACTAGAAGGAATCAATAGCAGATTAGATGAAGCAGAGGATCAAATCAGTGATTTGGAAGATAAGGTAGCAGAAAACACCCAATTGGAACAGCAAAAAGAAAAAAGAATTTAAAAAAATGAAGAAAGTTTAAGGGACCTCTGGGATAATGAGAAGCATAACAGCATTCCCATCACAGGGGTAACAGAAGGAGAAGAGAGGGAGCAAGGAATTGAGAACCCGTTTGAAGATATAAGGCTGAAAACTTCCCTAACCTGGTGAAGGAGATAGACATACATGTTCAGGAAGTAGAGAGTCCAAAACAAGATGAACCCAAACAGTCCCATACCAAGACACATCATAATTAAAATGCCAAAGGTTAAAGACAAAGAATTCTAAAAACAGCAAGAGAAAAGCAGCTAGTTACTTAAAAAGGAGCTTTCCTAAGACTTGTCAGTTAATTTCTGAGCAGAAGCTTTGCAGGCCAGAAGGAATTGGTGTGGAATATTCAAAGTGATGAAAAGCAGGAACCTACAACCAAGACTACTCTACCCAGGAAGGCCATCAATTGAAATTGAAGGTTAGGTAAAGACCTTCCCAGACAAGAAAAAACTAAAGGAATTCATCACCACCAAGCCAGTATTACAAGAAATGTTAAAGGCACTTGTTTAAGAAAAAATGAGTGAGTGAGTGAGTGTGTGTGTGTGTGTAGAATATAAATATGAATAATAAAAAGGCAATAACTATGTTCCTATCAGTAGTCACTTTAAATGTAAATGGGTTCAATGCTTTAATCAAAAGACATAGAGTAAGTGAATGGACAGGAAAACAAGACTCATACATATACTGTCTATAAGTGATCCACTTCAGGTCCAGAGACACACAGAGACTGAAATTAAAGGGATGGAAAAAGATATTTCATGCAAATGGAAACAAAAAATGTCTGGGATAGCAATACTTATACCAGACAAAATAGACTTTAAAACAAGGCTATAATAAGAGACAAAGAAGGGCATTGCATAATGGTAAAGGTATCAATCCAGCAAGAGTCTATAACCCTAGTAAACATTTATGAATCCAACATAGGAGTGCCTAAATATATAAAGCAAATATTGACTGACATAAAGGGAGAGATTGATAGTAATAAAGTCATAATAGGGGACTTTAACACCCCATTGACATCAATGGACAGATCTTTCAGACAGAAAATCAACAAGGAAATAGTGGCCTTAACTGACATACTAGACTAGGTGGATTTAATTGAGATTTCTTTTCAGAGTATACAATTTAAATTTTTGTTTAAAAGGCTTGTGTATTTTTATACGTGAATTTAGAACATGCAGGTAGATAAACCAATATGTTAAAAGTTATCATCATTTAAAAAACTAGGTTATGCATTGTACTCATGAAAAAAAATCACATATGAAAAGATTACATATTATTTAAAAATGGATTTTATATTTTCTGTAATTAGCATACATTATTTTTATTTTTCGCCTTTTTTTATTTTTACCATCTTGTTTTTTTATTTTTCCCCCTCCTCCCTCTCCAATTGAGATTTTTAGAACATTTCACCTCAAAGCAGCAGCAGAATGTACACTCTTTTCAAGTACACATGGAACATTTTCCAAAGTAGATCACATGCAGGGCACAAAACAAGTCTCAATAAATATGAGGAGATTGAAATCATATTAAGCATCTCCTCTGACCACAGTGGTATGAAACTAGAAATCAATCACAAGAAAAAAAACTGAAAAACATAAAAACACAAGGAGGCTAAATAACATGCTACTAAACAGTGAATTGGTTGACAATGAGATCAAGGAAGAAATCAAAAGATGGACATGGAGACAAATGAAAACAAAACACAGTGATCCAAAATCTATGAGACACAGCGAAAGCAGTCCTAAAAGGGAAATTCATAGTGCCACAGACCTACCTCAGGAAACAAGAAAAATCTCAAGTAAACACTCTAACCTTATACTTAAAGGAACTAGACAAAGTACAGCAAACAAAGCCCAAAGCAAGTAGAGGCAGGAAAATAATAAAGATCAGAGCAGAAATACACAAAGTCTAAAAAAAAAATACAAAACATCAATGAAACCCAGAGCTGGTTCTTTGAAAAGATAAACAAATTGATAAACTTTATACCAGACTTATAAAGATAAAAAGAGAGAAGGACCCAAATAAATAAAATCAGAAATGAAAGAGAAGAGACAGCTGACAGTTTATAAGAGAAAATTACAAGCAATTATATGCAATCAAATTGAACAATGTGGAAGAGATGGATATATTCCTAGAAATGTACATTCTAAGACTGATTCAAGAAAAAACAAATTCTGAACTGACCAATTACTAGTAACAAAATGGAATCAGTAATCAGAAAACTCCCAACAAACAAAAGTTCTGGATCAGGTGGCTTCACAGGTGAATTTTACCACACATTCAAAGAAGATTTAACACCTTTTCTTCTCAAACTATTACAGAAAATTCAAGAAGAGTGAAGTCCCCAAGCTTATTTGATGAGGCCAACATTACCCTGATACCAAAACCAGACAAAGACATTATTAAAAAAGAAAATTATAGGCCTGTATCCCTGATGACCACAAATGCCAAAATCCTCAACAAAATATTAGCAAACCGAATTCAGCAACACATTAAAAAGATCGGATGCCATGATCAAGTGGGATTTATTCCTGGGATTCAATATTGGTGCAGTATCTGCAAACAATGTGACACAACACAGAAACAAATCGAAAGATAAAAATCATATCATATCAATAGACGCAGAAAAAGCATTTGATAAGATCCAGCATCTATTTATGATAAAAACTCTCATAAAAGTGGGAATGGAGGAAACACACCTCAACATAATAAAGGACATCTATGACTAATCCACAGCTAACATCATACTCAATGGAGAAAAG
The DNA here is from genome assembly GCF_000325575.1 of Pteropus alecto. Lineage (NCBI taxonomy): Eukaryota > Metazoa > Chordata > Mammalia > Chiroptera > Pteropodidae > Pteropus > Pteropus alecto. The sequence goes on along the minus strand of NW_006441995.1, from coordinate 3,080,983 downwards.
CTAAAAGCGTTTTCCTTAAAATCAGAAACAAGGCCAGAATGACCACTTTCACCACATTCATTCCACATAGTATTGGAAGTCTTAGCCATAGCAGTCAGACAAGAGAAAGAAATAAAAGGCATCCAGATGGGAAAGGAAGAAGTAAAACTGTCATTAGTTGCAGATGACATGACACCATATATAGAGAACTTTAAAGAACCCATTAAAAAACTGTGAGAACTGATAAATGAATTCAGTAAAATAGCAGAATACGAAATTAATATTCAGAAATTGGTTGCATTTTTATAGACCAATAATGAATTATCAGAAAGAGAAATTAAGAAAACAATCCCATTTACAATTGTATAAATAAAGTACCTAGGAGTAAACTTAACCAAGAAGATAAAAGACCTCTCCTTGGAAAATTATAAGACACTGAAGAAAGAAATAGAAGATACAAGTGAATAGAAGCAGATACTGTGTTCATGGATAGGAAAAATTAACATTGTTAAAATGTGCATACTACCCAAAGCAATGTATAAATTCAGTGCAATTCCTATCAAAATACCAATGGCACTTTTCAGAGAACTAGAAAAAATAATCCTAAAATTTATATGAAACTATAAAAGACCCCAAATATCCATGGCAACCTTGAGAAAGAAGAACAAAGTTGGAAATATCATGCTACCTGATATCAAATTATACTATATGATTATATTAATGAGAACAGCATGGTCTTGGCATAAAAATAGGCACAAAGATCAATAGAACACAATAGAAAACATAGAAATAAATTCATACCCATATGGTCATTTAATCTATGACAAAGGAGGCAAGAATATACAATAGGGTAAAGACATCTATTCAGCAAATGGTTTTGGGAAAACTGGACAGATACATGCAAAAAGATGAAACTGGACCACCTTCTTACACCATATACATGAATAAACTCAAAATGGATTAAAGATTTAAATGTAAGGTTGGAAAGCATAAAACTCCTAGAAGAAAACATAGACAGTAAACTCTGATATTGCTATTAGTAATTTTTTCTGATATATCTCCTCAGGCAAGGGAAGCAAATAAAACATAAAATGGGACTACATCAAAATAAAAAGGTTTTGCACAGCAAAAGAAACCATCAAAAAATCCTGAAAAGACAGCCGACTGAATGGGAGAAGATATTTGCAAATGATATATCTGAAAAAGTGTTAATATCCAAAACTTATATAGAACTCCTACAACTCAACACAAAAGAAACAAATGATCCAATTAACAAATGGGCAGAGGACCTGAATAAGCATTTCTTCAAAGAGGTCTTACAGATGGTCAGTAGACGTATCGAAAAGATGCTTAACGTCACTAATCATCAGAGGAATGCAAATTAAAACCACAATGATATCACCTCATACCTGTCAGAATGGCATCATTAATAAAGCAACAAACAGCAAGTGTTGCTGAGAATGTGGAGAAAAGGGAACCCCTCATGCACTGTTGGTGGCATTGCAAATTGGTAGAGCCACTATGGAAAGCAGTTTGGAGAGTCCTCAAAAAATCAATAGAACTACCTTATGACCCAGCAATTCCACTTCTGGGTATTTATTCAAAGAAATCCAAAACACTTAATTCGAAAAGATACATGCATCTCTACATTCACTGCAGTGCTATTTACAATAGCCAAGATATGGAGGCCACCTAAATGCCCATCAACAGACGATTGGATAAAGAAGTTTGGTATGCATATGCAATGGAATGTTACTCAGCCATGAAAAATGGAATCTTACAATTTTGTGACGACATGGATGGACCTAAAGGGTATTATGCTCAGTGAAATAAGTCAGACAAAGACAAATGCCATGTGAACTCTCTTTATGTGGAATCTTAAGAACAAAATAAATGAATTTAACACATCAGAAACGGACTTACAGATATAGAGAACAAACTGATGATTGCCAGATGGGCTGGGGGTTGGGAGGGCTGGGTGAAAAAGATGAAGAAAATGAGAAGTACAAATTGATAGTTACAGAATAGTCACTGGGATGTGAAATACAGCATAGGGAATATAGTCAATAATATTGTAAAAACTATGTATAGTGAGGGTAGGTACTAGACTAATTGGGGGATCACTTCGTAAGTTATTTAAATGTCCAACCATTATGCTGTACACCTGAAACTAATACAAAATAGTATTGAATGTCACAAAAATAAATAAAATTAAAATGGGAAAAAATATTATTCCTTCAAAGTGGTCAAATTTCCAGTTAGAGAAGGTGTGTGTGTGTGTGTGTGTGTGTGTGTGTGTGTGTGTGCGCACGCGCGTGCGTGTGCATGTGGATGCATAGAAGAAGCAAGGGGTGAAATAAGACATGGCTTGTACCCCCAGATTGCTCTTATTTTCATTAGGGAAAAGGAAATGAAGATGATAGCTTTCTTTGTGGGTTATATACCCAGCACTTGAATAAAGTTTAGGGGAATTTAAGGAACCATTCATTGTTTAATTAAAAAAAAATTCAGCTTTTTAACTGGTCTGATACTTTGAGGACAACAATACAATTCAAAATTTGAGACCTAGATATCTACAAGGGGGTTCCTGTCTATCATGATGTTTAACCCATCTTCACTTTTGGCTCCTAAATTTGATCTTTATACAAGGCCACTACCCTGCTTACCCGTCATAGTGGGCAAAAGTTCCACTGATATTAGAAGCTCTTCTTATTCCAAGCAAATGATCTGAATACTGTGGTTGTTGACATAATTGAAATTCATAGTCAGGCCCCACTTGAAGAATAGTTATTTGTGATTGAAATGAGAGATGACATTACAAAATTATTATTCAGGTTTCAAAAGTCAGCATACTTGAAAAATGCTTTATTATACAGTTATATGTTTGTTTATGGATGAGATTTTTTTTCATGTTTCTTATCTATTTTCTGTTTCCAAAGATAATTAAGCCCCTCTGTACAAAGACATCTATGTTTCATTTTAAATATAATTTAATGATAATGATTGTATGGGTGTGATTCTTCCTTCACTCTTTCTGTGCATCATTGAATTGGGTTTCCATTAGAATTACAACTGTCAGTGTTTTAAATAGAATATTTGTGATTTACACCACAGAGAGGGAGGGGAGAGGAGAGAGAAATCTAGAGGAAGGTAATCCAGGGATGTTACCTAGGCTGATTCTTTCTATTCTTCTCTCCAAAAATGTAAGATTTTGACTTCTTGCTTGCCAACTCGTGGTCACAGATGGTTGTTGTAACTCCAAATTAATATACATGTTTCAGGTATATGAAACTGAGTAAAGTGTAAGGGGCCAAAAGAGAATGCCATCCAAATCTCTCTATTTGAAAAGACTTTCTCTAAAGCTCTGCTTGACAATTTCTGTTTACATCTCATTGTCTAGATCTCACATGGCTACTTGTAGCACATGGTTATTGCTGTCCAAAATAAAATTATGGTTCTCTTAGCAAGGAAAGAGATGCTCAATATTGGGTAGGCCATCAGCTGTGTTTGTATCCTCACTCTTTTTCCTAATACATCAAATATTTGTAGAACTGTGTAGCATATTTATGGTTACAAAAACGTTAGAGATAACAAAGAACAACATTGCCTTCTCATTTTATAGATAAGGGCACTGAAGACCAGAAATACTGAGTTTTCCATTTAGAGTCAGGGAAGAGAGAAATGGAAAGCTTAATTTTTGCATTACTTATAGTGGGTTTTACATTTGGTATTTTATTGTGTATGCTAGAGTATAAATCATTTGAATTACTTGAGTGAACTGTATATTTGTTGAATTTATTGTATTTTGTATTAATTTTTTGTATTTTATATTTTTACTTATTAAATTTATTGTATATTGTACTTGTGTATTCATTTATTATGTTTGTATTATAGTTATGTTTTAGGTTGTATTTATTATATATTATATTTCTTAATTTCATTTTATATAAAATGTATTTTCCTTTTAATATAAATTTATTATTTTAATTTTTTCTGTAATACTTTATTGTATATGTTAGAGTGTAATAACTTGAATAAAGAACTGCCAAATTTATCTTTGTATCTCTCTTTTATTTTATTTTATTTTTTAAGTTTATTGGGATAACATTGGTTAATATGAATATATAATTTTCAGGTGTACATTATAATTTGACATCTATATATTCTATTGTGTGTTTACCATTCAGAGTCCAGTTTCCTTCAGCTACCATATATTTGATCCCCTTTACCCACTTCACCCTCCCCCTAACCCCCTACATTTGACCCTCTTTACCCTGTCTACCTCTTCCCTCTTCCTCCTCCACCTCTTACCCTTTGGTAACCACTAGACTGTTGTCCATGTCCCTGAGTCTCTGTTTGTCCTGTTCATTTGTTGCTTTTAGGTTTATATCCCACATATAAGTGATATGTGATATTCAACTTTTTCAGTCTGGCTTATTTCGCTTAGTATGATTATTTCGAGGTCCATCCATGTGGATACCACAAATGGCAGTATTTCATCTCTTCTTATGGCTGAGTAATATTCCATTGTATATATGTGCCACAGCTTCTTTAGCCAATCATCTATCATAGGACACTTTGGTTGCTTCCATGATCTGGCCACTGTGAATGATGCTGCTATGAACATCGGTGGGCAAATATCTTTTTGGATATGGGTTTTCAAGTCTTTGGGGTAAATACCCAGTAGAGGGATTGCTGGATAACATGGAAGATCAAGTCTTCGTTTTTTGA
>NW_006441995.1:3066946-3075887 GCF_000325575.1 Pteropus alecto | reverse complement strand
TATTTTTACTTTTACTTCCCTTGCCTTTTGAGGTCAAATTCATAAAACCCTCTTTAAGTCCAAGGTCCTTCAGTTTAGTTCTTATCTTTCCTTCCATGCATTTTATTGATTCTGGTCTTATATTCAGGTCTTTAATCCATTTTGAGTTAATTTTGATGTGTGGTGATAGACAACAGTCTAGTTTCATTCTTTTACAGGTGGCCTTCCAATTTTCCCAGCACCATTTATTGAAGAGACTTTCCTTTCTCCACTGTACATTTTTGGCTTTTTTGTCGAAAATTATTTGCCCATATAAATATAGACTCTTGATTTTATTCCACTGGTCTATGTGTCTGTTTTGCTGCTAATACCTTGCCATTTTGATTACCATCGCTTTGTAGTGTAATTTGAAGTTGGGCAGAGTGATGCCTCCAACCTCATTCTTTTTTCTCAGGATAACTTTGGCAATTTGGAGTCTTTTGTGCTTCCATACAAATCGGATGATTTTTTTGTTCTATTTCTTTAAAAAATGCTGATGGGATTTTGATGGGGATTGCATTAAATCTATATAATACTTTAAGTAATATGGTCATTTTAACTATATTGATTCTTCCAGTCTAAGAGCACGGAATATCTTTCCATTTCTTTGTATCTTCTTCGATTTCTTTTAATAAGGTCTTGCAGTTTTCATTATATAGGTCTTTCACATGTTTCATTAAATTTATTCGTAGGTATTTTATTCTTTTTGTTGCAATTGCAAAAGGAATTATTTTTTCCACTTTTTCTGAGGCTTCATTATTCAAGTATAGGAACGCTATGGATTTTTGAATGTTGATTTTGTATAACATTCTGATTTTGTATCAACAGACTTTTATTGTATTTGTTTATTGTTTCTAGTAGTGTTCTAGTGGAGTCTTTAGGGTTTTCTATATAGAGAACAGGTCATCCTCAAATAGTGACAGTTTGACTTCTTTGTTTCCTATTTGGATGCCTTTTATATCTTTCTCTTGCCTGATTGCACTCGCTAGGACCTGCAATGTTATATTGAATAAGAGTAGTGATAGTGGACAGCCTTGCCTTGTTCCTGATTTTAGAGGGAAGATTTTTAATTTTTCACCATTAAGTATAATGTTGCCTGAGGGTTTGTCATAGACGGTCTTTATTATATTAAGGTACTTTCCTTCTATACCAATTTTGTTAAGTGTTTTGATCATAAATGGATACTGTATCTTGTCGAATGCTTTTTCTGCATCTATTGATGTGATCATATGATTCTTATTTTTTAATTTGTTTATGTGATGTATCACATTAATCAATTTGCATATGTTGAACCATCCCTGTGCCCCTGGGATGAAGCCTACTTGATCGTGGTGTGTATCTCTCTTAGTAAATACCAAAAAAAAATTCACTGGAGAGGCCTCTTTGAATATTATTTGAATTTATTGTATCATGAACATCATTAACAAAATGTCAGAGGGGAAAAATAAGAGAACTTATATCTAGAATTAATTTAAAAAGTAGAATAAACATAGTAATAGCAAGAATATTAAATAGAAAACACACATCAGTATGTGGGAGTGTGTCTATTGAGGAACTAAAATTTCATTTGTACTACACACTGCTTTTTGAACACCTTGATTGAGTGGAAGGGAGAAATGAATACGAATGATACATACGACATTAGATTCCTTTGAGAAATCTTTTTTGCTTCAGACTGCTTGTTGGATGCTCGCCCTTGTAGATGCGTATGTCTAACTAACTTCTTCCAGGTCTTGTATTTTGTTTGTTCTCCAATTTTCTTAATCCTATTAGTCTCAGAGTTTTGTTTCTTTTCTTTACATCTTTCAGCACTAAGGAAGACTAAAAATTTTCCCCACAGCAACAATTGTTCTAACTTTCCTTCCTGAAAACTAGTTTCGTTTGAAAAGGTCCCATTAGGCTGATTTTGTTCCTGATCTTCACTTTTTGCGTCTCATTTCCTAAGGGTACAGTGTGAGTCATGAGAACTCAGGTTTTGTATACTAGACCCCCAAAGAAGTGCCTCTTTATTTGATTTCCCAATTGCTCTACAACCATTTTGCACAAGGTCAGGAGTCACACATTCTAAATGTTTCTCAGAACACTGTCCTTGAACACAAATATTGGATTTCAGCATTAGTTTTATGCTACCTGCACTTATAGCTTCTTTGGTAGACAAAAACCTGCTTTTTATAACTTAATTATGTTATGTTAGAAGATAACTTTCAGTGATGTAATGAAATTTCCTTCTTACTTTAGGGAAAAAGTATGTGTCTTTCTCTTCATAAAAAATCAAGTATTTTAGTATCCCAACACTATAGAAATAACAGTTTGATAAACCATTTCCCTGAGAATTACCAAGGATTTGAGTCACCAAGAGAACCTGAAGAAGTTAACAGTTACCACCCTGGGTCAGGCAAGGCTTAACTAACTGGGTTCAAGATTTGTCAGATATTTCTAATTTTTGAGTGAGCTGAGTTGGGAGTACTCTGTAATGGAAAAAAGGCACTTAGTGGGCATTCCAAAAGGGAAGGTGGGCTTCAAAATGAGAAGCTTGGTGATAGACAGACTTGTGGCAGGATGACATCTACCATCGAGGCTACATAGCACCACCTTGGAGCAGTAGGCAAAATAGCCTAACTTTGCTAAAAGGTAAAATCAACCAACACCTGCCCTAGTACATGTGTGCTTTAGATACTAAACATGATAAGGTACTCTAGGGTCCAGTAATAGTGATGCTCAAGGGAGATAAAAAGTAACTGTGGAGTATTTATAGTTCAGAGAGAGAATCTTTGGGGCTAGAAGTAAGAACAGGATTTGTAGAGACAAAGTAGATCCGAGTCAGAAATGATCATTGTGGAAGTATTAAGAAATAGAATTTAGCATGATCATCTCAAGATCCATCCTTGTCGCAAATGGCAGTATTTTCTTATGGCTGAGTAATATTCCATTGTATATATGTACCACATCTTTATCCAGTCATCTATCATAGGACACTTTGTTTGCTTCCATGTCTTGGCCACTGTGAATAATACTGCTATGAACATCAAGGTGTATATATCTTTGTGGATGAATGTTTTCAGGTTTTTTGGGTAAATACCCAGAAAAGGGATTGCTGGGTAGGCAAAATAAGTCAGAAAGAAGAAGTTTAAAACCATATGATTACACTCATATGTGGAATATAAAACCGAAAGCAACAAACAAGCATGACAAACAGACTCGTGGACACGATCAGTGGGTTAGTGGTTACCAGAGGGGAGGGGGAGGTGGGTAGGTTGACAGGGGTAAAAGGAGTCAAATATTTGGTGATGAAAGGAAATCACTTTGGGTGGTGAATACACAATGCAATATATACATATATTTATGTTTATGTTTATACAATGTATATTTATATATATACATATATATGACATATTGTGATTTACACACTTGAAACTTACTTGATTTTATTTATCACTGTCACCCTAGTAATTAAAACGAGAAATAGAATTTAATAGGTATAGAGGCTCCAACTAGAGCTGGAAAAATGCCTTCCTTTAGCTTACGGACCAGTTATATTTCACAAATGGATCTCTCCTTTCGTCCCTGTGCTTTAGTCATCTTCTCTTCTGCTACGCAATTTATTAGTAAAAGTTCCTTTTGAAATCTTATCTCAGAAGAAATCAAGATGCATATGTGTTCAGGATTGTATGTGGTCGGGGTGTATAAGGTTGTATTTTTGGATGTGTTTGGAAATGGGGGTGGAGGAGTGTCATGGGCAAGGAAGAAAAGGGGAATGCAGGAGGATAAAGCAACTGGAAGTACAGGAAAATGAGAAAAAGAATCAAGGCCAACTTACCTGTTGTGACCAAAATACAATTTTGTTAAAAGAATTTACAATTTACTGTTTGATAGCTCTGATGGTTAGAAGAATTCTCTTAGGATATCTCTATCCTTTGAGTCAAGTTTTGCCTCCAAGAACAATAAAGAACAAAGTCCTTGTTCCGCAGGACAACGTCTCAAACTCAGAGCTAAGGTTATGTTTGTCACAATTCTGAGGGGCCGAAGGAGGTGTTCATAATCCAAAAGCATCTATAGTAAAAATGATAATAATGATAAGCATACACTCAGTAATTGTGTTGACCAAATCACATACTGCCGTCATTTCCAAACAATGCCTTTTAAATAATCCTAGTATTAAATATCAGCTTAATAGGATATTTTGAAACAGTCATTAGTCCTGTTGAATTTCTCTTTTTTAGTTTTGGAATTCATAGGATGAAGCAGCTTTAAATGGAAGTGTCTATAATTCTAAGCTATAGAGTCTCTTGGTATTTAACCTTAAAGATTTTTGTCTTATTTTGAGTTTCCTCCTCCAGGAAGGCCTCTTTCATGCATGGGTGCAGTGGAGATTGGAAGTTAAATTCAACCCAGATGGGGAACAAACCAACAAACCACAATAAAATGAAAAGGAAATAATTACCTTATAGGGCAGTGGACATGTACACAGCACACACACACACACGTTTGTGCACACAGACACACCACTCTATTGCTTTGACCTCACTCCCTAGCAACAAGAAGGGCTCATACATATAGTTTTATAGGGCTTGCCTTTTGGGCCCATTGGCAGAGGTCTCTGGGCTTCCACCTTGCCTTCTTTCAGGTCTGCCAATTGAATGAAGATGAGATTTAAATTAGCTTTAAAAATAATTCTCAGTCATTATTATTAAAATTCTATTCTTTTTTCCCCATCCAGTTGTGATGCAGGCAACTTAATTTCAAATATTGCAGCCTAGAACAGTGTGACGTTATGTAGTTTATAAGTTTATAGTTAACTAGAGCTTCAACTCTTGGACTAGTCTGGTGCCCTAATGGAGAATCCACATCTGAAGGATGGTGACAAACATTATACCAGAAAAACCACCCTCAAAGCTGGCAACCACAGGTGCTTCAGCTAGCCATACCTTGATCCACATCAGAGGTTTGGTTGGTTAGCATGGTGAATGTCCAATACATTTATTTGGTGAAAATTTTGTACTGCTTTGTAGAAACTAGAAATGAGCTTGCATGGATAAAAAGCATTTAAGACACTAAAATATTTTAAAAGACACTTTACACTTTTGCAGAAACAAATTCTGGTAGTGAATTCTATAGCCTGTTTCTTTAAGGATGACGCTTGAGACCTAATCTCTAAGCAATCCTATTTCAAGCCATTTATTGAAGAGGATTTCTGGTTGGTTAACACCAGTGTGAGAGTATCAGAATCCTGTCTTTGGAATGTTATTCTGCCTCACAGAGACCTTTCATGGAAGATGATGGTTTGTCACCAAGGAGGGCAGAGAGCTTGGACTTCCAGCTGAAAGAGAACTTTACATCTAGTGTTTTATTCTTGCTTGCTAATGAAGTTAGTCACTCGACATGGTGGCAGAATTTGGCATAAGACTTGCTTTCATTGTAATCTGGTAAAGAGGCTGTGGAAGAGTAGCTAATACATGTGTACATCCAACATTTTTAGCGATTAACATTACCCACCAGAAAGAATCTTAAGAGTTGTGCATGATGAAAATGATGTGGGTCAATTTGCTATACACTCCAAAGATTTTTTAAAATTCCCTAATTCATTGTAACACTTTGTTATAAATGTCTTCAGCAGATTGAGAGATCAGAAGCAGCTTCTTATAGTCACTTTAGAATTCTCTGAAAACTCAGGTTGCCGTGGACAACGAAAGGCAGAAGGGTTGAGAGGTGAAAGAGAAAGCACATTTGGTCAGCCGTGGCTGTCCTCTGCCTGGCAGATGTGATGATCTTTTCTGAAGGGCGTGTGGGGATGGGAAGCAGAGCTCTTATTCACTTCCAGCATGGGCCTGCTCCATGTGATCAGTGTCGCAAATGAGGGTTTTTTATGTCCCTTTGGCTTAGCTACATGGGTCAAAGGCAGGAGTGAGGCCTGCATGGTTTACCTGTCCGTTTTCCTCGGCGAGGCAATGTGTGTGGTCTGCTGGGCAGAGCCGTTCCTAAGAGCAGGGATGGTGGAGTGAGTTCTCCCAGCTGGACAGAGGGACATGCTGGAAAGTGGGTGCTCTAGCACGAATCAGTGACTATGTGTGGCTATGTCTTTTGTTAGCCCTTTGTGGCAGGCTCCTCTCTTAGAGGAACTCTGAGATAATCATATCACTGACATAAACAGAGTAAACACAAACAATTTTTCCCCTTACAGTCTGCTTTATTGTCACTTATTGATGATGTCATCTGACAAGTCACTTCCCAAATGCCTTTTGGGCTTTTGTCTCAAAAAGGAAGTTGAGTAGTGCGTGGGACAAGAAACTTTTGCTTTAGGTGATGCCAAGTAAAAGGCCGTGATTAAATATCTCTGAAGCTGTAATCTCTGCTTTTGCCTCTCCTCCTCTATCTGTTGGTATTTTCCTGGCAGCCACAGCTGAAGCCACTGGTTAGTGGTAGAAGAGGGTCAGAGCCAGTGCCACCAAGAGGCAGATGCTCCACTCTGGTGAGGTGCTGGTCATTTACATGGTCTCCGCCAGGGGCCACACAAGGAAAAAAGCTCATTATGTTTGAGAAACTGGAAACAAAGACCTCAAAACTTCAAAACTTTATCTTTACAGCTATCCACAATTTCTAATCCAAGTCAATTTATGTGGGTGATATAAATTTCTTTGAAGATAAAAGCAGGGTGTTGTATGTGCAGTTATCAGGGGCTGTTATAACATGTTCAGGGTTTGGGTGTGTAAATTCTTGAAACTACCTGCCAGCCTAGTCATGAGTGATCCTGTTGATTGCATCTGTGGCTATTTCTGGAGTTGGAATTCTGTTGAAGATATGGGCAGCTTGGTAATAACTATTTCTCTAATAGCAGTGACATTTTTATCTATTGCAGAATCACTGATAGTCCTTGTTACTCAGTTGTAAAATAATGTATATGATCATGGCATATTTTCTTTTGTTTCCTTCTGCTTAATCCTACATCCCTGGGTAGGTGTTTTTAGCAGGTTTTCACTATGTCTGAAAGCATGTGTGTGTGTCTGGGTGAGTTATGCAACTATAGTATGGCTCTTCAGTGTTTCAACTAAGTAGTGCTTTTGCTGTGAAAAAAATGGCAAAACAATTTGAAGTTATTATCATCTGGCTACAGGGAAAAACGTTTTAAGTGCTGACACCAACAGAAAGAGGAAGTTGCCAAATAAGCAAGAATGAGAGGGCAGAGTTTGATTTTTACTTTCCAGCTCTAAGGCATTGAATTAAAATGTGGTTGATCATTGTTATATGGAGTCGGGCAAAGGCAACGTGTATTTTGTCGCTAGGTGATCATCTAAGAAGTATCCTGTACATTTCTAGGTCTGAAACAATTAGTTCATTCAATCATTTATTCAGCCAATAGATATTTATTTTTGTGTCAACAGATATTTATTAGGTGCTTGGGTTACTATAGTAAATAGTCAAGTACTAGACCTCATGGAGTATGCTGGAAGAGAGAAAAAAACAAGGGAACATATGAACATAAAATATAATTTCAGGTAAAGTGAGAGAGATGAGAAAAAGCAATTAAGTAGAACTTGAATGAAGTACAAGAGGCAACCGGATGAAAACCTGGACAGGGAGAGAGTATGAAAAAAAAAGAAACCAGAGAGACGAATGGGGTCTGGATCTTGGAGAACTTTGATCTCTGCTGGCTAGGAAACCTTGTAGGGATTTGCACACGAGTAATATCATTTGATTTATGGCTTTCAAAGCTCACTTTGGTGCATCATCTCGTATATTTTACTGGCTCTGTATCAGTCCTAGCAGAAAATCATTTTATTCTCAATACAATGATTGAGTGGTCCCATGATACTTTTCTTAAAGCTATAATAACCCCAGGATTCCAAAACTGCAGGTTTGTGATATTTCCTTTTGACTGGGGCTTGGAAAAGGAACAATCAGGGTAGTTGCAAAGTAGCCTATTAACCCAATAGTTTATAACTGATAGAAAAACAAAGAGTATAATTAAAATGCCAAGAAAATAATTATTCTGAATTGATTTGCTTGTTATATACCTGCTTTCTGTGGTCAGACTTTGTGTTAGCATCAGGAATTTGTTGGTCGTTCAGCTGTTTTTCAGATATCTGAGTTAGTATAGTGCAGTGTGTGAGGAGGGCTCAGAGCATGGCTGACTGGGTTTGAAACTCATCTCTGCTGTTACTAACTAGCTACTTAGCTACAGTACGCCTCTGAGCAACTACAAGTGAGGTGTAATGCGAGTATCCCCCTTATGCGGTTGTGGGAGGATTAACTAACACAGAGATTGTTCCTGATATAACTTGAGTACTCAGTGAAAGTTAGCCAGCTATTATGATTGTTTTTGTGAAAGAAATTTTAACCATGGAAGGTTTTTTAAATTTGATATGTGATAAATCAGATAGCTTATTTTACCTAATTTGGGAACTGAAATGGACAGATTTATGAGTCTAGAATGTGGTGTTTTGGAAGGTAGGTAGCACTCACTATTGGGATGACATTACATATCATATATATAAATATAACCATATGTAAATATATAAATGCAATATATAACTTAAATGTAATCTATATTATATAGGGTGCCCTAGATAAGAGGGGCCACACCAGTGGCTGGCATTGTTGAGAGGCCCAAGTCTGGGGCAGGTTTTATGGTTTGAAGGTAGCAAGTATGGGATTTGTAGGATTAGAGGTAAGAGACAAAATAAAAAAAGAAGCTGAATCAGAGAAATGCTACAAATAGAATGAACAGATTGAGTGGGGATGGGTCAGGGGAAGAACCGTGGCTGCTAGTGGGTGTGTTCCTGCTTTGGACTTTGATTTTTAGATGCTGTTACCTCAGTAACTTTTTACCATCATTTTGAACTGAGTTCACCGAAGGACACTTTAAAATGTGAAATTTTATATGTGAAATTTATAAATGTATATCAGTCCCTGGGAAAAGAATTTCCCT
>NW_006441995.1:2995732-3066888 GCF_000325575.1 Pteropus alecto | reverse complement strand
CTACAGAATATGAAAATACTTGTTTTAGAACCATATATGTGTACTTCAGTGCTCTGCTTACCTTTGAAAATGCCCATGATTTAAACAGCTGCTTTAAAATACTCTTTGGTTTATGGTCTTAACCAATAACATAGAATCTTTTTCTTCTAGAGGCTGCCGTTTCTCTTCTTCATCCAAGGTACATAATGTTTCAAATAATTTAATTTATAAATGAAAACAACAATCTTGGAAACACTCTTCATTGAAAGTGGCGAAACCTTTTTCTGCCACAGTCAAGGTGGCGCTTCAATCAAAGCCCAGATCTCTTCACCACAGGAAATCTCGTACTCCTGTGCATTAGGGAACAGCTCCATTCTGTGAATGATTTTCATATCTCGGTTTCTTTCTCATCCTTCCCTTCTCCTGCATTCTTTTCTTTTTCTTTCTCTTTTTTCTCTTTTTGGTGACTGACTACAGGAGGCCTGAGTTCCCCCAGAAGCTCGGAGGTGTGTGGCAGGACCGCTGTGGACGAACACCGCCTGGCACCTGGACGGGAAGGAGCTGAATGGCTCAGATGATGCTCTCGGTGTCCTCTTCATCTGTGGGAACCTTGTCATCACTGCCCTCAGCAACCACACTGTGGGATAGCACCACTGTGTGTTCCCAGTCTCTGCAGCAGCCTTGGCCAATGTACCGGCCAGTGTGCTGGCCAGTGTGATATGAGCCAGGGATTGAAGAAGTTGAGCATTGAAGAATGTATGTGGGACAATGTTTATCTTGAATATTTTGAGTCCTCATATACCTTTCTCAGACCTTCACTAAGTAAATTCAAGTCTCAGCATTGAGAGCTTAGACCTAAGCCTAGTACAGTGTTTCTGGGATGATGCAGGTACTTCCATAGAGAGTTTAATTTTCATAGCGAGGTATTTCCATGGTGAGTTCAATCAAATCCTGAATCAAGCCACCAAGTGATTATCTCTTTCTTGCTACCCCAGCCTCTTTCCTACCTTCCCCATTTCTCACTGTTTCTCATCTCTTTTCCCTTTGAGAATGCATGTTTCGTGATTAAGAAAGGAAAAAAAAAAAAAGCAAATCCTCACTGTACAGTGGGAATCAAGCTGTGGCGTTGGTGACGTGAGCTTAAGTCACTCTGTGACATTCTAAATCACATGTCCTCTTGTTAGACTCCATCATTGCTTCTTATTTTGAAGAGAGTGACTTTAACTGATACAGACTTTTAATGACAAGTAATATTTTTACAGAAACTGAACTGAATAAAGGAGGACGGGGCAACGAAATAGTCCCAAATGGACTGTACATCATATTATGATTCAGTTGCTTTTTCAGCCAAGCAGTTAAGAATTCCATTTTGGATCCAGTGGAGAAAGATGGAAGACAAGAAAAAATATTAGAAAGGTAGAGCAAGTAATTTGGCAAAATTTGTCGCTGAATAACTGTAAGATTGAGTTAGTCATTTTATGGTTTATAATAGAAAAATAATTATTGTATACTGTTTTTGAGATTAAAAAAATTCCCTAAACTCAATTGCAACAATCAATCAATCTGATGGTCAGTGTGTATCCATTACTCACACTGCACTCAGTACTACAATAAGGATTATCAGGAATATAGCCATGTTGACCACGATCCCTAACATAATTATAAGAACAAAGACTAATAACATTAACAAAGTTATGAACATCAAAATAAATCTATTATCCCCATGAGACTATTGCTGTAGGACTGGAAAGTAAATCAATCATAGGCAGACATATATCAAAACTCAAATCCTATTGCTTAGTGGATATTTGAGGACAGGTTTTGAGATCTTAGGCGATCATTGACTATTTCTTTTGCAGATGAACAAATTAGATAAGGAGAAAGAGTTTAGAGAGTCCTTTTTGAAATTTCTTTTACCATATAGCGTTAGGATGGTATAGTTAATCGTTCAAGAATATGTAGTGTATTTCAGATTTAAGTGATAGGGCAGGTAAAATAATTTGTGCGATGAATATTTTAGAAGCACTTAATTGCATCTGAAGCATCTCTTTAGAGGGTCTGGGTGTCAGATAAAATGCTCACAGACACCAACTCCACGTTTCCTTAGGTACAAAGATCTGTGGGAGGAGAAAGGAAGGAGGGCCACCAGCAACCTCCGTGAGGCCAAAAAAGGCAGATCTTTCAGATTGTATTGCTGACACTGCCCTCTGAAGCCTATCACTTAATTGCACTAAGACAAAATAAATATTAACAAACCTAGAGGCAAATGAATATATTCCCAGGGGCAGTATAGAGTAGGGAAGCTGAAATGGGATTTGGGATTCTGACAACTGGAATCTGCCCTTTTCATTTATGAGTTGTCTGAGGCTGAGCAGGTTGTCGATATATCTGCTTCCCATCACTGTAAATCCCTTGAAAGCAGAGATTTTGTTTTTTAAGGAAAGGTTTTTATGATTACAAATATAATGCATATTCATGATAGAAAAATGGAAGAACACAGTAGAAAGTAAAAGTCATCATTTACTCAGATATTCTAGTTCTTAACATTCTATATGACACATCTTTCCAGATTTTTCCCATCGTGCATATATATTTAATCAAAATTGTTATTATTTAGCGACCATGTCTTACTGGTCCTTTTCATCACTGGTATATAGAGATGTTTAATAAGTGTGTATTAAATGACTAAATGAACTTGAGTGTCTTGGTCCTCAGATTCTTCCTAGAAAAAAAACAAGAATAATAACAGCTACTAAAGTGTCTGGAGTTCTGAGGGTTGAATGAGCTGTGTATTGTATATGTGGTACTCCATTCATTGTCTGGCACACAGCAGATACTCTGTAATGAAAAGCTGTATTGCTATTATTTTATTTCATAGTAAAAAGGGACATACTGAATAGTTCGGTTCAGAGGACTTGAAATCATGATGGCCTTTACTTATTGTTTGGAGATGGGTAATAAGTGTGACACAAGGTGTTTCTAATGCCAGAGCATGGGAATGGACTGTGAAGCCTAATGCAGGAGGAGTAGTGTATTGGCAAAAGCAGTCACTGAAATTAGAGGTAGGGAAAAATAGAGTTGGTTGCTTAGTATTCTGCTCAAAGCCGTAGCTGGGCAGCTGACTTGCAGAATGCTGAGAAAGAAGGATCTCAGAAATCACTCATCCCAGTAACTTTGTTTTACATACAGGGAACCAAGGCCAAAAGAGATTATGTGTCCTTCTCAAAGCCACATAGCTAATTGGTGACTTGATCAGGCCTAGAACCAATGATTCCTACGAAGCAGCAAAATATGGAAGAAAGAACACACGTTGGAGTCGTGCCACTTTAGTTTGAAACCTGGTTCTGCCGCTTATAGGGTTTTGGTGGGTATTCAATCTCTCTGGACTTCTGAACTTCATTATCATCTGTAAAACCAGAGTAAGATATCGAGTTGTGTTAGTTTCCTAGAGCTACATGACAAATTACCACAAACTTGGTGCCTTAAAACAACAAATTTATTGTGTCGCAATTCTAAAATCCTGAAGTCCAAAATCAAGGCTTCGGTGGGGGCCTGCTCCCTCTGAAGGCTCTAGGGAAGGGTCCTTCCTTGCCTTTTCATGGCTTCTAGTGGGAGTTGGCAGTCCTTGGTGTTCCTTGACACATAGCTGCATCATTCCCGTCTCTGCCTGTGTCGTCGCATAGTCTTCTTCCCAGAGCGTGTCAGTGTCTGTGTCTTCATGCGGACTTTCTATAAGGACAGTCACTGAATTTAGGACCCACTCTAATCCAGTATGGCCTCATCTTAACTAATCATATCTGCAATGACTCTTATTTCCAATCACGGTCACAGTTTGAAGTTCTGGGTGGACAGGAAATTTTGGAGAGATACTATTTAACCCAGTGCACTGGTGTTCTGTTGCAAGGACTGAACAATATATTGTCTGTAAATTATCTAGCATGGTTGCTGGCTTTTAGCAGGTGCTCAACAAACGTTAGTTCTCTTTCTTTTTTCCTTTCCTTTCCAAACCCTGGCCCTGTGGGTGCCCCGGTTGGCCACTGTGGAACTCCTCCAGACCCTGAACTCATTCTGTATCCACTCAGTCAGCATCTTCTTCTTTCTGCAATTATTCTGGTATGTTCCCAGCCTTCCTCACTGGCTGGTTGTAATTATTTTGTATATCAGTCCTTCCAGATTCTGCTCATTTGCAGCTTTCCTAGTTTCAGTTTTTAAGAAGCTTTCCTGTAAATATACTTGGAGAAAAAAATAACAAAGGACTGAGGAGTACAGTATCAGCAAAGCGACTGCTTTTAAATTATTTAATTAGCAAAAACATAGATGTATATTCATTTTTGACAAGGATACTTCAAAAAAGTGAACTAATAATACCTTTGTTGGGGCTCTGTAAACTGCCATAACTTTTTCCAAAAATCAATAAAAACATCATACCTTTGCTTTGTTAATCCCAGAACTAGGAATCTGTTCCAAGGTAATATTAAAAAATATAGAAACATTGTAAATACTCATCAAAACGTGATTTATGATGGTAAAATATTGAAAGCAACATAAATACTTAACAATAGAGATAATTTAGGTGAACTATGGTTTGCTTATTTGAAGGAACATTATACAATTATTAAAAGAAATTTAAATATGAAAAATATCTGTGATACGTTGCTAAATGATTATTACAAACAGATTATTACTTAATTGTAATAAGCATATGGGTAATGTCAAAATGATTTAAAAATTTTTCCATGTTGTAAATTTCCTATAATTAAAAAAATTTTTAAAAATAATTTTAAATAGGAAACTGGTAATGTGAGATAATCCATAGAATTGGGTGACTTAATAGGAATGAGAAGTGCTGTGGATATATCCCAGCTCATCGGTTGGGTGCTGGGTAGAAGCTGTGATGCTTGCAGCACTGCTGTCGATATTATATGGAGGCAAGTGTCATTTGTCACAGACTAGGGCAAACCAAGATTGTGGAGAAAGTAGCCAGTTAGGGGATTGTTACCTGCATTGATAGTGAACTGGGCTCGTGACTTTTGGGGCCGGCGACTAACCCCTGACCATTGTCTCCTCTATGAAGAACTCATGTAGATGGATGCTAAGTCTTGAATGGATGCTCACGCTGCCGGCATCAAGAAATATCTAAAAAGTCAAAG
This sequence comes from Pteropus alecto, assembly GCF_000325575.1. Classification (NCBI taxonomy): domain Eukaryota; kingdom Metazoa; phylum Chordata; class Mammalia; order Chiroptera; family Pteropodidae; genus Pteropus; species Pteropus alecto. Next base: position 3,061,759 of record NW_006441995.1, on the reverse strand, counting down.
ATAACACAACAACAACAATAACAAATTGTATCACTTTGTTGGTTTGGTTTACACTTTATTTATGGTTCTGGTAAATACATTATAGCCACAACCTGCCCCTACAGTGAGAAAAAAATGAAGACTACCAGTGGAATATATAGGTTTAAAAATTATTATAGGCGACTTTGGCCTGTGTGTACAAGTTTAATAGAGAAGATATAGCTTTAATGATTTATCTTTTTGACACTGGTAAAGTAAAAAAATCATAGTTCCCCATCTCAATTTTATTACCTAATGTATAAATTTTATTTATTTATTGGAAATATTCTTACTATAGTCTTAGATTTGATTTCTTGTGACGAAGGATATCTCAGGAGCTAATTTTCTGAATTTCTGTTTATTGAGTTTACAATTAAGATAATTCGAAAGTATTTTAAAACCAAGGAAAAATACATCATTAAGAATAAATTCCATTATATACTGTCAAAGAAGGGGTTCTCAAAATTTAATGTACACAGGAATCCCTTGGGAAGCTTGTTAAAAATGCAGGTTTCTAGGCCCTAACCTCAGAGGCTATACGTCTTGTTTGGACATCTTCATTTGAAAGAAGAAAAATAGACGATTCTGCTGTAGCTTGGTTATCGTTCATACTTTGAAAAAAATGAAAAGATAACCACATCAAGACATATGTGCAAAAACTATTTTTTCTTAAGTATTTGGGGTTGAACTTTAATTTATCACAGAAAGGAAAAGCAATAAAAATTAAAATAATATTAAGAAATATTTGGCATTGCCTACCAAAACATAGATTTTCTTTTCCTTTTTTGGAGGTGAGAAAAACTCATCATCAAGCTGTAGATGATGTCAGCTCTTCTATTCCTAGTACATTTTTGACACGTAACTCCTTTATTTCACAATAAACATGCTGAGGCAATGTTCCTTTTGCTTTAAGAGCTGATGATTGTCAGTTAATTATATCACATGTTGAAGAAAAATTAATAAGGAGTGCATGCAGTTATAACTATCATTTTCAATATTATTAGCATATGTGAGTGCACTTCAAACACTCTAATATTAGAATCTAGATTCTGATAATGGAGTGTCTGCTGTGAAAACCACATGTAATTGTGTTGTTCAGACTGCATTATAAGATTCATTCATCTCGATGGTGTCTGAGCTATGCGATAATGCTTTTCTCTGTTAGTCATTTTCTTCAGTGTGCCAGGCCTTCTTATTTCTCTTTCTTGAGGAAGCAGATGAGTGATTTATTTTAAAAAATCTTATAAGAAAATGATGTACAAGTCAGCTAAGTCAGGCCATTCTTCATAATTGTTTTTACCTGCTAAATTATCTAACATAATAAAATTAGGGTAGATTCTAAATTAAAGACTTGTTAAGGCAATGGTTCTTAAACTTTGTAAGAATCATAGTTTATATAATATGTTTATTAATATTTGGATTTATGGGCCTCTTTTCCAACTTGTTAAATCTTAAATGAGGCTTAAGAATTTCTATTTTAACAGACTTCTGAAGCCGATGACCTGCCTTCATACTTTAAAGAATTACTCTTCTAAGAAATTTTGTAAAACAGCTTAGGGGAGTTAATTTTGAGTGACCTCTGCTTTGAAACCACTGGAGAACATTATTTGAGCCTTAATTAAGGAGAGTTTAGTAGAACAAGAAGCATTTCTAAGTTTTTCAAACATGAATTTTTGTATTAGATGCCCATTGGGAGTACGTCCATCATCACATTTTGTTTTGGAAAGCCGTGTCTTAGAAAGTCTGGCATTTGAGAAGACCAGAGTTATCAGGATATCTAAACCATGATAATGAGAAAACCAAAGGACTGACAAAGTATGACAGTGACCAGCTGCACTTAGTCTATACCAGGCAGTGCTCTAAGCTTCTTACATGTATTGACATTTAACCATACAACTGTCCTATAAAGTAGATATTATTTTGCTCACTTTATAAACGGGGAAGTAGAGGCAGTAAGGAGTTAAGTAATGTTCCCTTCTGCAGCTGGTGAGAAACAGAGCCAGGACCATTCTGACCCTGAGCCATCTGCCTTGGGATCTGGGCCTCCACCACTGTGCTGTGGCACAGGAAAGGGCTGATTCTCTGAGAAACTCACTTACATTTTAACCAAACAAAGGGCTTTTTATGTTAAGACAAAAGCAAAGCCATGAACTACAAAAGCAAAGCCATGAACTGCGTATCAGTTAGAGCTTTTCGATCTGTGTAGTCCTTCAGATTTCTAGAGAAGACCAAATCGAGAGAAAAATGAAAGTAATGACATGACAGGCATTTACTGAAGTAGGTCTGTTCTTTTCTTTCTCGTTTTTTTTTTTTTTTTAATTAGTTTCAAGTATACAGCACATCGGTTAGACATTTATACAGTTTATAAAACGATCCCTCTAATTGCTCCTTCTCTCCTCTGTATCTCCACCCAGTCATTACATTAATGCTAACTGCATTCCCTGTGCTGTGCTCCCCATCCCCGTGACCACTATTAATTTGTACTTCTTTAACCCTTCTCCCCATGCTCCGAGTCCCCCTTCCCCTCTCCCCTCTATCCGTTACCAAATTGTCCACTATATTTGCGAGTCTGTTTTTGATTAGTTTGTTCTTTTTGTTCCTTAGATTCTGCATATAAGTGAAATCATATGGTATTTATCTCTCTCTGACTTATTTCACTCAGCATAACAACCTCTGGGTCCATCCATATCATTGCAAATGGTAGGATTTCATTTTTTTTAATGGCTGAGTCATATTGCATATATAAATCATAACTTCTTTATCCAGTCATCAGTGGAAGGGCATTTAGATTGCTTCCATATTACTTAGGCAATGGTTTTCTTGAACATTAGCTCTCATAAGAAATAACTATAATCTTTTTTGCTTGTATGAGTGTTTAACTCCTTTTTGAGTCTTACGCGTCTATAGGAAATTTAGAGATCATTTGGCTCAATAGTAAATATTTCTTCAGTGAATGAATGAATGAAGAGTTAGGCTGATTCTGAACATCTACAAGGAATTTCTACAGGCCAATTAATGCACTCTGCATAAACATCTTGAGAACCGTGAAGGGAACTTTAGAAGTAAGTTAAGTCCACAGAGATTAGGCAGTGCAGATATGATCTGATGTCAGCCTCCAGCGAGGGTGCAATGGAAAGACTGAGACCACATTCAGGGTCGTGTGCTTGGGCCTCAACCTGGGAGTCTAGGATGAGTGGCGGATGGCTACCTAAGCAGCATGGACTGCTTAGTGGTTTCTGTAATAGCGTCCTATAGCTGCTGTAATAAATTGCCACCGACTTAGTGCCTGGAAACAACACAGATTTATAATCTTACAGCTCTGTAGTTCAGAAGTCTGACACAGATCTCACTGGACTAAAATCAAAGTGTTAGCAGAGCCGTGTTCCTTTTTGGAGGCTCTAGGGGAAAAGCTTATTCTTTGCCTTTTTCAGTTTTTAGAAGGTGCCCACTTTCCTTCTCTTGTGGCCCTCTCTCATTTTCAAAGACAGTAATGGCAAGTTGAGTTGTTTTTACATTGTACCATTCTGATGTCCTCTTCTGCCTCTCTCTTCTACTTTTAAGAACCAGCCCTTTTGATCGTGTTGAGCTCACTCAGATAAGGGAAGGTAATCTTCCTTTTTAAAGGTCAGCTCATTAGCAACCTTAATTCCATTTGTAACCTTAAATTCCCCTTTACCATGTAATTCTACATATTTACAGGATCCAGGGAGTAGGAGATAGACACAGATATTTTGGGGAGGTCTTATTTTGCCTACCACAGCTTCCTAAATAGTTAGGTGTTTAGGAGATGGAGCACGTAACAGGGCACAGGGCTTGGTCATCCAAGACTGGCTATTTCACTTGGAAGGAAAGCCTCCTGCTCTTGCTCTTGGCAGTTGCAAATGATGGCAGAGCAGTAATGGTTGGCGGATGAGGAAGGGAGAGTCTGCGTGTCATACTTGGAAGAGTTGAATGGTGCTGGTTGCTGCAGATTCTTCACCTTCTATGCACTGACTTAAATGAATTGTTTCTAATATATTTCAAGAGGGAAGGTACCGAGGGTTTTTCTCTCAGTACGGGGAACAGCCAAGCTGCTCACCAGGTTAGGCATAGAGAGATGGGTGGGGAGGGGTGCTGTTTATAGAGTTGGGACCCCAATTAAAAGAAGTGGAACTCTGAGCCCGATGTGTCTTTGAAACTGAGCCTGCTTTTTCTTCCTTCCTTTCTCCCGCCCGCCTGCCTGCCTGCTTTTAAATTTGTGCTGTAGATGTATTTTGGGAAACTATGATCACATAAACACTGCTCTTATCTAAACAGGTCATGTGTCTCTGCAGGGCCAAAGTTAGGCTCATTCTAACAGAAAACAATACTAATAATAAGAGCAAAACTTTATCCACATTCATTTTTTTAAACTTTTGTTATATTCTGCCAATAAGAGCTAAAGCATTAAGTGAAAAAGAGCATGATTTGCAGGGTGAGGGAGGTATGAAAATCTACCTAAAAAATGATACTGTTGACTTTTGGAGGTCTTTTTTTTTTTTTTTTTGGAAGGTAAGCTAAGTAGAAATGGTTGATTTGGACCTAAAAGAAGAATCACATGACCTTCTGAGTGAAAAGAAACCTCTATGTCATTAGTTATCTAGTTGATATTATATGTCACACAAAAATGCTGTTTTTATATCATTAAAAGACTTTCCATTTTTTTTCTCCAAAGCAGACCGGACCTATCTTAGGTTGGTTTGGTTTATATGCTTACCCACTTATTTGGGTATCTGCACGAACAGAATGATGGAAACAGTTGGAGACTTGCCTGACAGGAAGCCACCAGCTATTGGAAAGAGTACTTTCAAAGAAGGCACCATGGGCCCCACGAGAGAGGAAGAGGAAGTCACAAAGAGCGTCTGAACATGAAAATGAAGGTCATAGCTGCAACCTTGGGGACAGAGAGCATGCCTTCACACTACTGAAAGCATGAGAAGGAGGCAGGAAGGATATACAGCAGGAGATACATCATTCTTAACTACAAAGGGAAGAAATGTGTGTATCTTTGACTTTCTTTCTTCCAATAGAAATAACTCATGCACTCATACTTGGAGGACAGAGGGTGTGGACTGGTTATGGGGGTGGGGAGAATGGCAACAGGCTTCCTGTGGAGAGCCACTCCAAAGATTTTCAATTTTTACAATAGTTTTTGAAGATTCTTTGTATAAACACAAAGCAAAAACAAACATTAATACACAGAGCATCAAACCTGTAGCAAGTCTCTTGCCACAACAAACTTATTTCAGGATGAAATAAAATGGTAAAATTTAAAAGAAAGGCGGGTGGCAACCTGATGAAAATAGACTAGAAATAACCATTCAATAACAAGAATGTCATCTTAAACTCTCTTCTTTATTTATCTCTGTGCTTCCATTTTGCCTGGCTCTGGGTATTTTAAGTATGCTCCAAGAGGAGGTCTTTACAAAGCAGGGAGATTTTTCCCACAGGACTGGCACCCTGTCTTTCCTGCCTCTCCCTGACCAAGTCCCATTTTCATTATTTGAGTGCTTCTTGCTTAACATCTACACGCTCTCAGGCTGCCTTTGCAGATGTGCCCTCCCCAGAGCTCCTTCCTGGTGAACCATCGAAGCCTGCTCCTGAAGACTGTGGTTCACACCCTTACGCATGGAAGAAATCAGAAGTAGAAGGCAGTTAGTTGCGTCCATGGCAATCCAAATTAGTAAATTCATCTGATAGTACTAACCTCTTGTTTGTTTATTTGTTTACTTATTTATTTTGCAAGTTCCACCTGCTTTAGCCCTAGCTGATCAAAACTGAAATCAGAGGTTGGCAATCTATGGCCTGAAGATCAAATTCAGTCCACTGTCTGTTCTACAGATGTGAGCTAGGAATTGTTTTTACATTTTTGAATAATTTTAAAAAATTAAAAGAAGAATGATATTTTAAGATACATGAATGTTATGTGATATGATGGTCACATTCTAGTGTCCAAAAATAAAGTTTTATTGGAACCCAGTTGCTCTTATTTGTGTATTGTCTAAAGCTACTTTTGCACTATTTTGGCAAAGTTGGCCTGCAAAGCCCGAAACATTTACTGTTGTCTGTTAACAGAAAAAAATTTGCCAACTCTTGATTTAAACCAGTTTTTAAACTTATATGTTATCTAGAAAATTGTCCACTAGAGAGCAAGACTCTTGAGGGCAGAAACATTTTGATCATTATTATAACCTTGCTGGTCAACATTGTAACTGACATTCAGCAGTTACTCAATAGATGTTTGTTGCAAAGACTTACAGTGATCCAGATACAGCTTTCAGAAGCATGCCTCTTACATGACATCTGTCTTGGGAAGCCTTGCATAGGCAAGAAGAGGTGCATGTTTTTTTCTGTCAAGCTTTCCTCTTCGTTATACATGTTATGGAGCATGCACACTTAAATTGTAATCACTTTTTAACCGGTGGCTAAAATTTGGAATATATTAAGTTTTCCATAATTGGAGATTTTGTTTATAAAATTGTATACTCTTCTCAGTGGCTGCATACCGGTTATCTACTGCTGCATGTAAAGTGCCTGGAAGATGTGCCAATTTCTGTATTCCATTCATTGGAAAGAAATACCTTCGCTTCCCCTTACTAGATCGAAATAGGTCTGCTAAAGAACACACAAATCAAGATAATGTCAGTTCAGGGTCTAGTGTTTCTCCTTTCTCCTACCTCCCATTTACAAGTGTGTTGCTACGGTGCCTTTTTTTGTTGTTGTTGTTCTAAAGAAGAAATAAGGTCTAGTTTTTTTTAAGATGACTTTGCTTTGGCTGATTCTCTGACACAAAGTTTAGAAATCAGACGTAACAATCTAAAAGTATGCCTGCTGCACATGGCTGTATATGTAGGTGAACAGTCTGAGTATTTCCTCCCAATATAAATGATTTTCGGAGGATTTGCTTGACTTGTATTGCAGGGTTTGAGAGAAAATGCGGTTGCTTATAACATACAAAAACATGTATGATAAACATACAGGAGATAAATATTTAAATACACCAAAATTTATGCAGATGGAAGGCATAAATTTCCCCATCTGTTAGGACAATCCATCCACTGCATTTCGATGAGCTGTGAGGTCAGCAGGGTGATAGCCCTACATGGATTCACGAGCTAAAGGAGAATTCCAGACCCTTCTGCCCTGGGTCTGGTTTGTTAACCGTATTTTCTTTTCTCACAGTTCCAGGCCACACCCTGCGTGAGCAGTTGCATGCTCTATGTGCCATGTGGGTTATTTGTTTTCTCCTGTGATGAGTGATGGCTCAGAGCCTCTTTGTGCATTTCCGCTGGTGGTCAGGACTGTGAGCAAACCGAAGCGGCTGTGGCTCACTGAGCAGCCTGCGCGTGTTGCCGCTGTGACAGATGTGCACTGGCGCTTCCTTGTTCTTTAAAGTCACACAGGGCTCTCAGGCTTGGTTGTAAATTTTCTGTGGGCAGTGAGCAACCCTTGACGTTTTCACAGAGAGAAAGGAAAGGGTTTGTCTTAGTGATAAACCAGGAGCGTACATGCCTTTTCCTTTTTTTACTGTGGTGTAGAGATACCCGAGGGAGGAAATTCTTCATGATGAAGCAGTGACTTGAAATTGAGAAAGCTGGTTTCTGTTGTTGGTGTTTTGTGTGTGGGGGTGTTTTTGAGAACTTTGAACATTCATTTGAGTCCATACTTTTGTGGCTTGTCTAGACTCAAACAAATTCATATCCTTGGGAAGAGTCCTTCTGTTGGCTATTATTATCAGATATTAAAAATAGAGACAGCGCAAACTTTAAACAAGTGGTTTATAATAGAGTGAAGAGCTAAAGCATTAGAAAGTCTTTGGCCGAGACCTGAAAAACATCCGAGGGAAGACCTTGCCAGGAAAGGAGTTTTGATGTTTGTTGTGAATGGTTTTCTATGAAGCATCTTTTTTCCCTTTTTTCCTTTATGGTGAAATTGATACTTGTAGAGTATCTTCCAGACATATTTTTTTTATAGTCTTTAAGCTCTTTTTTTCTTTCAAAGATATTATCGTTTATGCCACTGATGGATTCGCCCTGCTAAAAACTCACTGCCGAATTATTTGTAATCAGTGTCACTGTCGTTCGGTGTGGAGAATTGGAAATCCCCCTGACACCCTTTCTTGCCAAATTCATTTCTGGTTTCCCGACCACAATATTTTTTTTCTTAATCTGATCAGACAGCTCTGACTTATTTTAGCACATGCAGCGTTTCAGTGTTTGACATAGTAGCATGCCGTATCGATTTGAAAAGAAGCTTTCTGATGCGACAGTGGTCGCAAGTCACTGTCAAAGAACAATTAAAGTTCTTTAAGTGTGGGAAGAACTCTCTGAAGAACTAGAATTTCTTCTCTGGGGTGTAAGTAGTTGGAGGAGGGGGGCTAATCAGAAGCTTGTTAGCATCGCAAAGGAGTTTCATCCAAACTTCTGGTTCTTCAGGGTTCATTGACAAGGTGGTTTTAAGAGCTCAGCTCTCAAAGGTATCTATAAAACTTTTCCGATATAGTCCCACTTTCTCTACTGTTCAAATGTATTTTTGGAATTTGACCATGTCTACATTCATGCTAATTGTTAATTGGAAAATATATTTGATCCTCGGTTTCTATTTTATGGTTAAGAAGGGAAAGAAAAATCAATATTTCTGAGTACATGTTAGATGACAGGCAAGAAATAGATACTTTATTCAGCCCATACTGATGTCAGTGAGAGCAAAACCCAGGTGATTGCCAAGACTGTCAAAACCCAGGGGAGAAGGAGGCTGGCTGAGCAATGAACAGCAAGCCTGGGTCAAGGCCTGGAAGAGACATGACTAGGTGGAGCCTGCTCACCGGCAACATCCTCTGCCCCCACCGTCCAAATCAGTGTTTTTTTTTTCTCCCCTTGTTTTAGTCAGTTTGTATCTTGGTGCCTCCTCAGCTCTTTCCTGAGCCAGATTTCCTTTGTTCATGAATATTATATTCCCCGTTCTTTCCAGATCCTGGCTTGATATCTTTCTCCACGTAGTCTCATTATGTTTCTGATTGTTCATTTTCTTTGGAATTTATCGTGGCTGGGTCTCAACTGTGGGTTAGGTAGAGTGTGAAGAGGCACATCTTCCTTCACTTCTCTTTCAGCTTCTTGTGGTTTCCACTTCCCACCATCCCAACCTACCATCTATGTATTAAACTCGGGCCCCCATCCCACAGAGCTTCGCTGTCTTCTGGTGGCTAGGAAATATAAGTTGAATTTTGAATTTAAAGAGACATTGAAAATAAAAAAGATTTCTTACAAAATATATCAAACATTTAAAACATTTGGGGATGTTAAACATTAATTTTTAATTCAAAATAATAATATTCGTAGACTACATCCTGGTATCGAGTTCATTTAAGTCTAGTATTTTCTACATGCTTAATTGTAAATTCTAAAATTCAGTGATTGTAATGATTCATCTTTAAAAGGTTAAGCAAGTCTTCTGTGTAATAGCCTGGATAACTTTTTCCTGGATAACAAAGTATTTATATCAGCAAAGTAATTATAAGAACATGTATAAATTATACTAAAGGACTTGATTAAAAGGCTGGCTGTATACAGATACAAGAAAGCGTTGCTGTCTGCTCATAGGCCTAAGACAATAGACTTGATAAGGGTGTTTGTATTCTAATCAGTGACTTCTGAACACCTGCCACTTCCGAACACCCAACACGAGGTTCAAAGGTTGACCCTTTGTCAGTGTATTCTCCTGTCATATTATAGGATCGCATTTCCTCGAATCACAGTAGGTAACTGGGACAAGGTCTTGACTGTTCAGAAAGGTTAAAATGCCTATGGAAAGGCCTGTACTTATCTGACCAGTAGCCACATGATGAAAGGCAAGGGATAACTTCTAAAATGCAAGGGTTAATTCATAATAAACCTGACCTCAGAATGTAAACGTAGTCCAGTCTGCTTAAGTCCAGCCGACTGCTTTTTTTTTTTTTTTTTTTTGCAGTCTAAGGTCAGTGACAGCTTTTTGGCCTTTAGAACTTGCTGTTCAGTTCTGAAGAAGGATAATATGATTAGAAATTCTACTTAAATGGCCAGAACAGTTACTGTTCTTGTTTGAGTCTGAGTATAAAGACAGAATTAAATACTTTTCCTTGCCATTGTGCCATGCTTAACTTTCATGGTTCCATATTATTAAAAAAAAATTATGCTTCATATTTGACAAACTTCCAAAAAGAATTTGAGGCAAAATATGAGTATTGTCCATGCAAAGTCTCATGTTGACCCAGATGTCCTGAGATCTTCCTCATTGAGAAAGCAGGTTATGCCCCAGAGAATTTCTTTTTCTAACACCACCTTACATTAGGAATACTGAAAACTTTGGCACTTTCTTTCATGGATTTGTGCCAAATCCCATTAACTCTATCCAAGTAGAAAAACCAGGTTTCTTCCCTTTACACTGCCTCATTAACTATATATGTATGTACACACGTTTTCGGTTTTCACAAATGTGAATTTTTCTGCTTTGCTTTCTAATGCTACAGAATCATACAGATCGGTGGTTTCTGTGGCAATTTCCAGCCCTCTTGTTCTTTCTAGCTCTTTGCTTCAGAACAGGTGGAATGGTTATCAGTGTTAGTGTTCATATCTTTGTGGGGTTTCATATGTTTCATAGTTGCTTGTAGCTCATTGAATTCATTAAGTTTTGTTGGCTACTTTTAAATGGTAATTTTAAATCCCAAAAGGCCCAAATATTTGACAGACAATTTGATGACTTTAGGCATGTAGAGTTACCCCCGATGTCCTACCAGGAGCCATTGTCCCCAGATGCCACCCATCCAGGGTCACTGAAACACTGGCTTCTTTCTTATTATTAACCTTCCTTCAGGACAGTAGAAGACTTAGGTTACAGTTCAAACTAAGATCTTCCCTTTGGGAATTTTGTGCATACTCAGACATGCAAATTTCTGTTCTCATTGTACTAGTCTACCAAGTGGCAGCTCAAGGCCTTTACTTGACATAAATCCTAGGTACCTGGTCGATTTAGCAATAGATTCTCTTTTCCTAACATGGTTTCTCCTTTACCTACAAAATCCCCAACTTCTCTATGGCAATTCAATCCTGTCTTAGTCTATGACCAAGGGAACTGATGGTTTTACATTACAACTTTGCTTACCTTTAAATATCTGGAGATCACACAAGCAGGCAAACAAACAAACAAACAAAAAACAACTCCTCTGCCCTTTGTTTAGCTAAAACGTCCCCTTCTTTCTTTCTTTTTTTTTTTATTTTAACATTTTACCCTTTAAGTTCTACTTCTTAACTCTACATCTCATTTTAAAGATCTCCACGTATACCTTAAAGGAGAAATTTAGGCAGAATTTCAAATTCTTCCACCTTGTGGCAAAAGTAAAAATGTAAGTTGCCTTTCCATGGCCTTGTTGTTTACCAACCAATAGAACTGCCCTGTCTCTGGTACTTTTTTGACTCTCAACTGTGGAACAGAAGTTCCCTTGGGTTCCATCAATTGCCCAAGTGTTGCAGAATTTGATTTCTGGTTCACGGTCTTTGCTATCTCAGGGAAGTACACTGAATAAAAGCATTTCACATCAGAAGTCTACTAAAACTGTCAGCTCTAAATGCAAATTCCTCTCTTCATGACTGTAATGTGATTTGCTCTAACAAACACAAAAACAAAAACATAACAGAAAAACAAGAAACAAGTCCCCTGCCTTATACAGGTAGATGCATTTATGAAGAATCTGCTTTGGTCTCTGTATAGGCAGCACTGTATTTGGGAGTCAATATCTCATTATTTTTTCAATACTAAATGTAATTAAGTTTTCCTCAAGAATAAAAAATTAAAGCTGTATATATATGTGTGCATATATTATATATTATTATGTATAATCTGTTATACATGTATATATATATATTAGATACATATATACATACACATACATATTACATATAAATATAATACATAATTATATAATATATAAATATAACATATAAATATATATGTAAAGTTTATCTTGAGTCCCACAACATAATTTAAAAAACTGATTCTCCCCATGAAATTATTATAATTCTCATTAAATATTTGTGAAATTTCTACCATATGCACAGTGATAGGCATTTAGGCATGATGGGGAGTGTGAAGGATTATATAAATATGATATGTGCTCTCTGGGGTCTTGAGTTTGAGTTGTGCAGACAGATACATTATTTATAAGAGGTGAATAACTATCTAGGTAGGACACGATGAGTGCCATTTGTTTGGAAGATCATGCCTATGGAGGTCAGCGCCCTGAAGAAGACTTGAAAAGAAGCCAGTCTTAAGTTCTCTGCAATAGAATGATTGAAGGGTGAGGTGTGGTGGCACAGGAAAGTCCTGAAGCACAGAGGTTTGAGTCAGGTGGGTGGATGGAAAGATGACCACCTGGCATGTTCTCTTCTTTCCAGAGAAGCAAGAAGAAGGTGAATGATGTACACGAAAGACAAGTAGCCTAGAAAGAGGACTTCTGGCGTTGGCCAGGAGTTGCGTGACCTCAGGTAAGTCACTTAATGTCTTGGAATTTTAGTTGCTGTATTTGTAAAATGAGAGCCGGTTTACTCTTTGAAACAGGGACAAGTTTTGAGATGAAAAGTTAGCATGAGAAATCTAAGCAATTAGTTTATGAAGCAGCAACTATACAGATTGCTTCCTCGCCAGTAATAAAATCAATGAAAGATCATAGTTTTAAGACATTGTCAGTTTATAATCATGATTGGAGGATAAAGCTCGTTGAGAGACCGTAACATGTGCTGAGGAACATGGTGAGAAGGAAGGCATAAAAACAGGTAGGAATAATTATGACAGGTCTTCGGTAGTGGGAGAAATGATTGAGAGCTTAATCAATAAACTGAAAGTCTGAAGTTTAATGTATGATTCAGTTATCTCTGCATGTGTAAAATCCATATTCTTATTATGATACAGTGAGTCCCCCTGGACTGTAGCTTTTAGGTTAAGCAAAGTCACGGGTTTTAAGTTACACAAGAAACTTGAGTGTGTTAGGTTGCGGTAATGACTACTCTGAGAGCTCCATTAAACATCCTGCTTTCCCGCAAGTGAGCTAGAATCCAATTCTAAATAGGCTGCAGTGGGTGGGTGATGCTTGAAGAAAATAGAAATGGACAGCAGTAGTCACGGCAGAATTGAAAGGAGGCAGTGTATACCTACAGCAGTTTACAGGCTTATGGGGAATTAAGACTGATCTGAACATATACTTGAGAGGAAGCAGGTATGTGAGAGGAGACACAGGTATGAATCATGACCATAACACTGTGGGAACCTAAAAAATGTGACATGCAAAACTCAGGGATCTCAATTCTGCTTTAAAGGGGAAAGGGGGAAGTGTAACAAGGGAAGTCTATCATGGCACTGGGAAAACTGTGATTAAAAGGTCACTTCTCACTTTCAGCTCACATGAGTTTTCCCTGCTCCCCATCTGCCTTCACCCCCACATATTCTAGATAAATCGCGTGAAATGTTTTATTGTTTCCTATTAAGGAAATCAGTTGTCCCAGGCCAAAAAAATAACCAACTCTATCTAAATCTGTCTTTAAGTGCTCAAAAACTCAGGTCTAAGAGAGGAATACCAATATGCAGTTATGTCTAAATGCCTCACTAATTTGGGAATTCAAATGAAAACAACAGTGAGGTCATCCTTTCACCTGTCAGATTGGGGAAAAAAAAATCACGTATCAATAATATCAGTGATTTCAACAGCAACAAAAGAACAAAAACGTCAGCAAAAAGTTAGAATTCACTGAGTGCTTACATTGTACCTGCGTTTTACATACGTTAATTCATTTCATTCTCACCATACCTTTGGAATGGATTATAATTCTCACTTTATAGATGAGGAAACAAATACATAGAGAAGTTAAGAAATTTTTGAAGATCACAGAGCTAGGAAGTGGTAGAACTAGAATATGAACTTCTCTTGGTATGACTTCAAAGCCTATGACTTGAGGACACCAGGTATCCAAGGTGACAACCAAAACAAATACTGCTTACCTCACACCTTTATGCACATTCAGGCCTGGGCACAGAGGAGGATCAGTTCAGATAAGGAGCAGGTAATGTGAGAGCTATGGCTTTGGTCCCCTTCTGTGGCCATTCTGGTCGTGGATAACCTGTGAACACCTGAGAACATCCTGGCTTTATCCCAGTTTTTTCTCTCTGTGAAGTTCCCATAGTGGGTTATGTTCTGCAATGATTATCCCCTGGTCGTGTGTGCTCTGCTCATGACTGCTGCTGGAAGTTTGTCCATCTTTGACAGTACATTGCTATGGCTAAACAACAGGACAGAGAAAAAGACTCAGAAATGGTACTAATTAGGGCATTTCAGGAACAAGTAAATTCCATTAAGTAATTTTTACATTTTCTATATGGCATGTTCCCCCTACCCCCCCACCAAAGATAGTAGCATATTCTTGCACAACAGTCATGCAAACGTGTGAAAATGTGATTTACTCACATTGAAGACCCTCCTCTTCCCCCTCCCCAGTGCCTCCTTCTCCTCCTCCTCTTCCTTTTTTCATGTGTTCCTGGAAGAAGAGGTCAGGGATTCCGGGCCTCTCTCATGCTGGGTTTAAGAACAGCAGGAGTATACTTAAAATCCAGTTTTTTTTTTTTCCCCACTAGGCAGCGTCTAGTTAAAACCAGTTTCTTCAGAACTCACTTGGCATTGATTCTTTTGTACCTTGTTTACCTGTGTGAAGGTATAAATGATTGGCAAGAGCAGGACAAACAGATGTAAGCAGTATAGAGGTCATGTGGACAACATGTGAGAGCAGTTTTACAGTAACGCTTGGCGTGGTTGGAAAGATGCATTTTCCTTTCATTAAATGATAGCAGAATCAGATGATAAAGCTTACTAGGCAGTCTCCTTGTCTTCCCTGTTTCTAGAAGCCCTACTCTTAAAAAAATAAAAACTAAAACAAAGGTCAGAACTCCTGATACTGTATTCTTATAATTCTTCCAGAATAAATATTTATAATTCCCATTCTTTGTTATTTCCGAGTAATATGATGTTCACTCAGTCGGTCTTATCCAAATATGTTCTGTTGCAATTCAAAGTTGTCCAGATTAGTGAAAATAGGATATTGTTCTATTATCTATATAACTACATCTATTATCTATATATACAGACTTGAAAAAAACAAAATCCTATCTCTCTTTTCCTAAACGACTCACATTTTTGGCCATTGCCTGCAGGTCCTATTTCCAGCCCTTTTATCATATATCTCTCATATTCCTTGAATATTTTTTACAAGTGGAAATTCTGTGTTTTACTCCTCAGGCATCTTCAAGAAGGTGAGGCCCTGGGAATCTGTAGTTTTTACAAGATTCCTAGGCTATTTTTATGCACTGCAAATTTTGAGAAACCAGAATAACAGGATTGGTCTTCTTTTACAGAATATTTTAATGAGTGTTTCCTGCTGCTCTGGAGAGTAGCTTTGTTTTCCACATTAGCTGGGTGTCTTATCTAAGCAGGTACATGTTCTCCTTGGTCTTTCGTTATCCACAGACAAAATGCAGATAGTAGTCTTACCAACACATAGCAAGAGGCTTCAGAGAGATTGGATGCACATTGTTATTGAAAAAGTACATAAATATTTGGAATACATATATATATTTTTTTCTGGGAGAAATAGCTGAAGGCAAACAAGTCTATCTCCATTTGGAACCCATACACTTCAGTTAGTCTTTACCTGTTAACTAGGCATTTGTCTTATATATTAGCATAGGTACATTGCTGTTATTGGAGTATGGTTTATGATATTTAGGTATCCATACTTGTGCTTTAATTGTTATTCTGACAATTAAAAAGAGGGACAGGTTTTTAAAAGATGCACATTTGTAAAGTGCTTGCTTCAAGTCAGTTCTCTTTTGGGCATAGTATTCTTTACAGCAACTTCCAACGTCATTGGGGTTAAACGTGGAAAGTTGGGTAGATTCATAGACCATTAAATAGTCCTTCAGCCCTCTGCATAGATGGCCCTCAAAAGAAAGCCTCAGAGTAGAGATTAAATTGGACCAATTCCACCAAAAGGATATATTTTCATGACGCATTACAGTCTTGGTTTAAATGGACCCAGGACTCGATAGGTGCAATTTCTACATTCTAAGCACTAATGATTCAAGCTATGACAATGGTCCTAGGGATTGTTATCTAAACCTGGTATGAGGTTTTAAGATCATGATGTACTGGGGCTTGTGGCTGAATAGATTAAAGATCCTGGTCAGAGGTACCCAAGAGTTCAGAAAAGATGACTCTGTTTCCTGTTATTGTTTTTTTCCTCACTTAAAAAGATTTTTTTTTTTTTTTTGGCTAGTTTTACTTGGCTAGTTATCTTTGGCTTGATAATTAGAAGATCTAATCAGTTATTGTACACTAAACTAATGAGTGCATTCTGAGCATGCATTAAGGAATCATTAAGTTGCCCTAGAAGTTTTCTCTCCTGTGGATTCAGGAAGAATTTGTTGTCCTGGAACTGATCAGTATGGAAGGGAATCGAGTTAACCATGGCCACTAGGGCCACTTGATCTAGAAGCCTTCACTGTTCTTAGAACCATTCTCAAAATCATTTCTCTCACCTATTGCTTTACTTCACCCTCTCAGCCGGGCTGCATGGGGCAGTGCCCTGAGGATGCACGCTGTCCATGGCCCCACTGAATCATGATGGAGGTGAGAACTCAATTGTGGAATCTGACTCTGTTGGACATCAGAGGAAGTGTTGGAATGAGAACTGCCTGGCTCAGAGCCTAACTTGTGAAGGAAATGGAGGCATAATTCTTATAGTTGTGGGCCCAGGTGCAAGGAGACCCCAACAGATGAGACCATTCAATATGGAGAGGTAAACAGTACAGATGTAACCAGATGTGAATTTGTTTAAGAAGGAGCCTAGTAAGAAGGACAACAAAATACTGAAAATGCCATGCAGACTGTACGCTCTCTTCAGGGCAATGATGGCCACTGGCCGGCACCACATTTCCCTTTGCTAAGAACTCCATAAGCTCATCATGGCCAAGGTTATTGAACTGTTACTATGCGGTAGCCTTTTTAAAGCCTCACAAAACTCCTAGTGGTAGTTTCTTACTATCTTCCTTCTTTTACAGATGAGGAAATTGAAGTTTAGCAATATTAACTCTTCTAAGATCACACAACCAGCAGGAGCAGACCTGGTTCTGAGTCAGGCTGTCCAGCTTCAGGGTTTATGCTCCTACCACAACATATGGTGTCGCCTTAGGATGAAGAACTGGGGAAGCATGCAAGCAAATAAAAGCGAATGAGTATGTCCGAATTATTTTGTGGAATTATTTAAGAAACTAGTTGACTGCCATGATTTTGGAGCTGGGAGATAGAAGTTCAGAGCCCTAATAGCTAAGAAATACTTCCAGAATCTTTTATTTGCAACTAGGGAAAATAAGTTGCATTGCCAAATACTTTTCATTCCTTTACTTTTCCAGAGCTAAACAGGCAGTTTTTATTCATTTGATTTCCACAAGGCTAGAATGACCCAAACCTTTTGTTAGTCAGTATTACTTGACGTTTTGCCAAGTTCCACCTAATCTGTTGCGTATTCTGTATTGGCTTTGTTATGCGTATTGTCTATTGTGGTATGAAATAGGGTGGGAATAATGTGCTTTAATACTGAGCTGTCCTAATGCCTACCCAGAGAGCGTCATCTGTAATGATACCATAATTGGTTTCCTCAGTGGGTGCCCTGACATTCTGTAGACTCAGGACCTCGTTTATTTTTCTCCTTACAGTCTATGTAGTACTTATCACTTGCTCTGGACAGGTGCTTGCCCCACCTTGATCATCTATTTCCTGTTTGGCCATTATGGAATTACTGCTTACATTTCCTATTCAACTCTTGAAACTTAGATTTAATCAGATAGAACAATGTTTACATTTCCTGTTTGTTTCTTTTCCTACTTAAATCAATCCTGTATACATTCAGCCTTTGCCCAACCATGAGGGTGACATCTACCCCAGCTAAACATAGATGTTTTTATTTTCATTTCTTATCTACCTATTGCTTTCAAAACAGACTTGGTCTGGATTTCATTTTCTAAATTCTAAGCTGGATAATATATCAAAATGTCTTCAACTTTGAATTCCACATGTTTTGAACCTTACTTGCTTAGTAAATATTAATTGAATAAATGAATGAATTTAAGATGGGTTAAAGATTAGATTCTTCAGTTAAAGAGCTTCATAATTAACCACCAGTGGGGGCTTTCCTATTGTTCAGTGTTTTGCACAGTCTTTGAAGTCTGCAGTGGTGCTGCATTCCATATATTGTTTTATGATGTTGATTTGCACAGGCTTGTATTGTGCAGCTAAGTCTGAGTGGTAATGTTTGGCAAATAGGAGGGATCTATAATTTGCCAATGATTCAAACATGTTTCCATAACAACTGTTTAGTTTGCTTCCTTGGTTTAGTTTAAATATATATATATATATATATGCATACATATATATTTATTTGAATCTTGATCAGAGATCAGACTGTCACATCTTGCATATCTGAATTTTTTATACAGCTCCTCTTTTAGTTTATCATTTGGTCATTTGTACAAGTGGAAGAGCCACTTTCTAATTACTTACATATAAGTATGTGGGGCAATTTTGAATATGTAATTAGGAGGTGCTGCCAACAACAGTAGAACAAAATCCCATGGATTTTACTATTTTTGACACTTTTGAACAATGTCGAGGGTTAAAGTCAGCCAAGATAGTTGACTAAATTGGTTAAAGAATTTCAATGCAAATGTACAATTTATAAATACAGTTTAAGAGATCTAAAATTAATACACTAAGACAGGAAAAGCTCTGCAACAATTACTTGACTGACTTATCTTTCCTTGATTAGAATCTTTTAGATGGTTATATGAAGGGACTTAGTGTTCTTTTAGGGTATAAACAGGATTTATTTGTCCAATGTTTATTCTTGTGCAAACCATTAATTATAAAGATGACAGGCATGTTTTATTTGTGGCTACTGAGTGATAGAGAGGTATCCTGGGTCCATCCCAGACGTGATCTCACTTATCTTCCACTTCTCTATGCTAACCTTGGCAGGGTGAAAGTCTGGGTTTTTTAAGGGTTCCAGTATGCAGTTTTTGTGCTGGTTGGAATGGAAAAAAGGTTGGCCTGGGAATCCAGAAACCTGGATTTTAGGTTCTGCTCTATAATAACAAGCTGTGTGATCTTTAGAAAACTTCATTACCTCAGATCTACATTTCCTTACCTGTTAAGATAAAATAAAGATTGAACTAAAGATTGAACTTTCATCTAGCACAGACATGCTGAGTTAGATCTGTTTTATTTATATCCCTGAGTCTGGAAAAATATTATCTTCTTGAGCAATGGAAAATTGAACTACTTTGTGTAGCTAAAGTGAACCCGGGGCTGTTCATGGCCTTTAATCCAATCAGGAAACCCTGGGTTCTGGCTACTGGGAGCATTAAAGGTAAAGTAGCTAATAATGATGCAATGACCACAGCATCGTGAATAACAGTCACTTATGAAGTATCAGGTGATATACAGTTTTCAGATATTATCTATTCTCACCACAAGCCTGTGAAGTAGATTTTACGTGTGAGAAAATTGAGGGCTAGAGAGTTTAACAATTAGTTGAAGATTATGAGCCTGGCGATTTTCCAAACTAGGATTCGAATCCAGGATCTGCTTCAGTCTAACAGTCAGTCTTGATCTCCTAAGCCCAACCACCTCTATCTGCAAAAACTCCTTCATTGAACAAATATTTATTATAACATACCATGTACTGGGCACTGCTCTAGAACAGATGATTGGGATATAGAACAGAACAGACAAAAAGCCTTCCTTCATGGAGCTTACATCCTAGCAAGGGCAGATAGCATCACTAGATGTAATAAATAAATGGGTTGCATGGTGTTTCAACAGATGGTAAGTGCCATGGAAAAAGAAAAAGCAAACCTGGGTGAAGGGAGTTGGAAATATGTGCGAATGGAGTGGGGTGGGTTGCAATTTTGAATAGGGTTGTCAGGGTAGGTATCATTAGGATCATTATTTTTGATAAAGGACTTAAGGGAGGTGAGAAAATTAGTTATATGGGGACCTGATAGAACCACATTCTGGGCAGAGAGAGCAGCAGGGTCTTAAGTGGGGAGTGTGCTTGTTTTCAGCAATTCAGAATAATTATTTCTGACAGAATAAATGGCCACAATAAGGAGAACGTTGAGAGCCTAGGTTAGACACTTCCATTCCTCCTTGTGGTTTTGTTTATTTGTTTTATAAGCAGGTTGACCCTTTTCATTCTTCTTATCAGTATGTTCCATCCTGCTTACCCAGCAGTCTACTTGAAAAATTCGTTTCCCAGAAGAGGCTTTTCAGTCTTCATTTAACTTTGCTCTGACATAGCAGTTCTCAAACTTTCTGATCTCCAGATACTTTTATACTATTAAAAATTGTTGAGGACTCAAAGAGTTGTTGTTTATATGGGTTATACTTATTAATATGTAATGTGTTAGAAATTAAAACAGAAAATTTAACTTGTTTAATAAACTTGTTACATGTTAATAAAAATAACATATTTTTATGAAAAACAACTATTTTCCCAACACCCTCCAAAAATGCATTTTGCAAATTTCCTTAATGGTTGGCTTAATAGAAGGCAGCTATATTCTCATACCTGCTTCTGTATTTAATCTGTTGCAATATGTTGTGTGGGTTGAAGCTTATAAAGAAAGTCTGAAGATGGGTTGACTCGGAGTTTGTAGTTAATAAAGCACTATCAGGATAGCCATTAAACTATGCATTATCAGATGATCAGAGACAGATAGGTCATTGAAAAAAACATAGACAAAGCAATCCTCAGAGCTGTCCAGCGGGCCTTATCAACCCCATGTTATCGTGCTCAGTGTCTTTACCTAACTTACTGCCTAAAACTTCTGGTGGCTTCCTCATTACCTGAAAACATAATTCATATTCCTTACTCTGGTTCACAGGACCCTTACTAGCCTGGCCTCTGTGGACCTCTTTGACCTTAAACGTCTGCTCGTTTCCTCTCATTTACCATGGTGCAGTCACAGTGACTGCATTTCAGTTTCCGAAGGTGATTGAATTCTCGGTTTAATTGGTGATGGCCTGTTAAATAGCCTTTCTAAATATTTACTTGGGGTACAGCTAAGAGACAGACCTCGTTTTGGAAATAATTTATTTAATAAAAGCAATAAAGTTGTGAGAAAGATGAAATAATTTTGGATTTTAAAAAAACACCCATTTAATCAGTAAATATTTATGGAATACCTACTATGTGCCAGGCATCATTTTAGGCATTTGAGTAATGTCAATGAACAAAACAAAGATTTCTACGCTTGTGGAGCTTAGATTTCAGCATAAGAGACAGACAATAAACAGAATAAGGAAATCAGGCAGTATTGGTAAAAGGTAGTAAGTGCTATGAGAAAAAAAGTAGAGAAAAAGTAATTGAAAAAGAGGGGTACAAACGGGAGGAAAGAAGATGACATCTGAGCAAAGACCAGGAGGAGGTGGGAAGTTATCCATTCAGATAAAAGTGGAGAAAGGGTCTTAGAGCAAAGGCCCTAAGGCTGCCTGGCATGTGAAAGGAAAGCCAGGTGACCAGGCCACGGTAACTGAGCAGAGCAAGTGGGCAGTGGGTTCAGCAAGGTAATGAAATGGTGTGTGTCCACGTGTGTGTGTTTGTGTGCGTGTGTGCACACGCGTGGAGGGCCACCTGTGTGTGTGTGTGTGTGTGTGTGTATAATTTCAAATGTTATTTATGGAATAGGGAACCATCAAAATTTTACAAATTCTTTTAATCCATATAATTTTATAATCTGTAAAAACATATTTTAAAGTGATTTGAATTGTGTTTTGGCAAGAATCGAAGAGTCAAGTGAAAGGGGTTTCACGAAGATGACAGTAACCGAAATGTTTGTTTTCTGCTTGCAGTGCAGGGCAGAAAGGTTTTAAATGATTATTTGACCTCTAAGCCATTCATTCCACCCCCACCCCCCCCGCCCCCCTAAAAAAAAAGAGTTGCATTGCTCAGAGAAATGGAGAGGTCATTCGATAGAGTGTCAGATTCCAGTCAAAGGGGGCTTGGTAGTGGGCTGTTGTCTCCTACTCAGAAAGTGGCCCCCCAGGTCTGGGAAGAATCTGCTTTCTCTGTGTTCTGGGCCATCTGGAGAGTAGAAGTGCCTAGTGCTGCGTTGAATGGGATGTGAAATGCTCCACAGGACACTGGACCAGCAGCTTCAGCATCGCCTGGAAACTCAGGTCGAATTGTCAGTTCTGGGTGCTGGCCACACAGAGCTTTTATAAATAAGTGAGGCCTCTGTTTTTCCTTTTATAACAGAGGTTTTCAACCCTGGCTGTACATTAGACTCCCTGGGAAATTTAAAAATGCAGAACAAAATAAACAGGCAACGCTTTTGTACCAGAGATTCTAATTTAATTAGCCTAAGAGTAGGCCAAAGGCCAGGGCATCAGTATTTTTTAACTCTCCCTAAATGAGGTCTAACATGCAGAATCACTATGCTAGGACAGATTTCTCATCCTAAGCACTACTGGCCTTTTGAACAGGGTAATTCTTTGCTGTGGGGACTGTCCTGCGCATTATAGGATATTTAGCTCCATCCTTGATTTTTATCTATTAGATGTCCATACTGGTGCCCCCATTTGTGACAACCAAAAATATCTGCAGATATTGCCAAATATCCCTTGGGGGACAAAATTGTCCCAGTAGAGAACTATTACTCTGTAGCAATAGTTCTCAAAGTTTACTGCAGCATTGCCCAGTGGAAATGTAATGCTAACCACATATGCAATTAAAAAAATTTTAGTAGTCGCATTAAAGTAAGCAAAATAAAACAGGTGAAACCAATTTTAATAATGTAGCTAATTTAACCCACTATTTCCAAAATAGTATGTCACCCTGCATTCAATATAAAAATTTTTAATAAGGTGTTTTACATTTTTTTTTCAGGTCCTTGCAATCTGGTGTGTAATCTACATTTGCAGCCTGTTTCAATTCAGACTACACACATTTTGAGTGCTCAGTGGCCACATATGGCTGGCTAGTGGCTGTTGTATTAGCTACCAGAATCATCTTGAGGGTTCCTTAAAGTATAGATTGCTGGGACCCACCTCCAGACCTTCTGATTCAGTAGGTCTGGGATTTTGCATTTCTAATAAGTTTCCAGGTAATGCTAAAGCTGCTGGTTTGGTGACCACATTTTGAGAACTACTGATAGAGAGCAACCCTAGGGCTTTTGTTATTCAAAACTGTGGTTTGCAGACCAGCAGCAGACCTTGGAGCCAAGTAAAAAAATCAGTCACAATCCCAGATCCCACCCTTGACCTATTAAACTGGAATCTGCATTTTAACAAAATGTTAAAAGTTAGAACAGGAGACCTGCCTGGGTCAAACCTCCCCTGTTAGTCTCTATCATAGTGGCCTGTTTGTCTCTTTCTTAGAACTTTTCTCAGTTCTTTTATTCTTTTTTTTCATTTAACGGAAGATTGTAAAGTTTCTTTTTTTTCCCTTTTTTTTTTCTTAAGCATTCTCTATCGAAGGCATAGTACAATGTGTTGCCCATAATAGGCACTTAAATATTTATGAAATTAATGATATAAAAGGAGAGAAGGCTGGGAACAATGATTAGGTATATTTTTCTGGCTTTAGAAATTTAGATAAAAATGTATTTGGAGATGAGTTGAATACCAGGATTCAGAAGCCAAACGTGTGGCTCCTGTAGACCTGGAAGGTGGAATGGTCTTTCTTGTGAACTTCACCTGTATCCAAGATACATGGATGACTCACCTTGAAAGAATTGCCTTATGGGAAGCTTGACAGATTCTTTTTCCTGGCAAGGTGGAGACACATTCTTTTCCTTTTAGAGGAGTGGAAATGCTCTACCTGTTTGTGACATCACACAGCACCTAGGAGGTGTTCTTGGGATGGTCTTCAGTGCCTGTGAGTACCAGTAACCACATAGGCTTCTTTACACTTCCATGGCCAGTTGGCATTCCAAAGGCATCACGGCCAAACTGACTCAGTTCTAAATCACCAGAGTCACATTACAGAATGGAAATTTGGTTTCCAAAGGGAATTACTGATGTTACAACGGCTGGCTAAAGAATATATGTTTTTTTTTTTTTTTTTTTTTCACATATAAAAATAGTGTCTGGACTTTAGAATCAGTTTCACTTTTTTTCTTATGCTTTTTATAATGGAAAATAGTTTCCCCATACTTCTTTTGGGAAAAGACCGTTAAACTTTTTTTCTTCTGAGATTTAGGGTTAAGTATGAATTAACCATTGGATTTGTTAACTATATCCCTTAATGTGCACAAACAACTTGTGTGTAGACAGATGGAAAGATGAAGTAATTCAGTGGTTACTTTCAGAGGAGGGCCAAAGTAAGAAAAAAGCAGAAATGAACAAAAATTTCATAATATTTTTTGCAATCTACCCCATTGCTCTTTTTTTCACTGATGTCAGGCTTTTGAAAAACTTGAGACTACGTAAAAGTAAAATGTCTGTTTTATGTTCTATGAGGGGATTTAAATGAGAAATGATGACATTAACTATATTAATGAGCTTGATTGTAGGGCAATGATTGCCCAGAGGTGGAAGCAGGAGGACAGGCCAGTTTGGAGTGACATAGCTGGCTGAGATGACATTGAATCTTTGTTAACTTCACCTATAGATGTACTACAATGTTTTGTAGTTGAAGGGTATATACTTTTAAGAGCATGTAATTTGTTCCTTGTTTTCAATTCCAAGCAATTTCTCTTTTAAATCTGAAAGGGGATTAATGGGGGAAGATTGGTCAGTGGTGCCATATAATCACAGGTACGTACTGAGTGAATGCTTCATAAGAGATGCTTGTCTATGATTATGATGAAAAAACTACTTAAACTATGAAAAATCTGTCAGGAGGTGAGAAAGTATAAGTGAGATTTGCTGCAATTCAGTCAATGAATTTTTGAATTCATCGAAAGTTTGGAATAACGGCCTACTACCAAACTTCCTCATGGCTTAGTGGGAACACATGTGGTTACGAAGTGTCCGATACAAGTTACCTGATGCATCTCTAACAATTAGTAGATAAATAATTCTGCTCCATTGCTCTTTGCTCTGGCAACCATAGTATAGCTACTTAACTGGGCAAAGACCTTTGCTCTGATTCCTTGGGTAAGTGTGAAAATTCCCTGACCAGGCTATGCTCTACCGTTACTTAATCAGTGAGCATAAAGTTCTGTTAGCCAGTGATGGCAAAGCTTCAAGGATGCCATAGCTTCAAGGATGGGGGACTGTACTGGAGCGAGGAATGGTAGTTATGTAGGGGAAATAGAAGATGAAAATAAAAAGCCTTATGCAATTACAAAGCAAGAAGTTCACCACATTTGTTACAAAGGTCATTAGGAGAGGAGAAATACAGACTAAACAAGAGCTAAAAATTTAGATGCTGATAGCATTTAACAGAAAATTATGAAGGAAACATTGTTTGAAATTGACTGTGCTGCCTCTGTACATTATCTCATTCATCTCAAGTAATCCTCCAAGACACGCTGCACAGAAGTTCTTCCCATTAAGTAGGTGAAGAAGCTGAAGCACAAGACATTTATTTACTGACATAACTGACTTGCTGGCTCACCTAGGGACAGAGATAAAGTGAAAATCAGAACTTTGATTCTGAATTTCCTTTGAAAGCTTCTCTGGTACCTCTTCTAGTTGTAGTTGTCAGGATTTATGAGCATCTCACAACCAATTCCAAGAAAACTGTTTGCCCAGGAGGAAGGTTGTGAAGTGCAGCGCCTGTCCCTATCCTTTAAAAAAGGGACAATAGACTGACTTCCTGATTTAGCTGCCTTTCATCTAAAATTTTCCATTCATACTTTTCATTTTGAAGTAAAAACAGGCACGATTACTTCATATAAGTATTCTGCAATTTAACTTTGTGAATTTATTCTCTGTTTATTGATGTCTTTTTAACCTTTGGTGTCTGCAACCATAGTCACTTACTTAAAAACATATTTGTTTTATTAATAAAACAATTACCATTACTTATTCTTCAATTTTCAAAATACTTTATAGGCGATAATGAACCCTCATTGTTTCTTGTCGATGCAGATAAGTTGGGAAGGAGATCAAGTTTGTTCTAGCTGAAATTAATCTATAATCAAGCTGAGAGCAAAATGGACAAATTGCATTCAAGTGTTTAAAGGGCATGTCATTGTTTACTAAGAAAATATTAACGTTTTTGAAGCTTTTGTAAAAGGGTTTGATCTCTAGATTGCACATTTTGTTATACACATATTTTTTGCTGTGGTTATTACTAGTGGGGAAGATGTTTATAAAGCTAAACCTACAGAGCTTCAACCACATTGGTAAAATGACAACAAGCACAAATAGCAACAAACCTTCAGCACATACTGATTGTTTTGGAGACAGGCTGCCCAGTCTACTAATGGCATTCATCATGGGTCATCCAACAGGCATCTGCTCATCTTCCTTCAGTCAACCTTCAAGGTAAAGGCTATATCCCAAGTGTCCTTAATTTCCCCATTCATGATCTATCAGCACAGATATATCTTAAATCAGCTAATGTTTTCAGCCTGATGTTTTCAGCACCTGTAGGGATAATAAAATTTAGGAGTTTACCATCCTCTAACTAGAGCAGTGTTTTAGAGTTGAATCGACAGGTTTGTTTGATTGGATTCTCTAAGCTGTTCAGTCAGAATCTAACTTAGTTACAGAACTAATGGTAATGGTTCTATGAGGGAGGTGCAAGAGGATCCATCCAGCTGGTTGTGACTCCCAGGTAAAAAATGCATGGAAGTAATCCACTGTGTGTATAGTTATGCTCTCTACCTGTGACTATATGGCAGTTATAATTAGGTGCATAGATGGCCTGCTAGGGTTGTTTTAGTCATGGATACTTTACATAAATGTAAGCGTAATATTGGATACCTGGTCCTCATAAAGTATTGTTCTTCCCATGGCCACTCCTTCTAGGAGCCTAATATAGCCCAGCTTCAGAAAGGAATCCTTACCAGATTATGTCTTTAAGTGACTCATTCTTTTTTGCTCACATTTGAGGATAAACATTCAAAGAACTTTCAAGTAGGGGCAATTTGTTGAGTTTAAAGTGATTAAGAAAAATAATTTGCTTTATTAGGAGTCTCAAATTTTTGCTTCTTAAATATTTTGTAGGTTGTATTGCATATATTATCAACTCGGTCTAATGTTTTACACAAACTGCCAGGAGGAAGGGAGCTACATGACTGGGAAATAGTTGCCATGAGTCATTGTAGTAATGGTAATAGTATGGATGTGCTCCTCTATATGATGAAATTGGTGATGGGAGGTAGAGTTTGAGTGTTCTCAAATTCCATTGCAAAGTGCAGAGTTTCCCAAACTGACAGGATCGTAAAAATCATTTGGGGGTACTCATTACATAAGTGGGCCTCCCCCAGACAACTGAATCAGACTATCCAATGGTAGGATCTGGGAATATGTGTTTTTAACAAGAACCTTAGATTATTCTTATGATTATGCAAATTTGGGACATTTACCTTCATGGATATTGTAGGAAGCCTCTAGGCTCTTTTAATTACAGCCAATACTTTAATCATATTTAAAATTTGTTTAAAGTACATCTGTCTTAGTTTGTTCTTTAAGGTAAGCAGGACGAGTATTGCTACCTTTATTTTACAGATACAATGTCAACTTACCTAACTAAGCCAACAATTCTTAAGGTTTTGGTTGATAACAAGAGCAATCAAAGATTTTGGGGTGGCGAGAGCTGGTTAGCTACTCTGCCATAACTGCGTGGCCAGGATGTAACAAGGGCATGTTTCAGATGGTAGTCTGTGACATATACGGACATTTGCTAGACATTTATTAGAGAAGCAGGCACAAAATGGGTCTGTAAATCTGATGAAGCTCTAGTGCACTATCCTTTGAGGTTCTTTAACCACACTTCGTAAGAAAGGTTCACTTAAGACATACAAGGCAACATTCAGAGTTGGATTCTGTGCCCTCCTAAACTATTGGCTAGACACCAAATAATTAGTGACCAAGGCTCAGGTGCTGTTTCTAGAGAATTCTGGGTCTAGGCCTCAGTGGATTCTTATAGCCTGCTAAGGCAGAGGTAGAGGTTGTGGTCTTAAATACTATTAACTTTGCCTGTGAGGGTGCCCAATTTTACCATTCTTCATGATGATTTTCAAGTCACTAAATACTCTTTTATGATATTCAAAATATGTTGTTTCTTTGCCTGGATCACTTTTGTTTTATTCTACTGGGTAGGCCCTTTTCATTCTTTAATACAGCAATTCAAGCACCATCTCTTCTTGAAAGTATTTTCTGGTTCTGTAAGATTTTGCTACTCGTAGTTCACAGACCAGCAGCATTAGCATCACTTGGGAGCCTGTTAGAAATGAAGATTCTCAGTCCCACTTAAGACCTTCTGACCAGAATCTTTATTTTAACAAGATTCCTGGTGATTTGGAAGCACAATAAAGTTTGAGAAACACTAATCTAGAAATTAGGTGTTCCCCGTTTGTGCTTTCTAATATATGATAAAACTGTGATAATGGCTCTATTAGAGCACTTACTACATGGAATTGCATAATAAATATTTTTTGCCACTTCTTCTAGGTTAGTCATCAAGTCTTACTCATTTCTTCACTCCTGTTACCTGGTACCTATGGGGTGCTTAATTCATGTTGAATGAATGAATAAGACACTTGCTCATGGCAAAATTAGTTGTTCAAATCTAAATGCGGGTTTCTCAGACTTCCAGCTTGCTTATGTGTCCTCACACCCTCAACGTCAGAATGAGTAGAAGACAGGATATTGGCCAGCTTTCTAAGGCTATTCATGAGAAAGAAGTGGTTATTGGATGTAGGAGTCAGAAAGCAGTGGCATGATGGGAAATTCATGAGGAATGGATGTGGTCTATAGCAGGGAGAGGGCAGAGTCAGCTAAGGGGACCAGGGGTTCTGAATATTTTTTCTGTCCCAACCCACATAAGAGAAGAGACAGATTTTCAGCAGTAAGAATGGCTAACTATAACAGAGGTTTTCATCAGGACTCCTTTTTCAATTATGTAATTCTGCTGCAGCCCACGCCCCATTTTTCTTTTTAAACTCACTGAGACAAATGGTAGGCTCAATGTCTGGTGTCGTGAGTGAGGCAGGAGGGCACTGAGAGATAGTAGGTACCAAGAGTGCATCCTGAGTTTGGAACCAGGTGTTTGGAACGGGTGGATAGGTTCAGATATCTAACGTGGCAGGTTAGGTTTAGGTGTCTAGGAAAGAACTCATAATAAGAGGTTCCATCAGAGTGAGGGCTTGTCCAAATTCAGGGCTCCAGACACTTAACACCTGGGCAGTACTTGTTCTACAACTTCCTCTCTCAACCAAGTCTCTTTTAACTAAGGACCTAATGGTGGCTAAAGGTGGAGAGAGGGCTTGGGGTTACTATGGAAGTGCAAAACAGTTTTGATCCTTCCCAGCATCCAGTGGATAGAGGTAGGATAATATCCAGCCTCTAATTAAAAAGAAAATATTTTTCTTCCTTTACTTTGGTTGGTTCTTATGGGCAAATATCAGGAACCTGGAGTGGGGTGGGGGATAATATTTAGAGGGGTCAAGGGGTTTGAAAGCTAGTAAAGGCTTTCGGCCTAAGGCAGGGGGTTTAAAATAGAATGCCTAAGGAAGCCAGTAGGTGATGTACAAACTGAAGCTGGGGTGGAGAAGTCAGGGAGGTAATGAAGAGCAAATGCCCAGTTTGAAGGGTCAGCTCCAGTTGGTAGTGTCATGTGGGAATCTGGACCAAATATAGAAACTAAAACTTTAGACTCAAATATAGAAACCAACAATCTATTTTTTTAAATGAAAAATCTCCATTTTTAAAGCTTGGCAACTAATTTCCAAGGTATAGGATGCTGTGAGGGCCAGAGTCAGTGTGTTCGGTGCCAGTTTTCAGTTTCTAGCCTCAGGAAACTTTTTGGCTACAAGTATTGCATGACTTCTGTCTCCTGGGTGCTTTGGGGTCCCTTTGTGTCCTTTTAAGAACCACAAAGACTTGGAGAGAAATCAAAAGAAGGGAAACAAGAAGGTGATCACTTAAGGCTTGTTGTAGTTGAAATGAAATCAATCATCTCCCTCTAACCGTCTTCTAACTCATCAAAATCAAAAAGAAGCACAAGTGAAACCAAATGAAAGGCAAAAACAACTGCTCCAAACCTCAGCTTCTCCCTCAGTGTCTCCATGGATGGCATCAATCACCTATTAAGTGATTCAACTAAGAAATCTGACAATCTTTTCAGACTCTTTGTTTTTCTTCTTCGGTCTTCACATCTTATGAATATTCGGGACCAATAGATTCACCCTCTGAATATCCACAGTTCATCTCCCTCTCTCTCCATCCCTGTTGCCAATGTCCTATATAAGGTTCTATTGTATTTTTCCTGGAATATTCCAAATACAATTCTTTGTTGGTATTTCTAACTGATTTCACAAAGAAACAACTCAAACAGACTGTTGTGCTTTCTTCCAGGACTTGGTCTGTGACTGAATCCACAGGTAGGGCTCAGCAGATCTTCTCACCTTGGGTGGATGAGGTAAGAGACCAGAATATTTTTGATAGTGGGTTGGTTAGCTGGAGTAATTCTCAATTCCAGAGTTAGAACAAAGTAGCACACAGGTCAGTGCTATCTGGGAAGTATCCTCTTCCCCTTCCAGTTTTCATGGGTTAGCACTCAGTATATATCTATATATTTATGAAAGTAGGATCATGAATTAGGTGAGTTTATGACAATGTATAATAATGAGATGAACTGGATCAAGTGATGATTGTTTTACATCATATGTGTCACCAATCCCAATGTCCTATTAGAAACATAAATATCCATTCATTAGGGGGCTTTCAGGTCCATAGATCAAATAATTAATTTTAGGTAAAACATGAAACTGAGAAGAAAGGGATCTTCTCAAAGTCAGGCCACCGTCTGGCCTAGGTTAACCTGGGGAGTACCTCCTGGAAGCGTCTTCCCCGTCTGATCCAGAGACATCCCAGCAGGACCGCAGTTACTGACAACGAATTTTCCTAATGCTAACTCGAAGGGGAATGAATGATTGAAAAGTATTAACTGGAGTCTATAAATGAATGTAAAAAAAGACTCAGATTGGGAAATGTCTACTAACTTTTTGTAGCTAGAAGATCTATAGTTAGACTGTCTAAGTTATACCAGTTACTTACTAACTGAGATCCCAGATAAGCTACTTATTCATTATAACCCTTAATCCCCTCATTTGTACAATGGGGAAGTAACATCACTTACCCCAAATTTTGTGATGAAAATTAAATAAGAAGGCACATAAATTTCTTTGCAAAAGAGCAAGTATATAGTATATAGGCAATTGATGACTTATAACATCATTATACTTATTCCTCTTTGAAAGTACATCCCCATCTCTACCTGTATTAATATAAAATCGTAATCACTATAAGCATATAAAATTATTCAAATCATTTAAACCATACTCCTAAAAATCAAAATTCAGAAATTTGAAGGATTCTCAGAAGAATAAAAAACTTAATAACCACCAAAAATATAATATAGCCTCATGGTTCAAAATTCAAAAAGCAAAAATGTTGAAAGCCTTTGTATCACTCACCCTTCTCAGTCAGAAAGTTTTCCTCCCACAAATAACCAATGTTACCAGTTTTGTGAATATCCTACCAGAGAAAATCGATGCATCTGTAAGCACAAGCAAAAGGGCATTTCCCCCAATTGCTTTTAAAAGTGTTTTTAAGTCTGAATTTTCTATCTATACCGATCCGAAGAATAATTATTATTTTTATAAGGACCTGAGGTGCTGCCGCCCTGATACAGTATATCTACTGTAATTTTTCTAAGATCCTTTCTAAAAACTTGTGTTACATCTATGCTATGACACTGTGGGACATAGTTTGAACTCTAGTATATGTGCCAAGCGTTACCTTGTTGTATATTGAATTTATATGGCAGCTCAATATGGTTAGGCCCAGATGATAAATAACTTTCTGGGCTTAATTAAATCGACTAGTTACATGTGTACCCTAATGCAAATATATTTTCCTTACAAAGAATATTTTGCCTTTGCAAGAAATAAGAAATCTGAAATTAGCTCTATTTTCTTTTCGATGAGTTTCAAAAAGTGGCCCCTGAAATAAGACAGCAAAATACCATGTTTGAATTGCAGTTCTGAAACGAAGTTTTAGGAACAGCCCTTCTTTCTTCTCTAATCACTCTCTCCAGACTAAATATAATATTTCCAAACTATAAAGAAGTATCCACTATCGAGAGAAGTTAATGGCAAACTCTATCCAACGCCGCGTAAAAACAAACAAGCAAGCAAGCAAACATACAAAAACCAAAGGGGAGAGGGAGGGACAAAGGAAAAGTATTAGGAAAGAGAAAGGCTATTTATTCCTTTAAATGCATTGTTCACAGGGCCACGTTCAACCTGCCGGCAGACTTTGCTATGAGAGAGTCTTAGAAAAGTCTTGGAAACTTTGGTGAATTTTCTAGGTGCCCCATCTAGACTCCCCCACCTCCCATTACCAGCTGTGGCACTCCCCCACTCCCACCCTGGGTACTGTGAATGCTCCAACTCAAGCTTGCAGCTACCCTCTTCTCTGGAGAAATGCCCCCAGTCAAACAACAGCCATATCATGGGAGGTTTCAGCCTCAACCCCAAGGAGTCCTCACCATCTAAAGACTGACTGGCACAAGTATTCTTAAAGCTGATCTCCTTGCCTCAGGGTAGAATTACTGTGAACAAGCCAGGCTCCAGCGCTCCCTGTGGGGTCAGGCTAAAGTTAGACTCCAGCTGAGACCATGTGCTGTTTCTGCTGTGGACAGGAACAACAGGGGAGCTGGAAGCAGATTTTAGGGACCTCAGATGGAATGATTCTGTAATGATTGCTTCAAAGCTCTCCTGAGCCGAAGTGAAAGGAATGCTCCCAGCACATTCTGCTTCTACCTCAACCTCGCTAAGTCTAATGAAGTGAGCCAGTTTTTAAGATGATCCTATTAGAGTCCACTTCAACAGTGTTGAATACTGTCCATAGACTTGCTTAAGTTGCTTCTTGCACCCTTAGAACCTTGATGGTATTTCTTTTTCATACATGATTCAGGATCAATGAAAGAGCTGAAAACATTGATACAAGAAAAAAAATGAGCTCACTCTTTCAGACTTTTACTAAATGAATTAGTGGCAGAACACTTCTGCAAAAAAGGAAATCGAACCTCTAATAAAGGAGTAAGTTACATGAAGCAACAGTGAGCAAATAAAATCAGAATTAAAAAACAGAATTGGTAAATATAAATGAAAACTGATGGTAAAAATGATTAACTGGAGAGGGAAAAGTTAAAAAAAACTAGTCAGAAATAAAGTACTGGATAAGTATGACAGACTATAGGAGAGTAGATAGAGATAATCTTTCTAAAAATATTTGCATTATTTTGTACAAGGGTAATGATATTAACTTTAAACTTTGATTAAATATGTACTCAAAATTTAAGAGAAACACGAGTGGTAGGCTGTGCAATTTCTCAAAGTGTGGAGGATAAAAAAAAATCAAGAAAGGAGAAAGGGATAAAGCAACAAAAAAAGGATGATTATGAGAAGGAAAAAAAAAAGATGGTTGAATATATCCAAGTATATCAGTAAGCACAGTGCACACTAAATGCAAATAGTTGTAACTGACAAACTCACAGACCTAGCATCATATTTTAACACTAGAAGCTCTAAATCTTAGAAACTGAGTAGATCAAGCACTCAAAAAGTTAAAATTGCATGAGATTCGATCACTGCAATTTAGAAATTTGATAGAATGGACATATATAGCCCATTCTATGAGTGCATAGAAATCTGCAATCAACAGTTAGAGATTAAACACCCTTTTCAAGCACACAGAGAACACTTATAAAACTTGGCCATCTACACAGGTAATTTTGGAAAAGTATGACATGCATTGTCTCTTGCCTGCTCCATACAATTTCCAGTCCACTTACTCGTTAACAGAACTTGTTTTTGTGTTCAGGTACTATAAAGAGCTACCTTGATCTGCACTAAGGGTTGCTTCTCCATAAACCAGTTATTTTATAACTGTACATTGTTATACAAATGATTTTCTCATATTAATCTAGCAATTATATTTTAAAGATACTCTTGAATTTTTTATGTGGATAACTATATGGTATACAAATTATTATTTCCTTCCTAATTTACAGGTTAAGACATACAATACATAGATGGTAGATTATTATCAAACTTTGATACCTTATTCTTAATTTTCAAGGGAATGCTTCTCATCAGGAAGAACAATGTTTATAGTAGATATTTAGTATATTCTCTTTAATAGATAAGGAAGCTTCTTTCTCAGTCTGCTATGAGTTTTATCTTTTCTCATGAATGTTTATTGAATACTAATTTTATTTTTCTCTTGCGTCTATTGAAATGATCATAGCTTTTTTCCTTTGATCTACTAATGTGCTGATTATGTTAACAAATAATTTTAGTATTTGGGGATAAATCTAAGTGGTCAAGATACATTTGTTTATGCATACAGTATTTTATATTTATGTATATGTATGTGTTAACATATACATACATGTGCATAACATATAACATACACGTTCCTGTATCTGATTTACAAAATCCAATATTTCATTCAGGATTTTAAAATCTATGTTCATGAGTGAGACAGATCTGTAAATTTTCCTCTCATAATTTTCTTGTTTTTATACGTAAGTCTTATTAGATTCATAAAAATTAGATGTTCCATCCAGTCTTCATATGCTCTCTAATTTTTGTTACATAGTCTATCAGATCTGAAAATTTCTGAAAATCTTGCCAATTTTTCCTTGCAATTTTGTCAATTTTTGTTTTATATATTTTAACACTGTTATTAGATGCATACAAGTTTAGAATTGTTGTATCTTCCTTTGTTGCATTGTTATTGTGACGTAACCACTTTAACCCCTAGTAACACTTTTGTGTTAAAGTTTACTATAGATTTATAACTGACAGCTTTATTTTATTTAATATTCGCCTGGTGTATATATTGCATCCTTTAATTTTCAGTGTTTCGCTGTGCTTATAAGTGTATTTCTTTTAATTACATATAGCATTTTTTTTGACAGTCAAGCCTGACAATCTTTATTTGTCCACTATTGGATTTAGAACATTTGTATTTGTTACGATTACTGATGTGATTGGAATTATTTCTACCGTTTTATTCTGTATTTTAATTCTTTTGACTTTTTGTATGTTTTTGCCCCTTCCTTTCCCCTCATATTACGTCTCCTTTATTCCCTCTTATAGTTTCTTGATATATGTATGTTAGATCTTTCCTTCACGTTTAAGTTCTCTTTCAGAAGAGACTGGAGAAGACATAATACTGTTAAACACTTTGTCTTTTGGTGATGTGTTTTCTTAAGTTCTTCAGGTTCTATCTTTTATGAGTTTGGTTAAAAAACTAGGGAAGCAAGCACAAATTTAACAATATAAAAATGGGCAATATGGTAGCTATTGGAAGAAGGCTTTTGGGGAAAGATGAGCTGCAATTCAGGATCACAGTCTGGATACAGCTGGATGTTGACAAAAAGGAACCCTGTCTGGGGAATCAGTGGGCAGAGTCCTAGTTGAATCTTAGGAAACCCAGAGCATCAGGCAGGGCTGTGCGGTGACCTGGGTTTTAAACTGCTTATGGGGATATTGTCAGAGGGAGTAGGATGTTTTGTATTTTCTGTTTCTGGCTTACCTCGACCTCTCAGCAATAAATAAAAGCAGAATAATTGTTAGATGAAATGGCTGTCTTACCTGACCCAAACAGCTGGGCATGGTGAGGAGGACAGGAATTTCATCAGAATGTAGTCAAGACAAGCGAAATAGAATTAAGAAATGAAGCTAAACTCACCAAAGCCTTCTTTTTCAGGATCAAAAGATAATATGATGGCAGTAGGTATCTGCCTTTTGAGTCCTTCTGTTCTAATAAGGATTCGTGCATGTACATATCTTTAGTATAGCTATCATTTTGAGGTCACTATTCTCTGTCCCTTGGATTCTCATCACTTCTCCCTTTATGGATTTCCTGTTCCAACTCCTTGTATGCCATTAATATTAGTATCCTGTGGCTGTAACAAATTACCATAGCCTTGGTAGCTTAAAACAAAGGAAATTCATTGCCCTACAGTTTCGGAGGCCAGTGTCTAAAATCATTTCACTGAGTTACAGTTAAGATCTTGACAGGACCATGTTTTCTGTGGAGGCTCTAGGGAGAAACTGTTCCTTGCTTTTCCACCTTCTGGTGGCTGCCAGCATTCCTTGGCTTGCGGCTACATCACTCCAGCCTTTAAGGCCAAAGTCTTCAAATCTCTCCTGGCTCCATGGTCACGTTGCTTTCTCTTCTCTGTGTGTCAAATATGCATCTGCTTCTCTCATAAGGATACATATAATTGCATTTAGGGTTCACCTGGGTAATCAATCTAAGCTAAAGCCTCTCAAGATTGTTAATAACATCTGCAAAGATACTTTTTTCATATAAGGTATTATTTAGGTTCCAGGGGTTAGGAAGTGAATATTCTTTTGTGGAAAGGGACATTTTTTCAGCCTACAATGGCCATGTCTCCTTTCGTGATATTCATATGTGCTCTCTCTCTCTCTTGCTTTCTCTTTCTCTCTCTCCCTCTCTCCCTCCCTCTCTCCCTCCCTTCCCTTGCCCTCATTTGTTAGAATACATCCATAATAGCTGCAGAGAATTAATGCATGGGAAATTATTTGTGATCCTACAATTTTTATTCTGTGTTCATATTTGTAACTTCGTGCATAGAATGTTAGGATGAAAATATTGCTCTTCAGAAACACGTTGGTATGGCAGCACGTGTCTCTTTACTTGCTGTTCTTCAGCAGTTCCATTTCAGAGTTGTTTAAGCATTTGAGGGATTGATTTGTAAATAATTCTTAAGTGTCTGCAATAGAACTGTTTTTGGGAAATGAGTCTTTTAACTTGTGCTTGCATTCGTTCAAAGACTGTTGGAAAATTTTAATCAGGTTATTCAGTGAATGGAACACAAAAACTTAGCTTTGGAATTCTTTATTCCATTGCAGTTATTAAAATAAATCTTGAAAATAGGAAGGCAGCGACATTCCACAGAAACAGTTGAGGTATTGAACAATAAGTGATGAGAGCTCAAATGCTGTTTTAATTTTTAAAATCTCTTAATTTTCAGGATTATCTTGTTTTATGGTAAGAGTATTTTGATGGAGTTTCTAGGTTTAATTTGACAAATTTATTTTTTTGTGCCAGAATGGGACATATTGTGAAGGTTTTCAGTTTTCCAGTATTTTGAATTTCGTTTCATCATGAAGAGAATTTAGATGATGAATTTTATCTTGTAAAAACTCAACACCTTTTGTCTTAGGTTGACTTTCCCAAAGGCAGACTCTGAAGTG
Organism: Pteropus alecto; assembly: GCF_000325575.1. Classification (NCBI taxonomy): domain Eukaryota; kingdom Metazoa; phylum Chordata; class Mammalia; order Chiroptera; family Pteropodidae; genus Pteropus; species Pteropus alecto. The sequence goes on along the minus strand of NW_006441995.1, from coordinate 3,024,172 downwards.
AGGATTTGTGTTAATTTATTAGAAAGCGTTCCCAGGAGAAATAGGAGCTTGGAGAAATGGAACTGGAAAGGGAATTTGGCCGAGCAAGGGCATGGGCATGATATCAAGCAAAATCACATCCAGGAAACTTTGTCTCAGATCTACAGTGCAGATTTGAAGGTTACACTTTAGAGTCTTCCTCATCAGATGGAATGGAGCTAGAGGACTTACATACCAGTCATGATCAAAGGCTTCCCCCAGAAGGTTGTAAATTCCCAGGAGGTTCCTGCTTTCTATGAGCTTGCCAAGGAGTTCTAGCAGCCTTAGGCCAACTCCCTGACAAAGAGATGCAGGTGCTGACTGTTGTAGTGAAAGGACACAGAGCAATTGGGTGCCCAGGTTGGTAAAGAATCGAAAGGAATGTGGGTGGAGCAAGACCAGTGCCAGTTGTATCCTACCCTGTCCGTGCCCTGCCTGGGGCTAAACTGTAGCCTTAGCTCATATCTTGGTCTGCTCTGTGCTCCTCCCTCACTACCGCTGCCGTGGCAAGGGGGAGGGCTTATCCCTCTGTCTTTATTTCTCTGTTTGTTAGACCTTGAGCATTTCCTTAATTAGAACAGGGTGGTGGTTTCTTCTTTTTTATGTACTTGAAGCAGAAAAGTATGTCCACAGCAGTGTATTCTATCATGGTAGAAGGACTGAAGTCTAGTATGTATCACTTAAACAGGAAAAAGTGATCACATTTCATTGTATGTAAAGTAATGACATGGGTGTAAAAAGGAAATCATTTGAATTCTTTCAGAAACTATATGCTATGAGGTCCTAGGAAGAACTATGGAATTTCATGGTTTGGCCTTTAGGTAACGTTTTACTCTCTAGTTTAACATAGTTCGAGGTTGATTTGATATTAGGTGCTAATCTCATGAAATTGCAAATGGTGATTCTTTTTTTTTGTAAAAATTGACTCTTTGAGGTTTATATTTCATTTTATTAGTAACATTTTGAGGACAATAAAAAGATGTTTTACCAAACATAATTTACTGTAAAGAATATAGTAAAACTTCTTAAGAATAAAAAGACTTTATTTTAGATAATAGATTTATGTTACCTCCTATTGTCTATTCCTTTACTTCCTAAAATGTCACAGCAACGTCAGAAACATGGGGAAGTTAAGTAAGTAAAATAATACACAAAAAAATAAAATCCAGAGTCTTATTATTGTAGCATGACTCATCTTGTACAGAGTTTGATCTGATTTGCAAGGATGTGGAGAAAAAATGCTGTGTGTGTGTGTGTGTGTGTGTTAAACAGATTTGAATGAAGCATATAGTCCCTGATTACTTTGTCTTTGGAAGCTAAGGGCTTAAAACAAAGGGCTATTTTCTGCTGAGAAGTACTTTTATTTGTTTGTTTGTTTGTTTATTCATTCATTTAGTTATTTTTTAAAAGTCAAGCATTTATTTTTATTTTTATTTTTAATTTTTTAAAATTAAATTTATTGGGGCAACATTGATTAATACAATTATATGGGTTTCAAGCATGCAATTCTATAATACATCATCTGTGTATTACATCGTGTGTTCACTACCCAATGTCAGATCTTCCGTCACCATATATTTGATCCCCTTTACTCTTTTCTACCTCCCGCCTTCTCTTTGTTAAGCACTAAAGTTATGTTGTCTGTGTCTATAAGGTTTCGTTTGTTTGTTTGTTGCGTTTGTTGCTTTCAACACTTTTAAATGTGTGCCTCTCTCCAAAATAGAATAACAAAGCGAAGAGAGAGAGAAAATGAATAAAATGAATGGACAAGCATGTAATGGACACAAACAAACTCAAGAGTCAGACTTGGGAAGGCTTCTTGCTTTGCAATTCTAGTTCTGCCACTTCCTCAAGTTTCATAAGTTTCTTTAAACTGCAGGTTCCTCATCTATAAAATGTGTGTGATAATTCAAAGAAGGGTACCTTTCTTGGAGTATGGTGATGACCAGATGACGTAATGATAAGTTGTGCCTATCACGATGCTTAACCCTTGGCTAGAGCTCAATGGATTGTAGTGACTATGATTATTATTGCATTGTTGGTATCAGACTAACAATAAGGGTCTACAGAGTGTATATCTCTGTTAGTTACTTTAAAATCATTAACTTTAAACCCACACGGTCTTATAATAGCAAATGCGAATAATATAGGCTCCCTCCCTTCTTTCCTTCTTTCCTTCTTTCCTTCTTTCCTTCTTTCCTTCTTTCCTTCTTTCCTTCTTTCCTTCTTTCCTTCTTTCCTTCTTTCCTTCTTTCCTTCTTTCCTTCTTTCCTTCTTTCCTTCTTTCCTTCTTTCCTTCTTTCCTTCTTTCCTTCCATAAGATTGTGTGTTAGATTCAGGTTCAGAGTAATTTGAAAGATTACCCTCCCTATCTTTTTTTTTTAACGGCTACGGCTTCTGAGATCAGACGGGATCGGGCATGTTCAGGGTGGCGTGGCCGTAGACTGCCCTCCCTATCTTAATCATATGTATTATTAAATCAGAAAATATAATCTTTCTAAAATCTCAATGAAACTACATAGAAATTGACAGAAGCCTCTCCAGGTTAAACATCAGTTTCAGCTTTCTTTTTGAGAAAACACTGCATCTGTGTCTTAAAACTACTTCCTGTCTTTCAGAATAACAAAGTTAGAACATTTTTTAGTGCCAGACACTATGGCGCTCTGTGAATTTAATCTATTAATTCATTGTAAACCGAAGCTAAAGCACATACTTAGGTCATCACTATAAAATGAATCATAAATTCAAAGCAAGCAAACCAATGAACACACAAGGAAATAAAACTAGAGAATTCACATTACCAAATAAAATTGCTTATTTTCTGAGATAAACTGGGTGACAGCATGTTCATCTCTCAAATGATGGACAAGTCCTGCAAGGGTTGGGTTAATAATTCTAGTTGATTTTATTATGTAAAGGTTAATAATAGACAGGCAAGTACTGTCCTGTCAGCTTAGCAAATGTTTTAAAATCATGTTCCTAAAGAATGCTTACAAGTCAGATAGCCACTGGGCATTTTTCCTTGCAAATAGACATTTGTTGATGATTTTACTATGAAAAATAGATACTAGAGACTTCGTGCCAAAACTAAAATTTGTCTTGTGATACCATTTTCCTAAACAAATCATAGCATTACTATTTCTCTTTCTTAAATCCTCCCCAGAAAGAGAGGCTTTATTTTTAAGAAAAATATAAAACTGATAAAGAAGGTCAAACTGCTTTTTGGATCAGACAGTACTGTTTAAGAACTTGACTGTATCTTCTATGACCTGGAAGAAGACATATCAGTGCTATCTGCAGAGTTCGAACACTTCTGCAATATTATTGGGAAAATACCCAAACCCTCAATTTACTAGAAATCAGGAAATTTGGACTCTTGTTGATCTGGGACCATTCCTGACTCTATCTTAATGGAGACATCGGTCTCATGGGCTTTTCTGAGGGTTAAAGAAAATAATTTATTTAGGACTTCTACACATTGCTTGCAATCGAATAGGTACTCAATACTGAGGTTTCCTTTTTCCTTGACTCGGAGTCCAAGACAATGTTGGGGATTTCAGAGAACTGGCATACATGAATACAAGGTATGAATACAAGGTATAAACTGCCCAAGTGTCTAGTGTCTAGTGCAGACAATAAAAGCAACAGGAACGCTGATGACACAGAGGTCGCTAGGAATGCCTTGATCCGTTTATAAAGAGACATGACCTGGCATTTTGGTGGAGCTGATGTTAAGATGGAGGGTGTTTATTATAGCTTTAATGTTCAGTTTATTTTATAGCACTTTATATCTTTGAAAATGATCATTTGTAAATAATGAACATGTTAGATCTTGTGGTACCAGAATACTTAATATTTTAGTGTACTTAGAGTGCATTTTATTGCTAAAGTGGACAAATGACATAGTTTATTTATCATATCCATAGGCATACTCTAAACTGCTTTCTCAGAAGATCAGGCTAAGACTGGTTTATCTTTGGCACATGTGTAATTTAGCAGACTGAGTGTGACATGGTAAATGTGAATTAGCAGTTTTACTAAAGATGATCTCCAGTATAGATCCATTAATTTTCAGTACAAAATAGTTCTGAATAGTTTCACAAATTGATACTGTACTCTTGATAATTAGGATCTTCAGGGAACAGTTTATAAAGTTATAGTAAAGTGTTTCACGATAAGTGCTATTGGAAAGCTCTGACAGAAAAATCACAGTTCTCGGGTAAGCTATATTTAAAAAAAATTTAAAATATGAATTACTTCATCTCCTGTGGTAGCATTTGGAACTTATCATGAATTGCAATTGCTGATATAAAACAAAATCATGAGATAGGCATACTAGAACTTTGAATTAACCTAGAGAGTCTGTTGGCAGAGTGGAAGAGGCTTTTAGTTCAAGAGTAAGGAGAGGTGAATCCAAATACTGGCTCACCTGTGAGTACTGCTGTCTTCGTGCAAGTTGCTTAAATCTTTAAGCCTTAGATTCATCACCAGTAAGAAGCAGATACAATAACGACACCAAAAAAGCAACTAAACTCATTTCATAGGATTGTTGTAAAAATACTCATTGCTCTAACAGGTGGTTCCTAAGTGTCAGGCACCATGCCAAATACCAGCCCCATGACAGGGAACGAAGGCAGCATCTGTGCCCTGATAGAACTTGAGAGACAGCTAGGCACACAATCAGATACACACGAAAATACTTATATAGTCATTTCTCAGAGAGGTTGCGCAAGGGAGAGACTGTGGTTCTGTGGGTAGATTGACTTGTTAAGTTTGGAAATGCTTCACTGAGGAAATGGCTTTTGCGCTTCGATTTAAAGGATAAGTAAGGGGTGAGGAGTGGTGAGAAGTTCCAGTAGAGGGAAGAGCATGTAGGAAGGCCAGTTGGAGCTATCACTGGAAGAAGGCAAATGAGGCGACAGCAGAAAGAATGAGAAGGAACTTGTCAGTTGAGACTTGAAACAGAAAAAGGGCTTTGTAGGCAATATTAAGGATTCGGGTCTTTATCCTCAAGCAATGAAAAGTCACTGAAAGGTTTTAAGCTGTGGGATGGCTTAATCAAATTTTGTGGCTTCAGAGTGGAAGAAAAGCTCTTAAAGAGCAATGAAACAATTAGGAGGCTGTTATGTTGTCTAGGTGATCAAGTGATTGCTTTGACTAGGGTATCGTGAGGTTGTAGAGAGAAATAAAATAATTAGAGAGGTACTTAAGATGGATTGAGGATAGGGGTGGCTGCTAGAAAGGTGTCAAGCCTGACTCCTCTGTTACTAGGTTGTCTAAATGGATGAATGGGGCTGTCTTTTGAGAAAGGAAAGCACTGCGGGGGGAGAGAGTGTAACTCAGTTTTTAACACATTACTTCCGAAATGTTTGTGGGACATCCCAATGCAGGTATCAAGAAGAATTTGGGTTTTAGAGAAGTCTTGTCATTTTGTTATTCCTTCTTCTGCTTGTGTCTTCAATTCACTTTCTTTTGGATTTTTCCTTATCAACCTTTTAAACATTTCCAAGACTTTTCCAGCTTTCAAACACACAGGCGCTCTCTCTCTCTCTCTCTCTCTCTCTCTCTCTCAAAAAAAAACCCCAAACTCTTCCATATTATATTTCTCTTAGCCAAGGCCCCACCTCACAGTTGAATTTCCAGAAGTCATTGTAGTCACTGTTTCCATTTTCTTACCTCTTAGTCACACACTTACCAGTCTTTACTGATCTCACCTCCAGCAAACTACTTTGCCAAATGGCACAGTTCTGATCTTATTTGACTTTCAGCCCATTCTGTGATTGTGCCTTCTTTGAAATTCAAATCAGTATGTATGACTGCTTATTTGATGTCTTAAAGGCCTCTCAAACTCAATTGATCTAAACCCAAACTCTAGGTCTACAGTGATCTTCAGTGAATGGGTCACGATCCACTCAGTTGCAAAAGCCAGACATGTGGGGCTTGTTCTTGACATTTTTTCCATTTTATCACATTCATCCTATATTTAATCACTGTAGACTCGTCATTTGTACTTTCTAAACATATGTCTATTTCTCTTGATTTTAATTGTTATCACTCTAGTTCAAGGTTCTTAACTTTGGCACTATTGATATTAGGGGACTGGATAACTCTTTGTTGTGGGGAGTTGTTCCCTGCCGTGTAGGGTATTGAACAGTATCCTTTGCCTCTACCCACTAAATGCCAGTAGTACCACTATTTCTACTTATGACAACCAAAAAGGTCTCCAGACATCGCCACATGTACCCTTGAGCATGTGTGTGTAAAATTGCCCTCAGTTGAGAAATACCGCTTTGTCCAAGCCACCACCATTTCTTCTTTGAACTTTTATGAGCTCACTGGATGTCTTCATCTCCACATGTGATTCTTTTGAAACCATTCTTTTGAAACCATTCCATATCAAACCATTCGATATTGCTTCAGTGATCAAAAAGAAAAAAACCTCACAAATATGTTTATGTCATTCCTTTGCTCCCCAAAGTTTAGTTTTTGCATTGCTCTTAGAATAAAAGCTGAATCTTAATGTGACCTATAAGGAATGATTAATTTACCTGTGCCCATCCACCGGCCTCCCATCCATTGGCTTCATTTTGCATCCTGCTCTCATACTTTGTCCGCTCCGGAAACATTGCACATCTTTCAGTTTACTCTCTCTGCCTCGGGTTCTTTGTCCATCCCCTGTGATGTCCTTTGTTCTCCTTTCTCGATCTCCTCATTCCCAGTTTGACCTTTCTAATGTTTATCTGTTCTTCATGTTTCAGCATGTGTGCTTTTTAGCCCCAGAGGAGCCCTTCCAACTCCCCTGTGTTATATGCTGTTAACACCTTGTAGGTCTTCTTTACAACATGTATGCATATACATAATTTTGTGATTGGGTGTTTAATATCTGTATTCACCTCTGTAAATATAGGAACCATCTTTTAGTTCAGTAGTAAGTACTCATTGTCTAGTAGGGTGTTGTACCCATAGTCATCACTCAGTAAATAGTGGTTGAATGAATTAATGAATAAATAATTAAATATGAGTGTGAGGTACATAGATGAGATATCAAATTGCTCTGATAGGAATGTTTCATTCTTGTGATTGAATTTAGAAAATTGGAGAAGAAACATTATGATATTTTCTGATCTATTAATAGTAAATTTCTGTCTGTTTCATGTCTCGAAGAATAAAATCTGTTTGAACATGCTTTGGGTGTTTAGGAGTGCTATACCATATCTTCTCTCTCTCTTTTTTTTCTGGCATCCTATAGAGGCGAACTCTAGCCTGGATATAGAAGGATACATAAACTTGGCTCTGAAATAATAAAAAAAAAACAATTGGTGCATTGAACATGAAATACTTGTAGGGGCTTGCCCACATATTTCTGTAAATTCTATGTATGGCTGTTCATATACTGCAATAAAACGACCTCCCCTCTGGGGGTTAGTATTTAATGAAAAGTTGGCTTGATTAGTCATATTTTCCAAATCAGAAAATTAAACTTTAAGAGGAAGAGACTTAGATAGCTAGTCAATGAAGTTGTTGGTATTAAGACTTGGCTGGAAGATACCTTAATTACGTAAGCCTGTTGGGAGTATGGTTAGTGAAAAGGGATACAATATGGAACTTGAATAATTTTATGTTTCTAGTTATTAATATAATGTGCAACACTTACCCATCTACTAAACTATTTAGGCAGAGTCTAAACATATTATTTTCTTTTTCCGTGAAAGTAGAAAGACATAGATAAAGAGAAAGCAGATGTTTAATTTTTGTAACAAATAGCAATAATCTGGGCTTGGTTAGCTTCATAAATATCTTAAGAAAACATATTTTCCAGTAAAGCTTTCAATGCTCTTGGAACAGTTTTGGGAACTCTCACAGTATTTTGTCATAACTCTATAATGTCTGGTTGCTACAGGCTTCTGTCTTCACCACAACCTAGGAGTCATTGGGCCCACTATATCATCTGTACAGATGTACAGTTGAGAGTAGAAGTAATGTTCCTCCAGTAATAACTAATTTTTTAATTTTTTCTCCATAGTATGGAAAACAGAATACTTTGATGTTGATGCGGTGCCTCAATAAATAAATGCCAACTGGTGTATTTCTTCCCTTTTCTCCATTGGAAAAATAATGTCACAACATCAAAGAAAGATTGCTTATTAAATAATACGTATGGTCTCAGAATTTCCTGTTTACATTTAAAAATTTTCTGCATATTTATGTACATAATTACACACCATTTTATAATGGCTACATTCTACTTTGTCAGATTATGGTGTAATAATTTAATTAATTATTTCCCATTTATTTAACTTACAGCTTACCATGAATTTGTTTATGTTTATGTGTTTTGCCCAATTTGAGAAATTTTTATCTACTATCTCTTAAAATATTTTTCTGCACAAAACTCTTTCCTTCAGGGACTCTGATGACTTAAATGTTAGTTTTTAAAATATTGTGCCATAAGTTCTCAAGATTCTGTTCCTTAAAATTTTTTTTAAATTCTCTGTTGTTCAGTTAAGATAATTTCTATTGACTCATCTTTAAGTTTACTGATTCTTTCCTCCATTGTTGCCATTCTCTACTAGTCCATCCAGTAAGTTTTTATTTTGGTCACTGTATATTTTAGTTCTAAAATTTCCATTTGGTTTTTTAAAATAGCTTATCCTTGAGATTTTTGCAAACCTCAATTATAATTAACAAATTATACACTCAAACTTATTCAAATTCCACCATTTTGGTCTATAAAATTTATTGCTTTAAATAAAATATAAGCTTTAATAAGTCATTGTTGGATATAGAAGTTAATTTTGCATCCAGTCACATTGCAATGTGATATATTAAAATTTTAAGTAAGATTCTTTTAAGTTAGCATTGAGAAATAATCAGAAAAGATACTGGGATTTTATTTCCCAATAACCTCTAGAGAGTTCTCTTTGGGTTCCCTTGGCTATGGAAACAAATTAAAGAAATAAAGAGTGAAAATCTGCCAAAATTTATGGACAATGATTAGGCCCTATATTCTAAAATGTTATGGTTATAATTTGTTAGTCTCTGATTGCCCTTGAGAGAATTTTAGAAGTAATATACTTTAAATTTAGATACTACAATTTTTTTCGGGGGGAGGGTCAGTTAATGAGTAATATTTTTGGTGAGAATATTTTTGGAAAAGTGATTTTTCGTATCATTCAAGGCATATTGTAATGCTCATAATGAGAAATGATAGTGCTAATTTTATATGTTTATTAAAACCAAGTTAAATTTTAACAATAGTTAAAGCCAACATTTATTGTGCAGTACTCTGTTCCAGACACTTTTCTAAGTACTCCAGCTCTTATGAGTATTAATTAAATCAAGGATTGAATAAGATAATTAAACATATTAAATGAATGATGTAGATACTGTTATAATCCTCATTTTAAAAATCAGAACAGCGAGACACAGAGAACTTACTCAGTTGCCCTGGGTTAACTAATTGGAGAGTGGGAAAGCCAGGATTCAACCCAGTTATTTTGACTCCAGGTCCTTCTTTTCCTCTCTTTCTTCTACCAATACTATTCAGGACCTACTATTATATATGCCAGCCACAGAGAGTACATACATTAAAAGAAGCAGTGCTTTTGTCAAAATCTGTTTGGGAAACAGATATGCAGACAGAGAAATGGAATACGGTACAACGCTTATTACAGTGAAGGTGTGTGCATGTGTGCTGTGGAAAGGCAGACCGGGAAGTGCAACCTGGGCTTCAGGAGGCTAGATCAGGCTTGGCAGAGAAGGTGATACATAGTTGTCTCTGTGTATTGAAAGGGGGTAAATTCATTTCCACCAAAACACAGATATGGCTATGGCATGTTCAAGGAATGTGCCTGTAATTCTTCATAAAATCAGAGCAATTATGTCTGCACATACTGTGCATGAACTATGACTATTCTATTAGTCAAGGTTCAGTTGCAAAAACAAACCATCCGAGCTTGTTTGAATAGAAAGAAATTTGACACAGGGAATGTAGTCCTGCCCCATAGCAGTATCTTTTATATTGGCGGTAGAGAGATGAATGGAAATACACACCCAAGAGTTCTCCCATTCTTCATCCTATGAGTACTGATATCTTCAGTGTGATCACCTTCACGTAACATGGTCTTGGTTTTTTTGATGATGTCTTTTTTTCCAAAACTGGTTTAGATTCTAATTTTGGATTTGTTTCCACAGCTTGTGTTTTCTTTTCTCAGCAGTATTATGATGAATACTTGTCTACTGAAAGTAAATTTGAATACTGGAAATAGTACTAAATAATTGTAAATAAGGTAGAGTGTCATGCTGAGTAGTACAATTTAGATAGAAAACATTCACAAAAACATTTGCTTTCAACCAGAACATTGTCACAGTGAAGAAAACAGTCTTTGTGTGGGGTTCAGGCCAAGTGCCTCACTCTTGGTGACCTGCAATTCCTCATTCATTAACTCAGATACAGTTATTGAACATTTAACATGTGCGATGTTTTAAGACATTTAGAACTTATATTTATGAGTTGTTTTATAGTTCTTTTACAACATGAATTCCTGTATATCTTATTTAATATGCATAACCAGATTGTTTTTCAAAGAGAAACTGAGACCCAGAGACATTGTTAAAAATGCTAACCAAAACAAATAGTTCTATTGCCTAGTTTATTTTGTTAAATTAATTCAGTATGACAAATGCCATTCATGTTTCAAAATTGAACCAATTTTGTCTTTACCTGTGATTTTCGACATGTATGGTTTCTGGGTTGTGTTAGGAATTAGGGAATTCTGACTGATGGTCTTGTTACTTTCCTGTGAATCATACAAAAAATGTCATATTTTTATCACTAATGGTTATCTTTAAATGTTGAACAGCTTCTTTGGAAAGATTTTTATGAGGAGAACTTACATTTCATTTTCCTCAAAATACATTGAATAATATATTTCTCTTACCTAACAATAAGTCTACTTTATAAAGCACACATAAAACATTTTATTTTAGAATTGTAGTCATACATTTAATGATAGCAGAGCTGTCACTGTACATATAATATTGATGGCTATGGATGATAATAGTTTTATATTCTGTTGAATACATGTATATTCTTTTACCTTTTTGTATTACTCTTATTATTATGATTTACCTGTTATACTAAAAGAGCTTTATATTTTGATAAATTCTAACTTTTTCTAAGCAGATATTTAAAAATTGAATTCATTTGCACACTGTCTTATTTCTGATCCTTTCTAACTGATTTTTTCACTGTTGACAGTTTTTTAAAACTAAAAGTTGATGTAATTCTAGCTAGCCAATTTCTGAGCCTTTTTTTATCTAGGTATAAAGCACACACACACAAAAGTCAGTGAAAAATCTGTCTTGCTCTCTTTCTCTCTTGTGCTTTCTCTTTTTATCTATCCGTCCATCCATCCATCCACTCATTTATCCCTCTATCCATCTACCCCATTTATCCTTCAATTCACTTTTTCTGTTTATTTTTGTTGTGATTTGCAGCATCCTAGATGTTATTAAAGGACAAATAGCTATAAAATATACTATAGAAATCTATTACTTAAAGGGAAACCAGTAAAAACAAAACAAGAAAGAGCCTTATGCAACAAGTACACACTGTATAAGGAAAGATAAATATCTTGCCTTAGTTAACAAATATGAGGATAAGTGAAACAAGATTAATGGAGATGATAAAACATACTTTTCCTCACTTCGTCAACATAGATAATAACTGAGGTCCATGTAATGTCCTGAAGTTAATTTCCTTTCTTATGTGCAAATGGGCAGCCAGAAAATAGTGATATGATGGAAAAGTTAACTTTTTCTGTCCTATTCTCACGTGTGACTTGAAATCTGAGATATGGTCAATGTGGGATGGCTTTCTGATGGTTTATGTGATGACTTGCTTAGATGCCTGTCTAAGGTCCCTGTGTGACACATCTGGAATCACACAGTCTAATCCTCGAGTTTATGGTCAGTTTAGTTCCCACTGAGGAGAGATTTAAACAGTTTAGTAACTTAGCTCAGTGTTATAATACTAGCAAACACTAATATTAATGTTAACTATGTGCCAGACACTGTGTGTACACACACATACACACACACACACACACACACACACACTCTTAATCCTCATGACAAATCCATGAAGTTGGTACCATTATCATCTTCATTATATAGATGTGGAAACTGAAGCACAGGTAGAGTAACTTTCCCACAGGCACATAGCTACCAAGTCACAGAACCAGGATTCAAATCTGGAAGGCAGGTTCAAAGTCTAAGTTCTCAACAGCTTTATGATCTGCCTCTTCTATATTATACTTCTACATGATGTCAACCTCTTTGGTCTCGCACTTAATTTTGACCTGATTATAGTAGCTGTGCTCTTTCCTAGTTATTACTACCAGTATTGATAATAATTTGCTACTATTTTATTATTAAAAATAAGAAACTTACATATTGAAAGAAATTTTATAATTTAAATACATAGATCAAATGATCCTCATGACAATCATATGGAGAAGTAAAGGTGAGTATCATTATCTCATTCTATACAGATGAGAAACTGTGCTTTATCATTATCTCATCAACGGAATATCAGAGAGATTGTGCTTTTTTTCAAGGTCACCAGAACAGGGACCTTTGAAGCCAAGACTTGAACCCATGTCTTCTCATTTCAGGTGCAGGGCTCATTGACCATCCTGTGTCTCCTCCCTATAGTGTGGCTTTCCTAATGCAGGTTTTCTTTTTGAGGACCAGCCTCTTCAGTTAACTGACACACGGACTGCTCACTTCTTCATGGGGTATCTTCCTTCACCCATGACAGATCTATCCAAATATACCAACTCAGAACTCAGTGCAACATTCATACAAGAGAAGTGCCCAGACAACAGCAGGGGTCATTTTATTCCAACTCCTACTGTTTGTTCTTGCAGTCTTGGCCACTCTATTTGATTTCTGCTTATTTGGGGCTTGTTTTGGCTTTCCTATGATTTGTGAGGAATTTGATTGATTTGTTGTAATTGGCGTTGTTGCTTAGAAAAGGCCCCAACCTTCTTTTGTTACCAAACTAGTACCTACCAGGAAGGAGTGGCCTATAATAGCATCCAAGGTCTGCTAGGTTGTTCCTGGGCTTCATGATCCATTAGCCTTTTCCTGATAAGGACTTCCAACAGTATGAGTTTGTCCCTAATAAATCAGATCACTTTGTTATCCTTAATAACCCAACTTTTACCAATTAACATTTACTTCAGAGCAAGACATAATAATGATGAACATTATCAGATTTTAAAAAATTGACATAACTTCTATGACATGACAGTTAACTTCTAGTTGATGTCTTAGTAAAATCACTCAGCTGCTTATGCTGACTGAAGAGTTTAGTGGCAATGCAAGAGAGGATGAATGGACTAACTGTTATATAAAACAAAGAAGTCAAGCAAAGAACGAACTCAAAGTGTGATTGGTCAGTGTCTGCAAAAAATCCCAGTTGAAACTCCAATAGGCGTTTTGGCTCTGAAGACCTCAGCATGCTATTCTAAGTACATAACATACCATGACCTTTGGCGGTCAGCTTTCTGAGTCAATTCTTTTCACCACAGATTTAATTTAGTTTAGCATCTCTCTGCAGTATTCTGGCCATACCACACATGACAAGTTGTGACAATTTAGCAACAGCTCAAAAAGAACCACAAACACTCAGGGAACACTGAGGAAAGAGAAAACTAAACAATGAATAAAAGTAATTTCTAGCGTTTTAGAGGTATGAGTTGAAAACCATGAATATAGATCTGATGGCACCCCTTTGGCACCTCTCTTCACATTGCTTTAAAGCACCTATCCTGAGATCTAAAATGACTAATTATATGTAAACCTATGCTTCCATGACATGCTCCGGAACTGATGATGAAACACTATGCCTTTCAACTGATATGTCATATTTAATTAGAAGACACTGAAAATATACCTTATGGTATAATGCTTCTGACCATTGGGATTTGAAGTCAGGCCATCGATATGTAGCCAGACATCAACTTCACCCCAGCTATAATTCTTCACATATGCATTCATGTCCTGTACAAATGAAGTCAATTTTTTTGTAATATCATGCATTTATGTTCCATTATATAACATGTTATTTCCTTTTATCAGTCAGAAATCCAGTCTTTCGAGTGACCTGTCTCTTTTTCCTTGTTAGGTTGGTTTTCTACTTACTTACAAAGCGCTTTCATCTTCAGTTCTTATTAAAGTCCTTTCTATTTTCTTCTGTTTTCCAATGGTTCTTTCCTATTTTTTGTTAGCTTTTCTCTGTGTCAATCAGTATCTGACCTAAAATTCAATGAATGTCTCCAAATCAATTTGTGATATTTAATTTTTTGGAAATTAATTTAATAGTCAAATCTTTATTTATGTATGATTATCTCAGACAAGCTTCTTGTTTTTAATTTTCCTAATTGACAACAAATTTCTCTTTACTCAAAATCCTGTAGGGAGATAATCCTACTTTTTTTGTGGATGAAATTATCTTTGAGACTGTCTACTAACCTTTAGTAGGAAACTATTGATTTTTATTACTCAGTGTAGTTCATAATTCTTCAAGGACCTCAATTTACCTCATTTGAAATTTGAAAACTACTCCAGTATACCTCATGAAAGATGATCATTCAGTAACTATTGTGGAATAGTGCCCAGATGTGAGTTCAACAATTCCAGTTTTGTCAGCTGAGTCTCTCTATGATTTCATACCTTCAAACAATTAGTTGCTAAGGTACTTCTTGTTAAACAATCCAGCTATTCAACAAGGAAAAAATAGTCTTGTTTTTGTCAAGTCATTTCAGTCAAAACAGGTGAACTACAATAAAAATATGAAAGATTGTACATATCAGTGAACTTTTAACCCCTAAGAAAATGGGGAAAATTCTGGAGAGGATTTCTTCTTATTATTATATTTCTGTTGCCTTGCACAGTGCCTGGCATATTGTTGCATCTGAATAAATGTTAACGAATGAATTATGAATGAAATAAAAATTCTAAAAATAGTCCCCTCATTATTAAAAAGAGTTTAGGAATAACCAAAGTTTCGTTTTTCCTTTGAATTTTGTTTCTTTAAAAATCCGTTAGTTTCTTCTTCTTGGCATTCCTAGGAGGTAGGAGATGGAAGTTCTGAATTTATCTCGTGTTTCTTGACTTTTCTTTCATACTCTCCAATTTTTCATTCCTTTATAATATGTTATGGAAAATTCATTAACTCAGTCTTTAAGTTCACTAGTTCAACTTCAGCAGTGTCATTTTTTTTTTACTATTTTATTTAAATGTTTTAATTTTAATTTCAACACCATTTTCCTATGATATTTAATTTATTATTTTTATCATTAGCTTGAATTTACTTTTTCAACTTGATAGACTCTTTTCGCTTATCTCTATTCTGGAGATTCTTCATGCCTCTGGTCCACTGAGGTTCTTTTGCTTGATTTTGAATGTAGTTATGCATTTAAAAAATGATTTTCTACAATTTTTAGAAATCTATTTTTAGAAATGGTCAGAATTGAGGGAGATGAGACATTATGTGTGTCCACCATGTTTAAGTAGAAGTTCTTACATTTTTTTCTTAAGCGTCATTTGAAACCAATAATCACTCACTTAAAAAATAATATTTCTTATATTGTCAAAATTATGTCGCATTGTTGTTAAGTCAAAAATAAAGAAAAATTCAATGAATAAAAACGAAATCGCCAACAATCCTACTACTAAAAAATTATTACCATTACTGTTTTGTATAAGTACTTTCTCATTTATCAAGACTTTTCTATGTCTTGCTCATTCAACACTGGGGATAGAGGGAACGAGGTGTGGGGGATATGCAGGAACTGGGAAAAGCACTCTTACGGTTACATTAATAGAGGAAGACATTGTAATGTGAGCAAAGGGAGACAGCATTCTCTTTAGCAAAATAAGACTTAAAACTTAATGCTTTTTAGAGTTGGGGACGGGGCATGCATAGACCCAGAGAGAACTATCAGAAGGAAATTAATTTTCTCAGTGTACGTTATCTTTGATTATTATTGGTGGTGGTGCTGTTATTTTTATTTACTTTCCAGGCTACCAAAGAAAAGAATATCAGAAAGCTTTGGCACGAGATGGTCCCTTATTGCCCTTTCTTCTCTTATCTACTCTCAGGATAGGAAACTTTCCCTCCCTCTATCCCATACCAGAATGAGAGGAAGAATAGCTTATGTGAAGTTACATATAACTAGCAGAGGAAGCTAGGAAATTTTCTAAGAAATAGGAAAACTTAGAGCTTGCTAACCACTAGGTAAAATAACACAGCTCTGTTTGAAGAGGGGAGGTAGTGGAACTTTGGGCTAAGAGGAAATGCTGAAAGGAACGAGGCATCGGGGGAAGGGGGTCGCAGGATGAAAGATGGGTATGCATGGACCGTTCTCCGCTAACCCAGGGTGGAGCCCTAGAAGGCTAAGCAGTGGGTCTGTAGAAGGGCTAAGCAGTGGGTCTCTCTGCTTGCATACAGTGCTTTGGAAGAAATTAGGTAGACAAGAGGTGGAAAGTCTTTGATTTTACCCCTTTCCTAAATTCAGCACAGTTGAAATCTGCTACTCTGCACCTGAAGTACAGAGTTGATTGAAACTATTTAGGGTGCTAGTGCAGAGGGAGGGAGAGAGGCCACATCTCCCTCCTCCACATGGTCAATGATAGGCATCTAAGACACTTTCATTGTGTTCAGTGATGAGGGTGGGGACAGCAGGGCAGCTGTTTTTAGTTATTATGGAGCTAGAGAAATGAAGACTTATTTCTATGCCTGTAGCACTTTTATCTCCAGTTGTGTGCCTAGCAAACTTCCACCCTTACTTCGTATCCCAGCTAAGGTGCCTCTCCCTTTAAGAAGGTAATATTTTCCCCCCTCTTCCACTTTTTCTTCCTCACATTTAGCCTGGCATCCTGTCTCCCTCTCTTCCAGCATTTATGACTTTACATTGCACTTGTCTATTCATTATCTGTATTCCCAGACTGGAACACACGAAGGCAAGAACTGTTTCTACTATGTGAACAGTTGTACTTGGGACATCTAGTTATGGCCTGGAATAGAACAGACATTCAATTCGCTTTATTGGTTGTGTCTACCATTAAATACTAAATACTAAATACTAAATACTAAATACTAAATACTAAATACTAAATAACAACAAATAACACTTGTATAGTGACTATGCCATGCTGGGTTCTAGAAACTTGACACATATTAACTCATTTAATCCACATGACAGATAGGTACTATTTATTATATATAATAGAAAATTTGGTATAATTTAGTCCACACCATAGGTAGATATGATTAGAAAAAGGTTTAAGTTTTATAGATGCAGTTTTTTAAGGTGCAGAAAAGTTAAATAACTTGTTGAAATTCATATCAGCTAGGAAATGTTAGAGCTAAGATTTTAATTCAGTCACTCTGTATTCTTTGGAGGTAATATCATACTGCTTCTAAACTAAGGTATTTTGTACCTCCAATAATTAAAGATTTTACATATATATATTTATTTTAGTAAACATACACACACAGAAGTGATGAGCCCCCCCAAATTGTCCACATAGCAGAACTGAAAATAGATTCAGCTAAGTGATTTTTGGAGGTTGGGTTATTTCGAAGGTGAGAAGAGGACACTATGGCATCAGGATGCCTTGTTATGGTAACGGAAAATTAACTTAACCTTGCTCATACCGTATAAGCACTTTAAAAAAGTTTCCCATGACTTTCATGAGTAAGGTAGGTATTAGGCTTGGTATTCAAGATCTCTAACTTCTCTGAAATTCTGTTGACTCTGTCTTTTCTCCCTTCATCTTCTGGTTGGTTAAAAGATGGTAGCAGTAGATCAGGCATCTCATTTAAATATAAACATGAATGAAGGAAGAAGGGTCCATTTCTCCTGTCTTTTCTCTAGTTAAGAGTGAGGAATAGTATCCCAGAAATGCCCCAGCTCACTCTCCTCAGGTCTTATTGTCTGGAGTTGTATTACATGTATATTCCTAAGCCAATACCTGACAGAATGGATTGCCATGTTAGGCTTAGATGCAGACAGTTTTTGCCAGTTTATTAGTTGCTTTGGTGAAGGGATAGAGTCCTGGAGTTTCCTACTCTGTCTTTTTTTGTGATATTCCCTTAGCTTTCTGATTAGCTTAGATAAATTAAGATTTGCCCTTGAAGTTGGCAGAGGCTTCAGAGTTATGTTTAGAAGGGAGAGATATCCGGATAAATCAGGCTTAGCAAAGAAGACTAGATACCACGTTCACTAGAGTCACTATGGAAAATGATTACAGTAAAAGAGAGGCATCATGGAGGAGGCAGTATGATCATGGAGAGACCTGGGCCAGAGCAGCATGAGGACCAAGCCACAAGTAGAGGAGACAGCAGCGTCTCTGGAGGAGGACAGACTCAGGTTCCATATCTACTGTATGGTTCTCTAGGTATACGAATGCGAGGAAATCAGTTCACTTTGCTGTACTTCAGTCTCATAATCACAATAAGATGGGGATAATAATTTTTCATTTTCAAATTGCTGTTGATATACAAAATACAGAATGTTAAAGGGAGCTTGGTGCATCATCGATCATTGTCATTATTATGGTGATTACGTTATTGATCCTTCTGGAGTCAAGTGATTAGCAGAAGAGATTGAGTAGGGAGTTGAACGACTGTGGCTAGATCATAAGTCTTAGCTTTTACTGAATGCTTCCCATATGCTGGTGATCATTTATTGATTCTATTGACAGATAGTTACTAAGTGCCTATAGCGTGTCTGGCACTGTTCTCGGCAGTGGAGATGAACATCTCTGTCCTCAAGGAGTTTACAGCCTAGTTGGGATAGACAGATACAAGTAAATGCGTAAAGCACATAGAATGCGAGATGATGCTGAGTCCTGAGGGGAGGAATGAAACGGGGAAGGCGGATGGGAAGGGCCAGAGTCGGGATGCAGGTTCAAACACGGTGGTCAGCATAGGTCTCCCTGAGAAGGATGACATGTGAGTAAAGAAGTGAGGGAGGTGAGGGAGTAGGCCGTGTGGCATTCTGGATCTCCAGGCACAGGGAACAGCAAGTGTAAAATTCCGATGCTGGGACACGCCTGGAAAGTTCAAAGAAGAGCAAAAAAGACAGTGTGACTGGAAAACAGAGGATAAAGTGAAGATCTGGAGGAGATGAGGTCAGAAAGGCAGGTGAGAATAGGTGAGGTAGTTAATAGAGCTTCGAACATGAGTTGAAAGCGTTTGGATTTTACTCTGAGTGAAATGGAAAGTTGTGAAGGGTTTTCAGCACAGGATTTATTACTTTTCCTACCCCGTTGATTTCTGTTTTCTTCTATACGCATTCCTTTTAGACATATGCTCGGGTCTCTTATTCTATCCCCTGTGTGTCCTAGGTGCTCTTTGATAATTTTCATTCTTGTCCCTCTGTGCTTTATATGAGAAATTCTTCAGCACTATATTTCTATTCATTAATCTCTTCTTTGTCAAATCCTGAGTTCATCTAGGTTTTTTGTTGTTTTTCATGATTTAAAAAATTCTAATTATTCGTATACACCTATTCTATTTTCCCACTTTTCTATGATAATTTATAATTCTTCTTAAGCAAACGTTCTTCCTTTCTTTATAGCTATGAACGTTCCAAATCCTTTTTATAATAAGTAAGTGGAGCATTCTTTGACTGTTAATAAACCGAAGGAAACGCTTTCTCATTGAGGATTCTCTTGGTTGATTTCTTAGCAATAGATTTCTTCCTATGGTGCGCAGGATTGTTTATTGAGTGGCATGATTTTAACTTCTCTCTATTCTATTGTGTGCTCACCTCCACCTTGTCTAGTGTTTTTTTTTTTTTTTTTTTTTTCCTGTTGTTTCCATCTAGCCTTCAGGGCCTCCATTCTAGAATCAGGTGTTTTGATGGGTTGGGGCTCCTGCTTCGTTGTGATGTTTGATATAGTACAGATCCAGTCTGGGAGCCAGTTCACTAGCATACAGTTTATAAACTCTTGGGCCCTGTATGAAAGCAGTTTTATTAGCCTCCTGCTATGAGCAGTGGGAAGGGAAAGATAGGCAGAGGGGAGGACTTCCATGCCAGCACCTGGCTTCAAGCAGTGAGCCTGCATCCTATCCCTTGTCTGCTGTAGAATTTTAAGTCCTTACTTGCAGTCACTGGAATCTCACTGCTCCTGCCTGTTTCCAGGCTACAAACCTTGCAGATTATGGACTTCAGCTATGTTTCCTACTTTATATTTCTGTTCCAATTCTGGTTCATAACAATGTTTATTTTGTTTTGAAGCCTGATTATATGTTTTAGATTTTTTTTCTTTTTAGATTTTTCAATTACTATTTTGGAAGAAAAAGCTGTATCAAAGTATGAGGATAATTCACCATCTTTACTAGCATTTTTCAAGTAGACTTTTAGGCACAAATTTAGAATGCTGTTTGTGTCATTAAGTTTTGTAACTAGTTGAACCATAATTTTCTTACCTGATGTCTTAGCTTGGTGCTACTATAACAAAACTGGATAGCTTAAACAACAGACAGATATCTATTTCTCAATTCTAGGGGCTAGGAAGTTCAAAAGCAAGGTGCTGGCAGATTCAGTCATTGGTGAGAATCCTTTTCCTGGCTTACAGATGGCCACCATCTCGCTATGTGCTTGCCTGACCTTTGTGCTAGTGCAGAGAGAGCAAGCTCTAGTGTCTCCTCTTCTTCGTATAGAGGCACTAATCCTATCACGAGGGCACCACCCGCATGACCTCATCGAGACCTAATTACTTTTCAAAGGAGTT
This sequence comes from Pteropus alecto, assembly GCF_000325575.1. NCBI lineage: Eukaryota > Metazoa > Chordata > Mammalia > Chiroptera > Pteropodidae > Pteropus > Pteropus alecto. The sequence goes on along the minus strand of NW_006441995.1, from coordinate 3,003,337 downwards.
AGGGTCTTTGAATTTTGAGGGGGACACAAATGTTTAATTCGTAACACTAAACAAGTACTACATTATCATTTCTCGGTTTGCTTTAGAACCATAATTCATGTAATTTCCATAGATATAGTGATAACAGAGTGCTCCACTCAAATAAGTTTGGAAACTCTGGATTAAACCAAATTAATAGAGTTTCCTACTGAAATTCTTCTCAGAACTTGAATCATGTGTGTGTACGCTGAGAATTATGTATAAGAAAGTTAAATGTGCATGCTCTCCCATACTCTTTTCAACATGGCATTTTATTCATGCCATGCTTACTAATATGTTCCAGAAGGGTATTCCTTGAGCACAGTGTAGAAAATGGTAAAATATCAACTTGATAAAATGTGTGTTTGTATTTCTATGTGAATATGAATTTGAATATGAATATATATAATCCATATATATCATTAACATCAACAAAGAGCATAATATTATGAATAAGAAAGTCATGGTAACACTGTTTTGTTTTCTAATCAGTGGAAGGTAGGAAGTAGGAATTATGGAGCAATAGAATGTCAGAATAGAAGAATGTTTTAATATAGAATTGAATGCTTTTCAAAAATTTTAAGCTTTCCTCAAAATTTGTATGGAAACTACTCTGTTATATATATGCATACATATGTGCATACTTATGTATGTATGCATATATGTATATAGCAGAGTTGCGTTGTTTGAAGTGGAGCTAGGAAATGGAGTCCTTACCCTTTCTTCCCAAAGAAAGCCCCAAGGACGTCTGAGGAACCCTCTAGGCTCCACAGGGCCTGTCTTGAATTCCACCACATGATGCCTCATTTTAAGGGCAGAAAGGTCAGGCTGTAAAAAGTTGAAGTGATTTCTCAATGTCCGCTGGCTAATTAGGGGCAGATGCAGGACTTGAATCAAGATACCGTAACCCCTAGTTCAGTGTTCATTCTCCCACAACACTGGTTTCCATTTTTTTAAAGCCTGCAAGTCATTTTTTTTTTTTTCAAATAAAATGTCATGTAGAAATTCAAGTCATGAAACAGAGATAAAGCCCAGCTCCTCTGGTTGAAGGAAGAGGGGTGTGTCAGGTGTCAGGCGGCTGAGGGAGTTGTGGCCTATTCTGCCACTGGATAGTCCTCCCATGTTGGTCTTTAGTGGCTCATGGGAACACTGTTTAGAAATTATACACAAAACTGGGCAGAACTAATTCACTCAGTCCTTAAAACCAGAGAGGACAGACACCATTAATATACATGAGAGGGAATATCCTGAAATACGGTGGGTCTTAACCTTTACAAGACATTGTGGCTCATAGCTAATAATTAAAATTTCTTCATTTAGTAAGGGGGTTGTTCTTTGTCAAAGAACAAAATGGCAATGTTTGCTTTTTAATTTAAAGGAAAAGACTAAAAACTCCCTTTAAACCTTACCAAGTGAACTGGCATCAGAGTCGTTCACGTCAGAAGCAGAACGTATTCAGCCCCTTGGCCCTAGGGCACAAACTTCTAGAACTTTGGCCATTATGTGAATGATTCAAAAAGATGGTCCTCACTAGACTCTAATCTCAATCTCTCCCAGAAATTACACATAAACAGATGTGGTGTTCATTGATTGATTTGTTGACTGATTACTTATTCTGAAAAATATATTGAGCACAGACTACATGTCAGACATCATACAGTATCTAGGGCAGAGAAATGAACAGGAGAGACAGTCCTTGCTTTCAGTGAGTTATAAGTCTAGTTATAATTATATGTATTCTGTTAATCCACATTTATTAAGTACAGTCAGCTTTAATCCCATTAGTAGTATTTTGAAGCAAGTATTTTGTTCAAAACTACTTGAAAGCTTCAAGATGCAAGATGTGCAGATGAAAATAGTTGCAATGGATGCATTAGGAGTTGAGTAATAATGCCCACAGAGGTGATCAGTTATAATAGGAACTACAACATTCAGAGGGAGAGTGATGAGGATAAAGAACGATACTCAGGAATCAGAAATGTGCTTGCATTTGTCTTTGGAATGCATATGACACTTTTTGAAAAAGGCAGCAGCTTGTTCTTATTAGAAACACATGCCTTGATTTATTGGTTATTTTGATTAGACCACATGTGTTCATTCTGGAAGCCCCCATTGAGTACCAGGGAAATCTGCCTAAGACTCATAAAATGAATTTTTTTCGGAAGAAGCAAGGTGGTAGAATTCTTACTTTCTCAGCACATAAGTGAATTGTAGGGCTGTGTAATTAATTCACCAATCTTGGTGACATGCCCCTGAGAAACCTCTTTGCATAGTTCAGGGGCAGGTCTAGGAGTACCATGTAACCTCATGGTCTTCCCTACCCAAATCCAGAGACTGGCCAATGACCTATTATGTGGCCTGGTGTGAAAGGATGTACTGTATAGGCCATTTGGACTTGTGTTTGTTTGGACTAAATTAAGAAATACAGAGAGAAGTGAGAGGCATATCAAGCTTACATATAAAGAGAATTAAGCTATGTGTTTGCGATCATAAGTCAGGATTAAGATGGAGTTAGGAATAAGCAGAAAGTATTAAAGGAGAAACAGATAAGAAATGTATGAAGGTGAAAAGAAAGAATCAAGAAATTGGTGATGGGAAAAAAGAGCAAGTAGAGATATTAGTGACATATCGCTACAGGGTAGTAATAGTCAAGAAAGAGATAATATTGTTTTCTTATGCGTAGTAATGCAATAACAATAAACCATTTATTATGTGTTTGGCTATATTTACAGACTTGATGTCCAGGCTGTAGAGGGAGAATCTGTAGTCTGGCTCTACTGCGGATCCCATTCTAGTGTGTGACTTTCTGGATTCTTGTGTGTTTCTATTTATACAGTACACCTCCTTGCTAGCTCCAACAGTACTTTAATACTTGAGTTAACCAAAGTGAGTCTCTTATTTGCAACCAGAAGATGCTAACTGAACCAGACTCTTCGAGAGTGGAGCACATTTCCTAACATGGGTTTATATACTTTCTTTGAGTTTTATTTGTTCTAATTTTTCTTGTGATCTGTGAAATATGTTGGCTTCTGGAATTTGTGCAACTTACATTTGCTTAATGCTGTGCATCGATTGGTGTTTTTTTCCATATAAATATTTCTATCACAGTATAAACTGCAGGGTTTGATTTAAACCATCGATTTGTGTTTGCAGTACAGAAAACAAACCATTCAGTTTACTTCTGCCCATCTAATAATAACTCTATCATGCTTGCCAAAATCTCCATTAGACATATGCCTTGACTCATTTCAATAATAAGAAAAAGCACCATTTCCCAGTAGCTGGAGATTTGATTTTGTTTTTGAAGAGAAAAAAAAGATCCCACCAAATATTTATACAGCTTGAGAACTCTACTAGGCCCTCAGTAGCTGGCAGAAAGGGGTGTAAGTTGGCTCATAGTGAGAACATAGTACAGATGAATGAGACCAGAAGCAGAATAAAAGCCATACTTTTAAGTAATAAGGTTGCAGATCAAGGGCATGAAGAAGGGAAGCAAAAATAAAACAAATCTCAGACTAAGCTCAGTACTAATAATTAAACCTGAACTTTATAATCAGATTCTCAGTAGCCTAAGCAAGAGAGAAACCAACTGTTACTGTAGTTCTCATGGTCTGACAATGGCATAACCATGTAATAGTTCATTAAAAAAAAAACTTTTTCCTTTTCTTTTTGTCTGAGGTGAATGTATCATGAGGTCCTTATACAGACAGCATTGAACAGAATTATGAATCTCAATCTGCAGGCTGGACACCAAATCTGTAAATATAGTAAAACAAAATTTTGCACTAGTTTTTTTTTTATTATTATTATTGAAAACTCACATCCAGTGATATTACATTGGCCCTTGGCAAAGGTCAAACTCTTTAAATGTTAATCCCATAAAGAAAAATTTACAGAGGCTTGGGTAGAAATGCTCAGTTGAAATATAGAAGACTGAACAGCATTCTATGCCCTGATTGAGAGAAGAGCAATAGGATTTGGTAGGTATACATAGTAAGTGAGAGTGTGAAATTTAGGATTTAAGGATCCTATGAAATGCATTGTCCTCTTCTAAGCTAGTTTTAATCAGGCACTGGTCATATTAAAAAAATAATAACGGGAGAAAAAAAATAGCGTAGATGATAGAGGCTCTGTTCATCCCTCTGGCGACCAAATCAAAGTCGTGACGGAATCAAGGAGCAGCAGCAAGGAAAAATTGCCTGGGATCTATAGGAACAAGCCATACGACTAGGGAGAAGTCCAAGAAAACACCCTGCAATGGCAGAAAGTAGGCAGAAGGTAGGACAGGGAGAGGACGCGGAGCTGCCTGCTCCCAAGCAACTGAGTGAAACGGAGGCTGCGGCAGTGGCAGACGCCTCTTAAAGGGGCCGCATCCACAAGCGGATTTTTGCGGTGATGGACCTGCTTGCTCTGAGCACCAGTGTTGATTCCGCTGCGTGCAGGGGCACCAGGGACTTACAGGGAGACATTGTCGGAGTGAGGGCTGAGGCGAGACTCACTGGGTACAGAAGTGCCAGCGATATCTATTGTTCCCCTTTGATCCCTCCCCCCCACTACCAGTGTCCCTGACACAGTGCCGCCATAGCCAGGAGGTCATCAAACTGGATAACAGAGGTTGCTCTGCCCAGAGGATTCCCTGAAACCCTGCCTCCCCCAACTCACGGCCCCACCCAAGTCACATCCAGGTATATCCTCAGCGAGTCAGGTGCTCCTTGCTGAGACTCACACTGGAGGCAGCCTTGGTTTCTGGTGTGGTCTGAAGCAACTATAAGCATAGCATCTGTGGATTGCTTGCAGAATCTTATGAAGCAACTATAAGCACAGAATCTGTGGATTGCTTGCAGAATCTTAGCAGGTGGCCCTGGAGGGGAAGAGGCTTCAGCTAAGTTTGGCCTGCAGCTGAACTCAGGACTGTGCTACTGGACACCTACTTCACAAATCCACACTAGTAAGACAAGGAGACTTAGGAGCTTTGCTTAGTACATAGAAACAGACACAGAAAGGCAGCCAAAATGGGAAGACAAAGAAGCAGAAACCATACGAGAGAACAGAACAGAGATCCAGATATAATGGAGTCGAGTCATTTAACAGATGCAGAGTTCAAAACACTGGTTTTAAAGATGCTCAATGAACTTTTGGGAAGTGTACATGAATTCAGTGAGAACTTCAACAAAGAGATAAAAAACATAAAAATGGAAATGGAAATTATAAAAGGAAACCAGTCTGAAATGAATAACACATTATCTGTGATGAGAAGTATATTAAATGGAATAAACAAAAGAATAAACAAAGTGAATAAAGGAGAGGATCAAATGCCCTGTCTAGAGGACAGGAAAGCCAATCAGGACACTCCATCAGAATGGCAAGAAAAAAGATGCCAAGACTATAAAAATAATTCAAGGAGGATATGGGACACTATTAAGGCTCCAAATATTCATCTGATTGGTGTAACTAAAGAAAATTAAGATGTTGAACAGCTGTTTGAAGAAATAATGATGGAAAACTCCCTAATCTGGTGAAGGGAATGGACATAAAACCCCAGGAAGCTCAGAGAATTCCAAAAATCAGGGATCCAAAGAGGCCTACACCAAGGCACATCATAATTAAAATGCCAAAGGTTAAATACAAAGAATATTAAAAGCAGCAAGAGATAAATAATTACATATAAGAGAAAACCCATAAGACTGGCAGCTGATTTCTCAAAAGAAACTATGCAGGACAGAAGGGCTTGGCACAATATACTCAACAGGATAAAGACCCAGGATATAGCACCAAGAATAATTTATCCAGCAAAGCTATCATTTAGAGTTGAAGAACAGATAAAGAGCTTCCCAGACAAAAATAAACTAAAGGAATTTATCACCACCAAGCCAGTATTACAAGAAAGTTGGAGGGACTGCTTTAAGAAGAAACAATATGTATCAAAAACAGGAATAAAGAATGGTAACAACTACATTCCTATCAATAAGTACCTTAAATGGAAAAGAATTCAGTGCTCCAACCAAAAGATAGAGTGGCTGAAAGGATAAGAAAACAAGACCCCTATATACGAAAAGGAAGGGGATGAAAAAAGATATTGCTTTGATGGACCTAGAGGGTATTTAAATCAGACAGAGAAAGAAAAACACTATATGACTTCACTTATATGTGGAATCTAAGGAATAAAAAGAACAAACTAATCAAAAATAGACTCACAAATATAGTGGACAGTTTGGTGACAGACAGAGGGGAGGGGGATTCGGAGGACTGGGAGAATGAGGCGAAGGGCTAAAAAAGTACAAATTAGTAGCTGTTGGATGGTCACGGGGATGGGGAGCATGGCATAGGGAATGTAGTCAGCATTAATACATTGGCTAGGTGGAGGGTCAGGGTAGGGAGGGTGCAATTGGGGGGATCATTTTATGAACTATATAGATGTCTAACCAATGTACTGTATACTTGAAACTAAATAAAAATAATTAAAAAAATAAAATTAAATGTTCAAAGCAAAAATAATCATTGTCATATGAAAAGGTAATTGAAGAATAGACTTCCAAAAATGAAGTAGAAAATATTGTAGAGATAGATCGGACAGTTGAGTAATACAAATGTTATCATGCTATACATGCTATTTATCAGAATTTTTGTTTATAATTTGTTATGAGTTCTGAATAAATATGAAATTGTCTACTTAAAAAAATTAATAACAAATTGGGAATAATCGTCTCCAAAACCTTCTCATCATCTTGTATTCCCTCCCTCAAGCCAGTAATGTCCATCTTTTATCTCTCTCTTTCAATTCACGTGCAACTCATTTGATACCAAGACTTTCATTCTGCCACATTAAAATTTTCAAATCTGTCTTCTCATTCCCTCTTTTTGCCACTGTATTAGTTTATGACTTTATTTCTCAACTGGGTTATAATAATTAGTCTGCTAAATTGCCTCCAATTAGGTTTTCATATGTCTCTAACGTGATCTTTCTATAACGCCAATGTTGTTCTCTACTTACAATCCTTCAACTCATCCTTATCTTCCAAAACTAAGCTTAGGTGATCTTTTACATTCCCTACGTTTGGTAAGTTTCCCAGCTTTGGGAGCAAAACACAGTATGCCTGGTGTAGACCGTTCTAGTAGAGTGAAGAGAATGAGGTGCCATTGAGTCTCGAGAACCCTCCTAAGCCTTTTTCAATTTCTGCATGTCGTGGACACTAAGTTGAGAGTTAGGTACCATCATCGGGTAGTATTGGGTTTCTCGTGTGGAAAAAAAAACTGCTTCTCAAATCTATATACATCGTAGAGGAAAACCAGGGGGTATTAATGATCTCCTCAAAGACTACACTTCTGGGCATAAGCTGACGATCGTTCCGCAGCTTCAACTGGACCAACCAAACTTGACAAGGTCATGCAGTGCATCAAGCAGGGGACCCCTTGTAGCTATGCGGTATTCCTAGACACCAAGTGACCCCTAGTGGGTCTGGCATGAGGGGATGTCCGTGGTGGATCCAGGCTACCTCTGGAACTTATTTGAAACAAGTTGGTTTCCATTTGAAATGGAAACAGGCTGAAGGGTTTCTCAGCCTGCCAGTGGATGGGTCCAAAGGAAGA
>NW_006441995.1:2984317-2995515 GCF_000325575.1 Pteropus alecto | reverse complement strand
AGCCTTTTCTGACTCCATGTGGTTTTTTTTTTTTTTTTTTTTTTAAGGCAGTTATTTTAAAATCTTACCCTCTCTATATCCTACACCTTAGTTTTAATTCTCTGCTGGGTTATTTTAGTCCATTTAACGGAGTACTGGAGGTCTTGTCCACTACCAAACTAAGTTTTTAGTTTTATAATCTTGAGAAGAGACTCCAGTTATATTGATTTCTAGTGTGCAAAATACTGAGGTTTATTCTGTATTTTTAATTTTTTTCACTAACTGTATGAAAAGTTGTTATTAAAACCTTTGTCAAAGGATAGAGTTTTAAAAATACCCACAGGACCGTGACAGTGCGATGAGGTGATCCCACAGCCAAAGCTGGAGTTGACATGTTGGTCTTAGAGCCTTAAAGAATGAGGAGGAGATCCACATGGGTCTGACAAGCTTAGAGCTGAGTCAGAAAGAGGGGAAATGCAGATGCTCCTTGGAAGCAATTTCTCTAAGCTTAGGTAGACCATGAATAGACAGGTGTTGCCTTTAGCACTGCCTGTTGACAGAAGAACAAGGGGCATTGTGCTGGATACCAATGGGAGCCACCTCCCTGGGGTTTAACACTATAAGGAAGTGTAAGTCACACACTTTGAGAACCAATATCCATTATTTTTGGGAAAGATGTGTAAATTACTAGATTTAATTAGGCATTAAATTAAATCGGACATTTTGTCTCTTTTCTGCTAACCAATGTTGGGGGTTCAGGAGAAAGATATTTAAAGAAAAATTAAGAAATTAAATTTTCTATGGATATCTGAGTGGTAACATGAATTAAATGTTGTGACCTTTCTGCATGCCCAGTAAGAAAAAAAATATTAAAAACACTTTAGTCATAGTTTAGTTATATTTACTAGAGTGCATGCAGCAAAGTTTCATAAACTAAGTCTCCATGCCATATGCATACTTTCAACAAGTATTTTTTCTTTCCAGGGCTTTGTACCCATTGTTCTTCCTCTCATTGTTATATGCTGTTGTCTTCGTGATGCTTATTATTAAATTTTGTGTCATCAGTGAAGCTATCAGAAAGCCTTAGGCATTTCTGGAACCATTATTTACCCTTGTCTTCTTGCTTTCCATCGTATTGGTCCTTGCCAGAAGTCCTTGGTTGCCTGGTGTAAGAAAACATCATAATTATCTCATTAATATTTGGTCATACATCATAATTATCTCATTAATAAGTAATCAGTTTAGTATTGCTGAGAATTCAAAGGAAGAGAACAGAAATCTACTAAGAAGGAATGAATTGGTCCATAGACTGTAGATCCAAGAAGCTGCCCAGGGACAAAGGTTTGCCTGCTGGTGAAATAAGAGGTCACGTAAAATGTAGATTATGTGGAGAGCACAGCTTCATGAATTTAACTAGTCTAGACTCTAGGCTTCTGGAAGGCAGAGACCGTGCTCTAAGCCCTGCCTTTCACCCTTTGTCTATAACAAGCTCTCACATTTGATTGTGTCAAAGATAAGAAAATCTTGAAATGATTTTTTTTCCCTCCACTCTTTATCCTTTCCTGAGTGGAAAGACATCTGCAACGGATATGTCCAAATGAGCTGTTGTAAATCTGGAGATAAATTCCTGATTTACTATCTATCACTTAGAGGGTTTGGTTCTTGATGTTATTTTTAAAGCCATTGGTAATAGTAAAATAGACATACTTGCTGAGTGCTAAAGTATGGTATGTGACATTCATAAATTACTTTATGGATTATATAGGTAACTATAAGGGAAAACCAATTCAGGCAATAAAGCCACCTGTTACAGAGATAAATGAGAACCCAATGAAATAATAGTTGCAACTTCCAAATCAAAACCAGTATTTCTGGTCACTCTGACTTCAAAATACATTCTAGAACAACTGTGACTCTTACAGTAACTCCATAAAATACAAGCCAGCTCAGAAAGGACATGCTTTTCCACTGGGTGTAATATTATTAGACAGATGGCCTTGGGTAGATATTCATATCAATGATTAATTCTCTAAATTAGTACAGCAAATATTGACAGCATGATCTTTATGTCCTGTTCCATACAAACGATGTTTGTTCATGTAGTCTCTCTAATGAAACTGGAAGTTCTCATGGATGGATGTAAATCTATCTTATTGCTTACATTTTTTTTTTTTGAATTTGCATACACAAAGATACAAATTTCAGAAATGACTAGCAGGAAAACAGTCCATTGAAGTCTTGTTTGACAACTCTAAATTTTGAACTAGGCTTGAATCAACAATATATAACTAACTAGTTCTCTGAATTCTTCATGGGAAATACATGTTTGGGCACAGTTCAGAACTCTGATTCAGCACTTTCAATCTGATAGGATAATTGGAACCACTGTGGTTTTGCTGTTGTCATACCCACTATTTGTAAAATTATAAGAGCTGTCATTTATTTGTAGAAACTGCCATAACATAACCCAACTGTCATTTTAAAATCTAATTAAAAAATGTGTTCTGTCTGAAACTTATTTTATTTACCATCTGGAAGCAAGCAATGTGAAGAATCATCTTTTTATTTTTGTTTTTATTTTATTCATTTTTTTTTTTTGATTGCCAGATTATTCCCAGTATGCTGTGGTTATAGAGGGCATGGTGACTTAGCAGAGTAGCAGCCCTTGGAGATGAATTTCTCAGGAAATCTCTTTGAACAGTCATTTATTTTCCCGAAGAAAAATAGGCAGTACCATAAGCAAAATGTGCAATTTCTGCTTTTTCTTTGAATCTGGAAATGTCAGAATTAAAGGAGAGTAGTTAGGAATGAAAATACAGTGCACTGAATTGGGTATGGAATGTGCGGCAGGCTGCTGCTTTTTGTTGTTATTCCAATCATAAGAAAATGCTATGCATTCAGTCATTTAGTTTTCTGCAGGAAATGCTTTGATACACAAAGGACCCTGGGATAGATGTAGGGCTACATATGGCTTGTTGGAAAATTCTTTAAGCCATTTCCCTTTTCTATCAGTATGTCGTTTCATCATGATCTTTTTGAGATCAACCAAGGAAGCTATTTTCTGATATAATAATGAGGAGAGAACATTGACTTTCTGTTTTTCAACTGGTAAGAATGTTGCTAAGACAAAGTAGATAATTTCTAGAAACTCATTAAGTGCTTTTTGACTTTTCATGGTGACATTCCTCCTATGCATTTTAGGGTTTAGCATCTAAAAATAGGTTTATTTTAAAGTAATCAACAGATAGGAAAGAATCAGATCTCTTATCTTCTTTAATGCCAAACTTTCAAGCCTTTTTCTAATTTTCTCATCAATTCTTTGTACATTTTTTTTTCTTCCTTCTGAATCTTTCGTGTTTACTCAAGTTCTCTCTTTTGGCCTTTTTTCCCTGCTCCATTCTATATTTGCTATTTAGGCAATCTCAGCCACTCTCGTCACTTTAACCATACTGAGTGATTTGAAGACGATAACTAGTTTCAACATTTCCTTGTGGTCCAGACCTCCAAAATGATAACAATGACAATAGTCTTATGTCTTTACTACGTGCAAGGTACTGGGTTAACAAGTGTACATGCATGATTTCACTTAACTCTTACAGCTGCCACCAGTGAGATACATGATATTATCATTTCCATTTTTCAGAGAAGGAACCTAAAGTTCAGTGATATCACAAAATTTGCCTAAGTTTACACAGATAGTAAATGATTAAGCTGGGCGTTTAACCGTGACAATTTGAGTCTCAAGTGAGTTCGACCACAGAGACCTGCCTATCGATCCATGCTAAATATTTTCCCTTGAATCTCCTACAGACCTCTTAAAGCCAGTTTACAGATCTGCTTCCCCTTTGACAATCAACCATGCATTCAACGAACAAGGAATACATCAATATACACCCACTTGTAGACTGCACAGGAGAGGTCAACACAGGGATAATGGTGGCTGTCCCTTCAGTTGCCATGAGGCCACCCAATTCAATCTTTCCTTGTATGTCTCTGGCACCTCCTGAGCTGCTGTCCCTCTGCTGGAGCCTAGGATGAGGAAATGAAACTGAGTTGAATTCCAAGGTCAGACACTGCTTACCACAAATTAGACACCCAATCAAAATTTCCTAATGGGATAAGAAGCTGAGACAGAAAGCTAAGACATTGTGAATACAAACGTTAGTCTTAACCACTATACTAAACAACTCATCAAGGGGAAACCAAGAAAAATAACACAAATAAAAACAAAACAGTTCTGGCTAATGTTCAAAGATAAGAAGACTGGAATTAAATCAATCATGAATATGGTTATGTTATCAAGATCAATTTTCTGATTCTTTTCCTTTTTAGTAGAACATTAACTTTAATTAGACATTTTAGCACATCAAAGTTGATAAAATTTGACTAAGATATGAAAGTCTCAAATATGAACTCCTTTAAGTTTTGATATCCCTCCTCAGGCAAGGGAAACAAAAGAAATTAAAAAATGGAACTGCATCAAACTAAAATGTTTTTGCATAGCAAAGGAAATTGACAATAAAACAAAAAGACAGCCTACTCAATGGGGGAAGATATTTGCCAATGATACATCTGCTAAGGGGTTAATACTCAAAATTTATAAAACTCATACAACTCAACACCAAAAATCCAAATAATCTAATTAAAAAATGGGCAGAGGACCTGAACAGGCATTTCTCCAAAGAAGTCACACAGATGGTCAATTGACATATGAAAAGATGCTTAATGTCATTAATCATCAGAGAAATGTAAATTAAAATCACAATGAGATATCACCTCACACCTGTAAGAATGACTATCTTCAGTAAACCAGAAAATAACAAATGTTCGCGAGGATGTGGAGAAAAGGGAACCCTCCTGGACTATTGGTCGGATTCCAAACTGGTAGAGCCACTATGGAAAATAGTTTGGAGGTTAGTTCATAAGTTAAAAATGGAACTACTTTATGACCCAGCAATTCTAGATATTTATTCAGAGAAATCCAAAACACTAATTCGAAAAGATGTGTGCACTCCTGTGTTCACTGCAGCACTTTACAATAGCCAAGATGTGGAAGCAACCTAAGTCCCAAGCAATAGAGGATTGGATAAAGAAGAGATGGTACATATATACAATGGAATATTACTTGGCCATAAAGGATGAAATCTTATCATTTGTGACAACATGGATGGACGTAGAGGGTATTATGCGAAATAAGACAGACTGAGAAAGACATACCACATGGCCTCACTTACATATGAAATCTAAGGAACAAAGTAAATGAACAAACAAAACAGAAACAGACTCATACATACAGAGATTGATGATTGCCAGTTGGGAGGGGAATTGGGGCACTGGGTGAAAAAGGTGAAGGAATGAAGAAGTATAAATTCTTAGTTACAAAATAGTTATGGGGATGTAAAGTACAGCACAGGGTATATAGTTAGCATTATTGTAATACTATGTATAGTACCAGGTGGGTACTAAACTATTTGAGGGAATCACTTTGTAGATTATATAAATGTCTAACCACTCTACTGTACACCTGAAACTAATATAAAATAACGTCGAATGTCAACTCTAATTGAAAAATAAAAATTAAAAACAAAGAAATTTTAAAAAATCACTGATAGCCAGCCTGCAGCTTGCACTAAGGATAAAACATTGAACAAAACATTAGTGATCCATGTACTTATAGAGTTTATTATTTAGAGAGGGGAGACTCTCATTAATCACATTATTATGCAAATATAGAATTAATTCCAAGCTGGGCTAAGTGCCAAGAGGGGCAAGTGCATTATACTGGGAGAGCATTTAACAGAGCTGCCTTCTTTGATGGGAAGAGGAGGGCTTCTCTGAAAGATTGCTAAAGAAACACATCTATAGGGTGAGCAGTCCTTAAATTGTCCTAGGAAGACACACAGGCAGAAACGAACAACATTTTCAAAGGCCCTGAGGTGGGAGGGAGCCCAACCTATTTAGAATCTAACATGTTAGAGGGACTGGGAAGGAAGGAGATTGGTGTCTCTGGGAGAGTGGTTAAAGTTGTAGATGTAGACTAGTCAAGCAAGGACTAGACCATGTAAGGCCTTGTAAGATTTATTAAATGTTTTCCTCTTTTCTTATGACCAATGAAAAGTCATTAGAGGGGCTTAATCACTGTAGTGAAAGAATACAATTTATGCTTGAAAATATCACTCTGCTTTTGGGAGACTGAATTGGAGAAGGAAATAGATTCAGGGAAACCAATGAGGAGGGTATTTCAGTGGTCTAGGTGAGAGATGATAGTATTATCGCTCATGCTGTTGTTTAGAAAAAGGTGGTAGTCTGAGATATAGAGGTGGAAAAGTACCCAAATCTACCTTACTATTCAAATCAGAAATCTTAGAATCATTTCCATTTCATTCTTTTGCCTACTTCTCTTTTCCAGTTATTCTCCTGTTGCTGTTGCTTGAACATATCTCCATTTGTTTGGACAGCTGGCAAAGACATTTGTCTTTGAGGCTGTCCATCCTTCCTCCTCCATCCTTCCTCCTGCACTTCTCTCCTCCTTAATGCCATTGTAGCCATTTCTCACCCGCCCAACCTAGTTCCTGCTACCAGCACATTTATAAGATCTCTGAGCTCTCTGTGGCGTACCTCCAGGCCAACAGTCTCTTGAGGAGCACCCTTGCTTTGTTCTACCTGTTTTCTACCTATTTTATTTGAATAGAGACCAGAAGGGGAAGGATGGAGCTCAGTTCAACACCTGCTTTTGAAAGAGGAGTGGAAGAAGAGAACATGGAAGAAGAAGAAGGATATTGAGGAAAAGTTGACAGAGAGGTAAGAAAAAACCTGGGGAGGGTAGCCTGGATGAAGCCACAGAAAGAGAGAATTTCAAGAAAAATAGACTGGTCACCATGTAGATGTTATCAGATGTGTTGTCTGCTCAGCAAAGCTCTCTTCAATTGGGAGCCGCCCCTTCACTATCCCATGTTCTGCCTACATATTGATGTAAGGGTAGACATGAAACTCAGGTCAGATGAATTGTAGCATGGGATTTCTCTCTTCACAAGGATCAATCCAAATTAGTAGGAATGGGATGGAAGTAGAGCCTGAATTCTTTCATTTGAGAGTGGTTTCCCAAATTGTGTTGATACTTTTTTTTTTAAGCCACAAAAGGCTACTATGGGCATCTAAGCCAGCTGCAGGTCTATAAGTAGGTTACAGGAGCCAGATCCTACAGTCTGTCATTTGAAAATTAATGCTACTTTCCTGGTTCGATCATAGTATGAAACTGATGAGTTAGTAAAAAAAAAAAATCACTTTAAGATATTAAATATGAAGTACATGAATAATATTGACTGGTCGCTCTTTTGTCTGAGACACCATTTGTAAGAGAGATATGTTATAGCAATATTAACACTTTGGAATGAGACTATTGTAATTGGAAAAAGAAAAGATAGTCCATTAAAAAACATCTTTTTCAGGTCTAATGAAAATCCTGTGTTCTTCGTCATGCAAAATTATGAGATTTAATTCACAAGATTGTCTCTCAGTTTCAGACTTCTCATTAACCATCATCAGTAATGAAAGAAAATGTCTATTCTTGATGGACGATCAGAGGGATGATATCAATCCATATCCTGAATATTTTACACATGCATCTTGTATAATTCATCTTTCTAAGCGAAAACCTTGTAGTCATTCCTATTGAATCTTTTTTTTTTAATTGAGGTATAATTGACATCAAACATATTAGTTTCAGGTGTACATCATAATGGTTCAATATTTGCATATTATCATGAAATGATCGCTACAATAAGTCTAGTTAACACCAGCCACCATATATAGACAGACATTTTTATTCTTGTGTTATTGAATCTTAATCGACTTCCGCTCTCCTACTTATTTAAATGTGAAGAGGATCATAGACTTTGAGATTAGAAGGACCCTTAGAGACTGTGTAATGTTTGAATTGCATCCTTTTATAGAAGAAGCAAATGAGGCTGAATTGCCCAAGGTCACTTGGTTGGAGGCACATCAGGAACTTTTCCAATTTTCAGCCCAGAAACATTTTCACCTTGCCATGCTGGGCTGGAATTGTTCTTTCTTAAACATCAAAGGGAGCACAAACCGCCTCTGACTTAAAATGACTAGAATGGCTTTATTATTAAATGTTTCAAGCTATAAGGTTAAGTAGGGGTTCACATAAATAATGTGATTAATGCTTTTTGTGACCATGTGCTTTATATCTTCATAATTGGAATGCGAACATAGTTCATGACAGCCTAGCAGACCCTGCTCTTTATAAACGCTATGCAACAGCTGCACAGTATCACCCTGGCTCTTGAAAGTTTATGAAATAAAAGCAAACTACCGAAATAGCATTAACTGTATTTGGTTTATGAGAATTATTTTTGACTAATTATATATTTGACCAAGATTACTAACATTTCATAGTTTAGATTTCTGAGCCGAGTCTGCTGTTTTTACAACCACTTATGAATGGTGATGCTCTGTCCTATCTGTGGCCCATTCATAATGGATTTATGGAGAACTATTTGATAAGTCTAGCTTAGTTCAGTGTACTGCTACAGTCTTCCCTAAGGATGTATCCTTGAGGATGCATTAAAACATGCTTTCAGATTACCTGATAGTTGTTTCCAGCTCAATAGAGTTCATGGAATAGTCCACGAGATAGGTACTTCAAGAGCTTTCAGCACTTTCAGTCCTATCATGCAGATATCATAGCCAAAGTTGACAGTGATCCCATAATATCATGACCTGATGCAATTGAAAAGCATTATCATGTGCCAAATTTAAGCACTGCCAGACTGTAATGGCTGCTGTGATGCACAGCCCTGCTCACCCTTTAATGAAGAATGTGTTGGGAGTGCTGTCAGCAGATATCCTTCAGTCGTCAACCCGTTAGAGATGACCTCAGTTAGAGACAGCCATCTTACCCAAGGTCTTACCCTTTCTCAGATGACCAATGTCCAATGATTGATGGAATATAAAAGTCTGATTATTTTGGTTCAACTTAGGACAACTGTAGGTCCATCCTAGCTCCAGAGTTCGCACTGGCATTGATCAAAGCTCTTTTTTGGCGGTCCCTGTAGTCTGACTTTTTGTTTTGCCCATTTCTGCTTCTACTCCAACCCTTTCCCAAATATCGACTCCAAGGACACCCCTAAATAAACATCTTGCATGCAAAACTTTATCTCAGAGTCTGCTTCCCAGGAAACTCAACCTGGGAATAAATATTTGCCTTTTGCCTATTAACCGAAATGTATTGTCCAATATCATCATCTGTTTGCATGTCGGGCAATGCTATTCATAGAAAAATACATTTAAAAAAGTCAACCTATTTTTCAGGAGGATAGAAAGTAGTGTAGAAGCAGGAAGGATGGAGAAAAAAGGCACTGTATTTCTGTATTTTATTAAAGCAGGTGTTCTTTCTATAGTAGGTGGGGCAGGGAGTGTCTTGGCCAGGCAGCAGCTTGGTTATAGGCTTACTTGAAGGGCAAGGTACTCAAAATAGGTATGAATGGAAATAATTTCTTCAGTTCTGTTCCAGCTTGTTTTGGGGGAAGTCATGTGGCTGCAGGTGGTAAAAATGGGAAAGAGACCTGCTGGTTAGGTTATACCAGGCATTGCCTCTTGAATGCTTTGATTAGTGGTTCTTGATGGAGGGTTAAAATGTGTACTTTCTAATCTTCCAGTTCTCTTGCCTACTTATTGTTCCTAGTAATTGGGAATATTTATCGTGGATACTTTTATTGGCATATAGTCCTAGGTGTTTAGGAGAGGCTAGAGGCGAGGAGGAGGCAGAAGTTTCCCAGGTATACAAGATGCTTGGAATTGGCTCTCATAAGTTCCTTGCTCACAGTGGGTGGTGAATAAAACTTTGATTAATTAAAGTCTTTCTTTGAACTGCTTTGGATCTGAGAAGAGCTTTGAATCTAACCTCAAACATCAACTAATCAACGTAGTTTTTTTGGTATATCATTTTTAGAAAGAAGTAGGAAATAGTAGCAAAATAAACTATGAAGAAATTTGTTCAATTTCTAGCTTTATCTTGGAGCCAGTATACATTCACTGCAATGTCTTTGAAATGTATTGAGTTTACAGCCATTCCTTGACTCCTGGGGCATAAAGTCTCTGTGTTTAAAATGATAGCCCTGACTCAGGTAAGAGCTTCAGGTAGTAAAGACTGATTCAATTATGTTTACCAGAGAGAGAGATCAACTTCTAAACATGAATCGATGAAATAGTTTCTGATTTATTCTCTTGTTAACTAGAAAATTCGATTAACAAAAAATCTGTACACTGAAGGGTCTTGTTAAATTTTCATTAATCAGATCTATAAGAGGAAATTAACATAATCTTGCTATGATTTGGAAAGAGGTCTGTGTTAATGGTGAAAAGGGGTCTTTGGTCTTTAAAAGAACTCTTTACTAGGGAACAACTTCGGATCTAACAAACTGTTAAAGAAATACCCTTGTTTAGGGAAAAAGTCTTTCTTCTTTAGATGTATGACCTAAGGGCAGGTTGGAAGTAAAAATGGTCAAATATAACCTAGGAGCAGGGAAGGCAAGAGAAGAAAACAGAAAAGTGCTTTATTTATGAAATGAACTTTTGAAAACAATTGAGGTGAGTATGAGAAAAGTCATTCATCTTTGGAACTAAATGGTTTAATATTTAGTGCTGGGAAATATATAATATATTTAATAATTTACATATAAATATACAAATAAATTTGTGTATATAAATAAATATATACATATCCTCTCTAAACAGAAATCTTAAGTATATTGTCATTAAAATTACTTCTGTAGAATAGATAATGTAAATAGCATCAATCGCTATAATAATTTATTCAGCACATATTTTTGTTTTTATGATTCTGTTTTGCTTTAAAATTTTTTTCATGGAGATACATTATATAGCAGACTATTATAATTTATTTAACAGTCCCTCTTATTTTTTATGATTTTAAAAATATATGGGTAAATATTATTTGAATCTACAGTTTACCATAATTTTAGAATTATTATTCTCATTTTACACATGAGAAAAATTGAGGATCAAAAAGCTAACTTTTAGCTAAGATCACATTTTTTAATTGGTAAAGGAGTTGTGGGATTTAAATCATCTGCTGACCCCAAAGCCTTTTCTAGCTACCTTGCTTACAGATATTAATTATTCTAGCAATTTTTAGCAAACTGTAGAGCAGACAGCCAAGGCATTGCTATTGC
>NW_006441995.1:2959949-2984303 GCF_000325575.1 Pteropus alecto | reverse complement strand
TACTGCAAATGTGGGATGGGGGAAAGTAAGTTCCTGGAATTGCTTCAGCTCACAAAGCACGTGGAATTGGAACAAACTGTCCTTGCCTTCTCACTTTCTCCGTTTGGAAGGGAAGTAGATTTTCAGAGCTTGATCAGATTATGAATGCCAGAGGGTGGTAACTCTCAGGGCTTCTCCTGGATGTGAGATATACTGACAGCTACTAATTGTTAATATTCTTTCTGAGAATTTCTTTCATGCTCTGTAATTTCAGCTCCCATCACTTCACATCTTGTTTTACTTTCTTGAGTTTGTCTTAGCACAGTTACACCAATTAAACTCTTGAGTAACACAAAACTCAAGGGAATGCAATACAGATTACCGTATTTTCCACGATCTCATGTACCAGTAGGCAAGAGGCATGAAGTCCTTTAGTAACAGTGTCTAGCAAAAGAATATTGCACAGAAATAATTTCCCAGCTTCCACGTTTATGAGAACCACTTACTGTGACTTGTTTGGCAGCATCTTTACTTACCATCATTCTTATTCTACACAACATGGGTCGCTCTGTATTCCAGTCATTGTGCTGGAACACTCTGCTGGCAGTGCATTTTGATTAGTAGCAGAGTTCTGTGAATAGCTTATCAGAATTTCTGATGCCTCCTTTGAAGTATTGTGTGCAGCTATGTAGATTTATTTCATGAACATCTTCAGATTTTGGTACACTGATACCTGATGCCTAACTGCAAATGCAAACTTCAGTGATAATTTCCAACCAAACCTATTCTCTCATAAACCTGGTAGTTATAGCACTATTTTTGTAATTAGGGGCCTAAAAACTTATCTTTTAATTATCTTCAACTCTTTTTCCTTAGGTGGACAAATACTGTGTTTTGTTGCTTCTGCCTTCTCAATATTTCTCTAATACTGTATTTTTTTCAAATCGGATGCATGGGTTACTAGCATACTGTTAGCTGTTTAAAGACTTTCCAGGGAATCAAATGAGTTTGAAAAATGGTGTACTAAAAAAAAGTTAAACATGTTTCTTTTTGGCAAGACTTTCTAGGTATTTTTTTTGAGTACATTTCAAATGTTCAAAAGAGGAATGTAGTATATGACATTGCTAAAGTTTATTTGCTCGAAAACAATCCCAATTCACCAATTATATAAATATTAACAATACTGGTATTAATGAATATTCAAAGATGTTCATTAATAAATACTAATGTTCTAGTTCGGGAAATACTGCTTAAATCTGTTCTCTTGATTTCCACATACTTTTCTATTCAGATCAAGTCATCTTGCTCAATTCCTGTCATGGATGTTTTTAACAGCTATACTCTCCAATCTCAACTCTAAATTTAGCCTTTTTACTGTTAACATTGGTCTCTTTCCAATCCATAGTAAGATTATGTTAATTTCTTCCTGACAACCATTTAATTTTCCTTAATGTCTCCAGAATAAATTACCTGTAAATAAACTCATGGTGTTCAGAGTCATCGATGATCAAGCCACAATACACTGTCTATTTAATCTCATCACAAATCTGTATTATTTGTTTATGATAATCCATTGACCTGGCGCAATCTTCTATTCCTTTTTAAAATTCATCTCTAGCATTTATAACCCAAGTATTAGCTGGGATAACCTCAACCAATGTGAATTGTCTTTGCCACCTCTAAATATAGAAGATGACATTAATTTTGAGAATTCTATGTCACTAGGTACATGTTAAAAAAGAATATAAAAATCAAGTATGAGAAAAAATAAATCACACGCTCTTACTACCTCAAAATGACTATAGTTGAAAGTTGTCACCTATCTTTGTAGTAATATATCTGAATGCTTGTGTCTATCGGTATCTATTTATATCTGCCTGTGTACACCCACACATAACACACCACACACAATATACCACTCACAATACACACCACACGCACACACATACACACACACAGATCATACTCTACTGTCTTGTCAGTCGTTGAACATTTTCTATGGCAAAAATAGAATTCTGAAGTGAGATTGGAGCATTGTGCTAAATTTAACAAAATGCATTTAAATTGATAAATATAAATGTCTCAAGTGGGTTGAAAATACACAAAAGAGAGAGTGGCTTTGTAACAACACGTGTAGGAAAGATTTAAAGGTTTAGTTCATGGGAAGCAGTATATATTCAAAAGTATAAAAGACTTAAGTAATCATAAAAAAGTTAGTGGGACTTTAGCGGCACTAGAAACATAGTACCAAATTAAAGAGAAATGTTTGTCTCATTCTAATCTGCTTTGTCAAAACACACATTCGATGAAGTGTTTAATTCTGAATCCCAACATTTCAAGAGATATGAACCAAATTGGAATTTATTCTAATTTCTGAGGCACTGCCATGTGAAAGAGACATTAGGCTTGCCCTGAGTGTTCTCAAAAGACAGAGATTGAATGAATATGTGAAAAATGAAGGATCTCAGCTTTTTAGTTTAATATATAAAATGTGCCATTAAAATGTAAACCCATAATTTGTATTAACATTATTCTCATATTTAGCTTTATATTAAATACCCAAACCAGTAATACATTTCTTTCCCTGACTGCTTAAAGATTATATTTCAAAATATTATTTTGTGTATTTATTGGTTTTTTTTGTTTGTTTGTTTAGACATCTATATTGTTCATAAAACAATTGCCCCAATTGCTCCCTCCCTCCCCTGGCCCTCCACTTAGCCATCGTATTAATGCTGACTGTATTCCCTCTGCCGTACTCCCAATCCGCGTGCCCAACTATCAACTACTAATTTGTACTTCTTTAATCCTTCACCCCATTCTCCCAGCCCCCCAATCCCCCTCCCCTCTGTCTGTCATCAAATTGTCCACTATATTGTGAGTCTGTTTTTGATTTGTTTGTTCTTTTTCTTCCTTTGATACTGCACATAAGTGAAATCATATGGTATTTCTTTTTTTCTGTCTGACTTATTTCACTCAGCATAATAACCTCTAGGTCCATCCATGTCGTTGCAAATGGTAGGATTTCATTTTTTTTTAATGGCTGAGTAATATTCCATTTTATATATGAACCATAATTTCTTTATCCAATCGTCTGTTGATGGGCATTTAGGTTGCTTCCATATCTTGGTTATTGTAAATTGTGTTGCCATGAATGTTGGAGTGCACAGATCTTTATGATTTATTGTTTTGGTTTTCTTTGGACAAATACTCAGAAATGCTATTGCTGGGTCAAAAGGTATATCCATTTTTAATTTTTTTAGAGACCTCTATTCTGTTTTCCATAGTGGCTGTACCAATTTGCAATCCCACCAACAATGTATGAGGGTTTCCTTTTCTGTGCATCTTCGCCAACATTTGCTGTTATTTATTGTTTTTTAATTCATATTTGAAACTTACACAGAATTTTTCGAAATGATCGTACCAATTTACACTCCTACCTACTATGAAAGCACATTCCATTACTGCCAGAATTTGATATTTGATAGTGTTTTTGTTTTTAGCTGTTCAGGAAAGTATGTTAATATCTTAAAGTGGTTATAATTTGCATTTCTTTGAGTATATTTTCATATGTTTATTTCCTATTTGGTTTTTCTCTTTTTTGAAAGGCCCATTGAAATCTCTTCCCTATTTTTCTTAATGACAGGATTTTTCTTATTGATTCGAAATAATTCTTTATATATTTTGGATTCAAAACCTTTGCCAGTTATTGAATTGAAACATTACTTCCCACTCTGTAGCTTGTCTTTTGGATCTCTTTATACTGCCTTTTCCAGAAACAGAAGTCCTAAAATTTAATGTAATCACATTGCCAGTCATTTTTTTTTAAGATCAGTGCCGTGTCCTATTTCATAAATATTAGTCTATCCCAAAATCACAAAGATATTTTCTTATAATAATTTTTAGAAGCTTTACCGTTTTGTCTTTTATATTAAGAAGGACTTAACGTAACTGACCTGTGATCGATTTGTTTCTCTCTGATTACTGATCTGGTCTATTCTCTTTATAAACATAATAACTAGACCTCCAAATAAATAGAATAATAATGGTTGCTAGAAGGGTCCTTATCAATGGAATGATTTGAGCAGGATGCCTCTGGTTTAGGATTGCTTCTTATAAACAAACCTATAATTTATGAGGCATGGCTCCTTGGAGAATGTCACATAGGCTTTAAAACTTTTTTGGTTATAAAATGACATGTTTCATAACTTAAAATTTCCCCTCTGTTTGAAGTAACCTGTATATGCATTAGAAACCTCTTTCATTATTCAGGACCAGAAAACTCCTGTCTGATGTAGGAAGGACTTAGGGAGCCACAAAGGATGTTTCAGACCTTTTCCAGCTTTGCTGGTGCCTCTTGATTGCTTGTATGCTTGACATGATCAGTAAAGCTTAATAAAGAGTAAGAGTTCTGATTTATATGAGTTCGAATTGACAATCACATACTTAATATTAGGTTAAGGTCTTGCATGTATTTTGCCAGACTTGTTCCTAGATATTTGGTATTTCCATGCTATTTTCAATGCAGTTTTAAATTCTTATTTTCTAACTTTGTTGCTGGCACATAGAATTTACTTCGTATGCATCAGCTTTCAAAGTTTTGATTATTCTAATAATTTATTGTATATTTTTTAGATTTTTTTATGTACACAACCATTGTTTTCTTTAAATTTTATAGCTTTATTTCTTGTTTTCCATTATTTATATGCCTTTTATTAATTTATCTTCTTATTTTTTGCATTAATTATGAACTCAAGTACATTATTATGAACTCCCCAATTTTAGAAGAAAAGCATTAAGTATTTCACCATCAATTATGTTAGCTGTATGATATTTTGTAATACTCTGTACCAAATTAATAAAATTCTGTTTCTCGTTTGCTAATAATTTAATTTTTTAAAAGTCATGAATGGGCGTAAAATTTTATCTTTTTTTTTTGCAACTAGTGAAATGATTTTTCTTCTTTATTCTATTGATATTTGAATATATAAAAATGAAATTGATTTTTAAAAAACTTTTCAATGGTAATATAGCAATCCCGAAAAGTATAGCATTACAAGAAGTATTATTATTTCCACTATATAACTGTCTTAGTAAGACAGAGCTTGTAAATTTTGGAAGGAAGCTGGGAAGAAATAGAGGTAGCAGAAAAGGGCCTTCTTATGTTCTGTCAATTCTGTCTACAGTATCAGCGGTCTCTGGTTGACTATAAAGAACATTTCTTGTTTAATCTGAAACTTCTAAGGTACAAGTGGCCCTGTAGTCATGGTAACAACCTCGATTAATCTTTCATAAAATGAAATAAGCAAATTTTAAGATAAATATTGTAGTAAATAGTCCCTAAGGGTCAGAGATTTTCACTGAGAAACTAAACATTATAGGAGAGTGGGTGGCAATGGGAACTACTAATTCTGAACTTCAATTGTGGGAGATTTTCACTGTTTGCATCAAAGGCATGGCATCTCCAGGACCTACATTATCAACTGCCCACAATTATGGATGTGGAAATGAAAGCTCAGAAAGTTTAGGTGACGGGCGGCAGCCACACATCTCGTCAGTGGCATGGGGTCATCGTTGGAGCTTGTGACTCTGATCCACTCTATACTGTGCCAGAGTGCAACCGAAAATAGGAAGCCTTGAAATGTACAAGAGAGGGGATTTCCTACTAGGTGTCTTCCTATAAAGTCATTTAGGTAAGCATAATGAAAACAAATATTCTGTAAGAACTGTAGAAGAAGGGCAGGATATTTTTAAGGGTCTGATATTTCTATTACCTTTACTATGGCATCAGTCAAGCTTGCAGTAGCAATGTGAGATGGTTTCTTTATTTGTTTCCCAGTATGTTTAAACAGTTACATTATCATGGTCCTGACAAGTTCCCGCAATTTACTCTTGAATTGAGATTATATTTCTGTCATTTCGGGGGCTCCTTTTCTGAAGACAAGAATTAAGTATTTCTGGTAGATTCTCATATACCAGTAAACCACTTGACCCTTCCTTAGAGGATGTTTTGTGTTAGAAAAAAAAAAATCTTAGGCAACTTCTGAGGTTGGTTGTCTACCTTTTGTCTCAGTGGTCACCCATGGTCATTCCTGGTAGTTGTGACTATTGATTCAGTAATGTGTCCTCTTGGGAGAGTTAGAGAGACTTCATTGCTCATATACAGAGGGGAACGCTAGTTTTGCTGCACTCGGGCCCGACCTCATTTTCCCCTCACACCCGGAATCTCGACTAGGAGAACAGATTCTCAGAGATGAGGCACAGCTCTCTGTTATGAACAGAATTGTGTCCCCCTAAATTCACATGTTAAGGCTCTAACCTCAGATGCCTCAGAATGTGACTGTATTTGGAGATAAGACCTTCAAAGATGTGATTAAAAGGAGGCCATTATCATGGGCTCTAATCCAGTCTAATGGGTGCCCTCATAAGAAGAGAAAATTTGGACACAGAGAGAGACACCAGGGATATGCAAGCACAAAGGAAAGACCATGTGAGAACACAGCAGGAAGACAAGCCAAGGGTGGAGGCGAGATTCGTAAGCCAAGGAAAGAGGCCTCAGAAGAAACCAAACCTACCAACATCTTCATCATGGGCTTCTAGCCTCCAGATTGTGAGATAATATATTTCTGTTGTTTAAGCCACCCAGTCAGTGGTATTTCGTTAGGGCAGACCTAGCGAACTAATATACCCTCTGACCTCATTCCCTGTATTTCACTCTTACTTCATAAATTTCTTCCTCCTTCCCACCCTCCCTCCTTTTCTTTCTAATTCCCTGTTTCCCTCCTTTTCTTTCAGAGAACCGAACTACTTTGTACATGCCCTATCCTAGGAATTAGAGTAGTGCCTGCTTATTCTTGATGCCTGCTGCTCTGCTAGAAGCTACACTGCTTTGTCCCACTGTGTGCTGTGGCCAGACACACTCTGGGAAGTATTGCTGTTGGCTATTGCTTTTTCCTTAGGTGAAATCTCTGGTCTCGTCTTTCACCTGCCGAGGTTGGGTTCTTTCATTTCTTCCCACTTATTGCAGAGAGCAAAATTCATCCAAGTATACTAGTGGAAGAGGAGTATTTAGAATGAAGACTCTGATATCAGAATTTCTTTCCCATTGTTGGGGTTTTACTCACATCTTCTTTATCAAAGGTTAACCTGGAAAAAGCCAGCCCCACATCTAGCTTGGTCCAAAGAAACCAATTGTAAGCCATCTTTTTTTCAGCTCCTAAGAGATCCCGGTGAGGTTGGGAGGTGGAGGGAAAACGGTCATCACCCTGCCATCACTTCTTGGTGGACAATTTTCAGTCACTGCCCACAGCCTCTAAGTCAGCCAAGTTTTCTGGGCACCAGAAAATTATCTCATTCCTTTGACCCTCAACAGCAACCCGTGCCACTCACCCAGTATTGCAAGGGCCATGAAGTCACCACCTCCTGCAGTTCTCTTGGAATCCTAGTGCAGAAGAGGAGAAACCAAACCCTTGGGTTCTGAGCTGATGGATTCATACTTTGCAAAGGCTATTTAACCTCTGTTTTTTTTGTTTGTTTCCATCAGGAGTTTAACTTGGCATCAAGTGTTCTTAGCATGGATTTTATAAATTAACTTCATGAGTTCATAACCCTTAGAACTGTGTGCGGTAGTGCATGCGTAGGTCCATTCCCCCCGCACCCCCAGGAGATTTATATTCTCAAAGGGGTTCAGAGACTACCACAACACTCTGAATTGTTGATTTCTAATACTTACGTCGATCTGACTTAAGCAGAAGATTCTGTAACTATTTCTGTCCTTTTGCTATTGTCATGTGATCCACAAAGCTAACCTTGATTGAAACACGTGAAACTGCCACATTTGAGTTTGGTATTGTGGTAATATCACATATGTTTCAAATCATTAATAACAAATACTATAAATATTTCTTTTGGGATTTGTTATTTTAAAAAAGTTCTTGTTGATCGCGAAAAGATCTTTTGATGAATTTTAGTTTTATCAAAAAAAAAAAAAAAAGTATTTTCTTACCACTGTCCTTTGATATGACTGCAAGCCTGTTACCAAGATGAAAAGTGTCTGAAAGAGTCATTCTGGGAGAGGCTGACTCATTTTTTTTATAAGGATTTTTAGGGTATTTTCCAATTTTCAAGTTTCTGTTTGGTTTTTCTATCATTCTCTGCTTATAAAACAACTGACTCTAATTAGATTTTATAGGGATTTTTTTTTTTTAAAGAATGCGTATTTGTTAATTTCTTGTTTTATCATGTGTATCATCAATTACAGACTCCAAATTTTTTTTAAACCAAACCCAACACTGACTGCACAACCCTGTAAATTACTTTATTTTCCCATAATGGTTCTGAGCACATGCAGCTTGTTTAAATAAAACCAGCAGCAGTAATTTGGGTATAGCAAGGGGGCATTGTGAAAATTTCAGATAGTTGTTAGGACTTTGGGTAGCTTTCATTAAAAAAGATTATTCAAACTCTTTAGGGATGTACCAGGGTATACCAGGTTATTTAACCAAATTTTGGATCAGGACCATTGGCATAATTTGTGGGTCTATGGTAACTTTTTTTTTTTTTTTGAATTCAAGAATACATGATTACATTAACATGGTTATAATATATTATGTGATAAATGTAAAAGATTGGAATATCATTTCAACCTCAGTCATTCCTCAGATTCAGTCTTTTTTAAGAAATATAAGTCTTGCTCTCTGCTACTATATAAGGAGGAAGAAATTGGGATGGAGAAGGCAAGTAGAATAAGAAATTTAGTGTGGTTGGGTTTTCAGTCGGGTTTCTTAGTAAATCCTTCCTTGTTCTTTCCCAATCTGCAAGTATCCATTATTTCAGGATTGAGCAATCTCTTAGGGGAAGTAACTCAGAAGGAATTATAAAAGAGATGGCCCTTCTTCTTCCCTGTCCCAGAACTAATCTCTTCAGAGAGTGTTAAAATGAGCGACCCCAGAGAGTACTTTTAAACAGCTGCCCTCTGTTGAGTCCTGTAAGATTGAAAAAAAAAATGTTATCTGAATGGAGCTCTTCTTGATCTGTGATTATAAATGTGAGTGGATAAGGAAGAGAGGAAGGGAAAAGAACTGTGGAGGAAACACACTGCTAGGTTCTCTCGGTCTAACTCCAAACAGCAGAGCCTCCAGTTTCCAAGATACCGCCCAGTCCCTTCAGCTTGGCTAACCACAGCCCCTTCTTTAAGAATTTCATTAGGCCTCCTTATTTTTCACTTAAATAGCAGAATCCAGTTATGTTCACACCATCTCTGGTTTTCCCTACTGCCTGCCTAGCCCTCATCTCTGTCTACTTCTACGGTTCTCTTTTCCAGCCCTTAATTCTGACTCCGAATTCTTACCAATTTCCCCTCCTCGTTGTCCGGGGTTTTCCTTCTCTCTCTCTTTCTCTCTGTGTCTCTCTGTGTGTCTCTCTCTGTCTCTCTGTGTCCCTCTGTCTCTGTCTCTGTCTCTCTCTCTCTCTTAGCATTCATTACTTACTAGGAAAGTCTTTTGAAAGACTTTGGGGTACATTTGGGAGTTGGGCAGCAAGAATCTTAACAGAGGGAGGTTATGTCTCTCAGCTTCATGATGCCAGATGAAAACCATCCCAACTGTGTGGCATTAATACAGACTTGATAGAAAAGTGTCTTATAGCTGAGTGGACCTCATGAACAGAGCCTGAGCCGGGCCAGTTTAGTCGGCTTTTAAAATGACTTGGTCTATGTTCAGGAAGTCTTCTATCTTAATCAAATAAAACACAGAGATTACAAGTTTTTTATTTTGTGCTCGTATAGATTTTATTTTTTAATGTTGAAATAGAACTCCTTGAAAGTTCCCATGGAAAGACTCTTATCTAAATGCCTCTTTAATGCTTAGTATTATGAAAAAATGAGAAGGCATCAATTTTAAATAAGATATTTGAATACTTATCAAAGGTGGCAGATCTAAGGTGGAAATAAACGGCTGCTGACTTGACATAACATAGGAGTAATTGGCAAAATTCTTCATGTTTACCAAAAGTCACTGAACAAAAGACCTAGATTGCATTCTGGCTGGTTTGGGGTAAATTTCCTCATGCTTTAATTTCCTACCCATGAAACGAGGGCTGCAGGAAGAGGAAAAAGCATTGGCTTCTAAGGTTTGGGCTCTAAAATTTCGTGATTCTGGGACAGTTTTTTTCAAAATTACTCCCTTTATTGTCAGACCCCAATAACTGAAATTCTACACTTAGAGATTGTTTTGTAAAACTTAAGTTGAAGATATTTTTCTCTGGGGAGAGAAAATGAATTATGGCAATATGAATATTAACCATTTAGCAGAAGAATAATTTACCAGACAGCAAGCTGAAGGAATCCATCAAGATACCAGTAAGGCTTATGAAAGAATTAGAGCTTATAAAGGACATTAGCAGGGGATAATTCCTTCATAATAACTTGGTCCTCAAGATTCTGGGTGCTAAGGAAGATGTAGAAGGCTGAGAGATGTGATGGACCAAAGGCCAAATTTATTTTACAGTTTTTCAAATAGCTGACTGATGCTGGAAGAAAATGGTTCTTTCTCTGAAAGTTCTGAGATGATGGTATGGCTTAGATGACTCACTTCAAAGGTACAATGATCAGTTTCCATAGGGTTTATCTTACTTCCTGGAACGGTGATATTTTTGTACAAGAACGTTGATGAGGATTTAGATGTGTGCTATAAGCCCAATTAAGGAAGGAAGCAAAGATGCTTACATTTCTTCGATACAGTGTGTAGGTTCTACAGATCTGAAATTTGAATCCACATCAAAGGAACTGAAAAGGAAAAAATTAATCAAGACAGATAAGCATATCATGCAGTACCAGAAAATGAGGAACAATTTGAAATGATGTTTTGGCAGGGGAAGAAATTGCTCTAGTGGGAGTCAAACAAGAGAAGAGTCTGGGCCTCGTGTTAGATAGGCTGGAAGTGAAACCTGGCTCTCTCCCTCCTAATTGTGTGCATTTGGGCAAGTTGCTTAACTTTTGTGATTCTGTTTCATTCTCGGTAATACTGGGATCACTCACTCTCTACTTCTTAGAGTGGGGGATGAAATGAAACAACTTGTAACAAATGAGACATCACTCATTCTTAATAAAGAGTTGTTATTTGTGTCGTTGGCAGTAAGACTGTCTTCAGGTGAACACATCAAATTTAAAAAATTATAAAAGGTCTTGCCAGTTATACTCAGTGAGAGACTAACTCATCAAGATCGGCTTTGCTAGTTCTGCTTTGCTCTCCTTGCCCTCTTGCTTCCAGTTGAAGTGACCCACGAGCAGGATCTGCCAGTGTCTAGTGTTCAGACACAGAGTTCGCAGTGAGGGCCGGAGCCTGGAAGTTTCTAGAAAGGTCCTGAAGACATTTCACCATCTCACCAGGATCCCTTGAACACAGGATTCTCTCTCTCGTTATATGCATTAATGAAGTCCAAAATATGATCTAATGTCCACTACATAGGAAATTCTCTTATGACACAATTTGAAGTAGCAAATTCTGAATTATGTTTTGTGCTGTGCACTGTTCAGTATGAGTGAGTCACGTGAAATGCAGTGACAATACATGACTCATTTGTATTTTATGGTGATTTCCTGTGCATTGGAAGGGGTTTTGGAACCAGAATATTTAAGTGGCACTTTCAAAAGTTCCTTGTATTTTTGACATAAATTAGATTGTGGCTGCCTATACTTCTGAAGCAATTTACCCTACTCAAAAATAATTTATGCCAGGTGCTACTGACTCATTGCAAATAGGGCATATGATTCACACAATGAGATTTTACTGCCTGGCTCACGTGACTATAGTATGCTTTGGTGCCGAGTAAGTTTTCTAAGACTAGAGAATTTGACTAGTATAAAGTTGAAGTTTTCATTTTAGGTACCCCCTCTTCCAAGAGTCTTCAAGGATGAGGGAAATGGTCGGCACACTGACAGATGTTTAGTTACTGTGTGGACATCGCATTTCCAGAGCTCTTCTCACTCGAGCTAATAATCCTGCATCTGATTTGTTGTAGTTACCTCAGCTTGTAATTTCCCTTCAACCAAATTATTACTGACCTCGGGAGGATGTGAACTTCCTCAATTTCGTGTGGAACACAGAAGCGTGCCAACGAAGAGGCAGGACGTGGAAATATATTTTCTACTAAGTTAAATTTCAGTCTGTGTTGGCACCAGGGTCTCATCTACAATTCGAGACACCCCCGCCTTCCTGGATAAACAGGCAGGGCAGGGAAGCGGCTGTGTTCTTCCCTTACTCCTTTCTTGCTTCCTTTCCTTCTTTGTTTCTATAATGGGCTGAAATGGTCGCCCCCACAAAAGATGTGTCTGTATTCTTATATCCAGAACTTGTGAATGTGACCTCATTTGGAAGAAGGGTCTTTACAGATGGAATTGTTAAGGATTTTGAGAGGAGGAGCTTATCCTGGATTATTCAGCTGAACCCAAACTGCAATCGCTTGTACTCTTAAAAGAAAGGCACACAGAGAAGAGAAGGAGGAAATGTGACTGTGAGGCAGAGACGAGTGATGCGGCCTGTAAACCGGTCATTGCCAAGAGCCTCCAGAAGCCTGAGACACAGGAAGGATGCTTCCCTAGAGCCTTTGGAAGGAATGTGGCCCTACCGACACCTTGATTTTAGTCTTCTGGCTTCCAGGACTGTGAGAGAATAAATTTCTGTTGTCGTAAGCCTCCCAGTTTGCGGTGGTCACAGTGGCTGCGGGAAACCACTACGGCTTCCTCTACACTTTCTCCTCGCCCTGTTTTAATTCTTCTGGTTTAATTCTTTTAATTCTTCACTTGCCTCTTTATGCCCTTCATCAAAATAGTCTCAATATCACTCTCTGTGCCTCTCCCTCTCTGTCTCTCATCTCTCTTTCTGTCTTTCTCATATCATCGCCAAGACAAATCACTTACCAATAATTAATGTGTATGGTTATCATTGAACTTTTGCAAAGTCAATTTCACTGTTAAGTCAAGTAACCATATTTCAAACTTTAATGGACATACGAATCACTTGGGAATTTTGTTAAAAATGCAGAGTTCTACCGTAAGACATTTCTGAGTTTATTAGTCTAGAATGGGACCTAGGAACCTGCTTTTTAAACAAGAACCTGAGGGATTCTTGTATAGATAGCCATCAATCCATACTTGGGAAAACATTCAAGTAAGGCACAACTTCCTTAGTCTGCTATCAAAAAGCTGATGTGCATGTGTGGGAAGGGGTTTTCAGTCCCAAAGCCGATTACAATCCAGTAGGTGGTATATATAGTGGTATGCCAAACCCAGGCCTCTGTTTGTGGAAATACGGGTAACATCAAAAGGATTAGGTTACGTTCATATTTGACAATGCACAGTGGGCAATTCAAGGAAACTCGAGTGTTTTTTAACAATGAGTTGAAAGCCAAGAGGGGCCACATGCCATTTTCTGTCATATCCTTTATTGCCACTGCCTGGGAGAGAAGACTGGGAGGGGGCTGCTGGGCCATGTTCTCACACACTGGCCAGTTTTTGGTTCTGCCTCATGGCCGTGCCATTCAGGGCAAGTGACTTCATCGGTTTTGCCTCACAGTGGGGCATTTCTCTCCATCTTTTGTTTAGAAACTCTAAATGCAGTCCGAAGGGAAGCTCAGCTTTGGAATTCTGGATGCGCTCTGACTAGAAGCAGCTGCAGCACAGACTTTTTTCAGTCTTTCTCCTGGGATCTGGGAGTTTTTGGAGGTGTTTGGTTTTGTGGACTGTTGTCTAAGGTCACCCAGCGGGGAGGATGTCCAGCTCTCACTCCTTGATTGGCTGTAAATGTTACTACATCTGGGACAGAAATTGGAGGCCGAAGAGGGTTGTTAATTTGTGCCTTTAGGAGGGTGTTGTCTGCCTCTTACGGCTTTGATGGGGAGTGTAGAATAATTTTTTTTTTTTTTTTTGATAAATGGAGTAAGTATTCTCTCATGAATTAGCAATGCTGGTTTATTAGGCACGTCTGCTATAAGGACCCCATTACATCCTGTCTTTACTCTTCCTGGATGCCTTCAGGCCATACTGCCTTTGTCTCCTCCCTGCCTCCTCACAGCACTCCTCAGACATATGGTTTGTTCCTTAGTGGCACCTTGTCTTGACCTGTTCTTTAATCATTTTACACGTACTGTTGAAACTGCTCCTTTAGGCCAGGCTTTATGCCTTTCACACCAACAGAGTAAATACACAGCAAATTCTTTACAGATTGATTTAAAATCTTATCTTCTTAAAGGTTGAACTTTAAAAAAGCACGGTGTTCTCTACCTGTCACTAAGCAGTGGTTCTCAAACACTTAGCCGAAAGGGTTTTTGCAATAGAAATTGCTGGGCCCTACCCCCAGCATTTCTGCTTCTGCTTCTGTTAGAATTTTTAATGTTTCCAGCTAACGCTACTGACCCAGGACCGCCCTTGGAGAACCACTATTTTAGAGAATGTTGTTTGTTTCCTATTACATGACACGAAAGTCTGCCTCTTATATATATTTTTGGGAGATTAAATGATGTCTTTGTTTGCAGTCCAAGCACCAGATTTAAAATTGGTTAGTAAGACAAGCGAATGTGATCAGCACCTCTGTGAGCGTTGTAACAGCCATCCAGCTCAGTTGCAAACCGTGGTTCTTTTGAAACATGGTAGGCTGCCTTAAGTGTCAGGCTCAGCTTTCTAACTCATGCTTTTTGACTTAGAACCATTTTCCTACAGGCATCCTCTTAATCCCTTGTTATTTGTCCTGATCATGTTTCTCTTTGTTTCATTTCCATTTTAGGAGAGGTGTCTTAGCATACCATGGCCAAGAAATCTCAGCTTTGGGAAAAATGACCTCCCTCCCACCGACTACCTGTTTTAAAGCACATTAGTGTAATAATGAAGGTTCCAATAAGTATTGTGCACTTTTGTTTTAGTTCCTTGGCCTTTTGAGGCTCTTCAGGTTAACATTTCCTGCTAATTTCTAGCCTCATAAGTGTAATGAGCTGGGTTACAGAACTTCTGACGGTGAAAGCCCTTGCTCTTTGAAAAAGTATTCTCAGTTGGAAAAATATACCTTCATTTAGCTAAGTGGAACGGAATTGACTGAGACCAAAAGTTTTGATTAATCTGTTCTATTATGGGAGCTTCACACAGCTCTCAAAACTTCAGAACTAATATTTTGAAATCCTAGTTCCTTATTCAGCTTTACAGGGCACGTTTGACCAGAGGAGCATGTCCCCTGGACTTTAACGATATCTGCATAACAGATCGGATTTTGGGAGGTCTCTTCTTTTCCCTGAACCCCTATCTAACCTAAAGCCCTTGTCATTTATTGTTCAGGGTCTGACTGTACTTTGCTTGCGGGAGACTCTTTGGTCCGTCTCTCTGTTTGCAGTAGGCTTCATGAGGATAAGATTATGAGACTAAAACAATCAAATCATGAGACTAAAACAGGTCAGAGAAAATAGGCAAAACAGCAGAGAAAGACTAGTATTGAAATTCACAAGCAGAAAAGAAACAAGACTTAAACAAAGACAACTCATTTAGAATAGGCTGTGAAAGCAGCTACTCGAGGAACTACCATCCATATACCCAGAACTAAATAAAACTATGCCTTGGCTGTTTTTTATTGAAAGGATGAAAGGAAGAGATTGCAAAAGAATAAAGAAAAAAATAATAATAACTGTGTATAAGTAACTACTCCAGAACAAAGCTCCTGGCATTCTGAGTCCTTCAGAAGAAATACACCATAGAAATATTATAAACAACCAGTCTCCTCTCCTTGCGATCTCTCAAATCCTTTGCACTTCTGGATATGGTAATACAAATTTCAAAGTTGTAGTGCAGTTTTTAAAAAATGATTTGTAATTGTGGAGATTTCTTTGTTTAGTACAATCTGTCCTGTCAGTAACTTACATGGGCCAAGAGTAGCGTGGCGTCCTTGGACCTTGTAAGAAGGAGTAGTAATTAGAACTGGATGAATCCCATTTAACACAGTGGTCTGATGTCAGGACCACACCCTTGTTCCTGAAATTCAGAGAAAAGTTAAATTGGTACAAGAATAAATTCTCTTAAAACATTTGCTTCCTGGACTTGACATTTTGGTGTTTGGGTTCTTTTGATGTTTAGCATCAAACACTGATTAGTAAATAACAACGGGAGCTTTTCTGAGAACACCACATGGACATGGTAATTCATAAAGTAGGAGCTGCCAAATGTCCAGGAGTCTGAATTTTTTAGGCTCTTGGACTGCAATTCCAGCACCCACGACCCTGTTTGTTAACTAGGGGTCTCTACCAGGAAACAGTACTCTTTGATCTTATCCTCATGCTCATTCCCATTACCCAAGATGCCTAAAGCTCTTTTTTTTTTTTCCCTCACGAGGGTCAGAAACGGTTCTTCCTATTTAAGATAATTTTTTTTTGAGATTCGCAACTGCATGTCTGGGACTAGATAACAAAAATATTTTCATAAGGGTCTAAATATAAGAAGGTGAACCTAGCTTATGACACAGGGAGGGATTCTAACTGCTTTTCCAATGACAGTGAACCAAGAGTGAAATGGAGAGAGGAGTCATGAAAACCAAGGGCATACACGAAAAAAATAAAGTCCATCAGAAAAGCAATCTGATCCCAGGGCTTTATTCAGCACTTTTCTCAGTCTTTGGGCCTTTGACAATCACTTTTTTCAAATGTAAGAAAATAAGGATAGTCTTCCAGAACAGAGAACAAAATATCTTTTCCAAAAATTAGATTACACAGACTGACTGGGGATCAAAGCAGTTCTTAATGGGGAGCTGGATTGATGATAAACCTCCCCAGAGATAGTTAGGATTATGGAGTGAGGGGAAGAACTTCGTTTTGGCTCCAAAAAAATCTAACTGAATTTCTACTTGAAGTTTGAACTCAAGGTCAAGATAACCCAGCATTATTCTGGAATAAGATAGTTTGCTTCCTCGATCAGTTTCTTTATGAAAAGCTTTGCATCAATTAATAATAGTAGCTAGCATATAATTAGTAAATAGGTATTTTAGGAATCCTAAAAGATTTGGGGGACATGAAGTTTCTTGAAAGAGAAAATCTAGGAAATTAATGGGATCAGTAGCTTCACTTGTAAGAATTATACTATTCAGTTGTAGAAGACAAGAACTCTGTCGAAGAGACGCTCTTAAATTAGAAAAATTTTAATATGATGGCAAAAGATGAATTAAATTAATCTTAATAAAGAAAATGGGAGAAACTGCAATAAAAGAGAACACATTATGTTTCTGGGATTACACTGCACAGAATACAACAAGCATCTGGGAATATCTTCCAGTAAGAGTTCATGGAAAGTTTGTATGCAAAGCAATTGAAGTTATAATGGAAACTCTCACTTACTTGGCACTCTCTATGGACCGAGCTCTGGCTAAGCGTTTTACAAACAATATCTAATTTAATCCTTAACACAATCCAGTGAATTAGATATTCTTACTCCTGTTTTACAGATAAAGAAAATGGAGGTTTAGAAAAGTTAAAACACATGTCTGGAGTCTCAGAGCTAATGCGCTGGGAACTAGAACTTTAGCCCGTATGCGTCTCATCGCAGCCTTTTTCTTTAACCTCTGGGCTCCTGTGTCTGCATCCACTGTTTCCTTTAACTGTCTCTTCGGGGAGTTCAGTCCAAACACCTGTCAGAAATCTCGGTCAATCTTGGAAATTAATTTTTAATTTGTACGGGTTTAATTTAATCGTTATTAAAACACTGTAATCCTGAAGTGAGACTGAGATTTAAAGTCAATTTAAATTAGTCGGACTATCACATGTTATATGTGAAAATATGCGTAGCTTGCCATTAAAAAAAGGCCGCCCATATTAATTTCAGCGGTTTCTAGCATAAGCATATTTATGTGAGATTAGTATTTAAAAAAAAAATCTATTGTGCTTTTCATCTAGATTTAGCATTTGCTGGCATAAGCATATTTATATTAGATTAGCATTCCATTGGGTTCAAATATTTGCTTTTTGCTTCAGTGAACACCTGTTAGTCACATTAGAAATCTGTTTTTGACTTTTGCTATTTAACAAGCCCATTATTTGGCAGTCAACTTTTTAGAAGTGACCAGTTTAAGAACTGACTGTGACTTGGGTAGTTCTTCTGAACAAATGAGGCTATTATATCCCCTGAAATTGGCTCGAAACAAAGCTTATATTTTATTTACAAGGTGGCAGTTGACACCAGGTGTCTGATAAATTTCAGTCTAATGAGAAAGTGCTGCCATCTAAAAATTGTAGGCCAGAAATCAGAAAGAGGCACTGCTTTTTATATGTCCCACAAAGGTATAGCCTGAACCATAGGGCTCTCATTGGGCTCATGGTTCACTTCTAAAACTAAGACGATCCTAACAAACTGCCCATTTTTTACAAAATCATTTGCAAGTTTGCAACCTTTTTGCCTACTCAAGCACATTGGTGAGCAGACAGCCATCCAAGTATATCATAGTGGAGTAAATGTTAGAAAGATGGGTGATGACTTTGGGGATCCAGAGGAGAGGGTGGCTGAGTCTTGTAGCAGTTAATAGGGAAGGGATCACAGAGGAGGCGATATTTGCTTTGGGGCTGAAGGCTCTGGCATAACATCAGGAAAACAAGGCCTCCATGCATCAGAAGAATTTGCTTTTGAGAAATTTAGATAGATAGCTACATTTTTTTTTTTTTTTAGTTTTCTAGTAAAAATTAATCTTTTTCTTTTCTACACAGAGAACATTTTCATCCATGCTTTTCCCACTTATCTCTACTGAATGTATGTTAGGCATACCCAAGACTTGGCTCTCAGGTCTCTGTCATTTATAGGCATCCCAAATACCAGGAAATCAACTGAGGACCAGGTAGTGGGAGTAGTCAGTGTCAGGAGGCCACGTCTCTTTGCATGTGCTCATTTCAGGACAAAAAGGGGATGTGCTGGGGGACTGGCCTTAAAAGTCAGCATCATTTGAAGTAAAATGATATTAAATCAATTGACAGCAAGATAGCTCTCTGCTAACTTGCCGATCATCTCTTAAGTGATTTCTTTTCCAAACCAGGCCACCTGTCTAGGTAATAATCAAGTCATGCCAAATTCTGTCATTCACCCCCTAGTCTTCTGAGTCTCTCTTGGTTTTCAGAGATCATAGCAAAGAAGCTAGAGTGTGAGCACTAAATCACAACATTTGTTTGACTTAACATCAAAGCCAAGTGATAACCAAATGCCTCTATCCCACTGTCATGGGCTAGGGAGATCTTGTGAGCACACACTCATCTCCTTGATTAGCAGAGCACACACTCATCTCCTTGATTAGCAGGGCACACACTCATCTCCTTGATTAGCAGGGCACACTGAATTCTGAGCTATGATTTGAAAAGGAAGTTACTGTCATTTCATCAGCCATGAACTTCATTTCTTTTAAGGAATCGAAAAGAGAATTATATTACTTGGAGGGACATAATGCAGTTATTGGTAGCCTATGTAATAAACTTATACTTTGACATTTTCAAAGATAGAGGAAAAAATGTTTTCCTATTGGTCTGACTTTTCCTGGTGGGACCTCATTAAGAGATTTTGGAAACAATTGAGATTTACCTCGTAACTGTGACTCCTTACCTTTTTTCTGTTACATATGGTTACATACGAAATACTATCATGGGTAAACGTAGACTTGGGTGGTCGAACCACTAGTCAGGTAAAATAGATTTTGGATCATGTACAAATCATGTGTTCTAGTCTCTACTCTTTTTTTCAAAAACTCATTTGCTACATACTTTTGTATCAATAGCCCAATTGAGAAGAATGAAATATAAAACAGAATTTGTTCTTTGCCTCCCTAGTGTTCCTGGCTTAGCTTAGCACAGGCAAATATAAAGATCGATGACAAATGTTTAGTGGTATAACTAGTGGGGTGGAGTGGGGAGTGAATAGGAGGACATACTGGTCAGTATACATTTCTGCTTACTATAAAAGTTCTCGAGAGACTACAGTGTGAGATGGGTGGTATGTTGTGAGGTGTGCCCATGGAAATATTATTGCATATATTATTTACATATGAGGTGTAGCAGAATAAAAACAGGTAGAAAACCACTATGAAATGCGTTATCTTTAAAAAGATTATGAGCTCAATAAAAACTATAATGATGTATTAAAGTGAACCCTGTCTTGCTGGATTTGCGACAGTCTGGGCTGACTTGTGTTCGGTAAACTATTAATGAATCAGACCTGGTTTTGTGCTAGCATGTGGAGAACAACTTAATTTCGGGACTTTATGAAAAATAGAAGGGTTGTTGGAATTATCCAAAAAATCACTTTAGAATTTCAATGTTCTCTTTACTTTTAGCAAATGGAAACCATTTTCTTCAGATCAATATCTCAAGATATATGGTCTTTTGAGAAGTTCTTCTGTGTCATTTATAATTTTTGAGATGTTTTTAAAAGATAAAATTGGCAAAGTTTTTTATAGTTTTTTTTGTTTCCACTTCAAGGACAAGCTAATTATTCTTTTTCAATGTAGATGCATGTTTATCAAAGGCCTTGACTAGTATCACATAAATACTAAGAGATGTGGAGTTGAGAGTCATGAAACCAGGACCACTGTAATTATTACTTCACTATTATCACAAAATAGCTGTTTAACAGGACATGCAGTGGGACTTTTCTAATTGTTTTGGAATTTTTGCCAAAACCTCAAAGCTAAGAAAAATAAGTGAAGGGTACTTCTTAATTCTAATGTGCTGCCAGTTATCCCTGTAATTTGTTAGACAATCAACTCCGTGATACCACCCAGCTTACAGGAGAATTCTGGAGTTTATTAAGAAAACTCCAAGAGGAAGAGAGTGTTTCTGGGACCCAGATACCATCAGTATGAGGACAGTTTTCAGAGGACATAAATTCTCAGTTTATTCAGTGACATTAAAGATTATTAAACAATATTCTGGCTGTTTTAGAGATCATTTAATATGCTTACATCTCATCTCAGACTCTTGCCCTTCCTTTCCTTTGGTTATAGGTTGTATGCTTCTTGGAGTGAAGGTTTGCTGCTTTTCCGGCTTCTGAATTGCTAGATATTTCTTTACAGAGATTAGCATACCTTTAGGCAAAATTCTGCAGCCCCTCTTTACCTTGCAGTTCCCACACCTACCAAAAATTATGTCAAGTATTTACCTTTTAACCATAATATGTATGTGAGTTCATGAAAGCAGCCAATGAGGAAAAGTTTCTCTTAAGATTTCAATTCCTCTACACATGATGTCTTTGGCACTTAGAACATAGCAAGTGCCAACACAGTTTGTTTTCTAGTAAACTATAATTTCCCAGAATTATCTAACAATTATACAGTTTTAAAAGTCATGTAGGGATGCATCTCTTCTGTGCTTAATTGCATTCTTGTTGTGGTTACTGATTGTTCAACAGCATCAGCACGTTCTTCTGTCATCCGTCTTCCCAGCATGGCCTCTATAGTGAAGCCATATTCTCAACGTCACAAAAATGACCCTAGATAAAAGGGAAAAAATGAGATACACTGAGCAAGGACAAGAAGATAGGAGTTTAATGCTGATTCATTCAGCTATCCTGATCTTTTGATCTTCTCTAAGCCAAATGGCATTTGGTATCTGAATTTTTCAAAAAGTGGAAGTGTTAAAGACATCTGAAAATATGGGAGGTTGTAAAATGACTGTATATGTAACTTTTTCCACCTGTAGATAGTTCATAAATTGTAAAAAAAAATACATCATTGAATATATTTTTCTGAAATATATCACATTTGTGAGGGTTTGTTTGATGAATTGGACCATGTAGAGTGCCCTGTGAGAGACAATGAATAGTATGTAACAAGTATTATTGTGGTTACTTAAAGTTTTGTTGGAAGCACACAGAAGTTAAAGCTATCGTTAACAACAACAACAAGAAGATATTTAGGCTGTAATAAATAATAAAAAGCATTTGTTTGAGCAAAGGAGCAATTGCAGGCTGGGGCACACAACCTAAATTGTGCTCCTGGGAGATCAAAGAAAGGCAGAGCCTATAAAGGCTCCAAGTGCTGTCCTCAGTTCAATCTTGATGTAAATGAAGGATTCTGGCTAAACTGATAGGGATTGGTTGAGCCTAATATACAAACAAAGGATGCTGGTTGGCAAATCAAGTTGTTTCCTTTCACAGTAAGAAACACAGATGGTCTGGTTTTTATGGTGAGGAGATGATAAAGTTCAGGCACAGATGAAAAGCTCAAAAATTCATGCCGGTGGGACATGTGTAAGACAAACTCCTTTATGGCCTCCTGGCTCCATTTTAGTTCCCTCGACTTAAATGACTCTACCTTGGCAGTCTCTGTCCACACTCTAAAATAACTTTTTGTTTCCTACGAAACTCATTATATAATGGCTCTAAGTCTCAGAACTGGGTAAGGAGGTAAACAGGAGAAGGTACTGGCACATTTCACGGTAACAAGTGTAGCCTGAATAAGATGCATCAAATCACAGCTTAAGTATCTCAGAGAAAGTCAGTAAGAAATGTAGCATGTTTATAATTTCAAGAAATGATTTATTTTGCGGTCTCTCATCTTTTAAAAGTGCCAATTGAAATCAGAATACTAGATTTTTAGGACAAAGAAAATCATTCCATCAGTTAAGATTTGCTCCCTATTGAAAAAAGAACTGTGTGGATTATTTCTATTAATATTTTAAAATGGCATTGATGGTCTTGTTTTTTTGTAACTCCAAAGAGATTATACTTCAGATACAATCTCAATTAACTATGTAGATCATACCAGGTGCACAGTTAGTTATTAACTAGAGATTTCTGGCAGTGTAATCAATCGGAATAATAATTTATACCTAGAAGGGAAGGGAAAATTTTTTTTTTTAATCAATCAAATTTTGGGTGAGGCAACATGTTTTTTAACCTGAATTTTCTGGATAATTGAGCGTCTAAAAATTGATTTGTAGGACTTTAGTGAAAATGGCATATTAAAGACTTTTGAAAATTCCTCCATAAAAGTAATGAGAATACTGGCAAAATTGTAAGAATCAAATTTTTTAGAGCTTTAGAAATTTTTAAGAGACTTGTAGCAATCCAGGGTGCATTTATTCAAGAAAAGGGGCTGAATCTCAGTAAGAACAGAGAGCTTTGTGATGTTTTATTATAGTTCCATCCTCTAGTTTCCAGCTCTCTGGTAGCTTTGAAAACCAACTCTCTGCAAACACAGTGAAAACCAGCATTCTGGCAGCAACTGGAAGGGGTAGAAGAGGGTTGGAGCTCCATTAGAGACCTATTGCCAGAGCACTCTCATTATTTATTCTCTTTGGTGGTTCACCAGGAGAGCCTACTTGCAAGATTGTCCTTTTTTGAACTCAAGAGATCAATAGAGCAAAAGGCCTCTTCTCTGAGTTCGTCAAAAGCAGTGATAGGGACTTGCTTAACTTCCTGTACAGATGTCCGAGTCAGTAGATATTGGGGCACACAACAGACTAACCATTAAACTGAAAAAGAAAATTGGGGGAATAAGATTTTCATAGGGGCTTTGACAAGTGCTAACATATTCCTGGGAGTCTGTAAGGCCATGTGCATGCATAGAGATGTGAGCATGCTCAGAAAAGATCCAGGAAAGCTCCAAGTGTTTACCTCTGGTTGATTTTTGAGACTCAGGGCAAGCCGAAGTGAAGGCTAAGGCAGTTATTAACTATATGGCTAAGTGTGGAAAAATGTTACTGGAGTCTAGTGAGAACTAGAACCATAAAGAAAGAGTCACATAGGGGGACTTTTGGCCTCCCATTGGCCAAATCTAGTTGGAAACCAGTTGGTGAAGGAATCAAGGATTGGTCCAAATCTAAGACAAAAGAACCCATGGAGGTAAGTCTAGCTCCTGCCTGAGGGGATTTGTCAGTTAAGTGGAAATGGTAGCAAAGCTTCTTTTGGAAGATTATCAGAGCCCAGGGAATAACCAAAACCCACAGAGAAATAAAATGATCAAAAGTTGTCAGAAACTGGAGGGGTGGAGGGAAGGGGGATTGCCTGCAAATGGACACAAGGAACATTTTGAGATAAGGGAAATATTTTATATCTTGATTATGATATTGGTTAAATAACTGCATATTTGTCAAAGTCATTCAGTTGCACACTTTTTTGTGCAATTGAATGAGGGTTTTGTTTGTGTGTGTGTGTGTAAATATATACGTCAACAACTTAGAGTTGATAAAAAAAAATGCCTCCCAAATAATAAAGACAAACAGCCCAACTGAATATGAGCAAAGAAAATTAAAAGACAGATTACAAAAAAAGAACTTTTATGGTCTTCCCTCACCCACCAAATATAGGAAGGTTCTCAGACCCTAGAATAATTAGTAAAATGCAACTTTATGCAACATTAAGATAAAATTTCTCATCCTATTGAA
>NW_006441995.1:2946056-2959935 GCF_000325575.1 Pteropus alecto | reverse complement strand
TTAAGAACCCATAGTAGGAATGTAATTTGGAAAAATCACTTAGAAAACAATATAAGGGAATCTTGAAAATTATATATATGCTTTCCATTTGACCCTGCAATTCCATTTCTAGGCATATATTATGAAAAATTCTGCATCTCTCCAGTAGGAAGCTTATACCAACCAGCCTTGCAGTCTTTGCATTTCCACTTTCCTGATCTGCCAAAGGCCTTTATATGGATGATAAGGGAAATATTTTATATCAGTGCATTAACATTGATAATACTGTCATCAATGTTAATGCAACATTGCTTCTCCTGTGAGGCCTCCCCTAACAATCCAATCTAAATGAGCACTTCTTCCCACCCATAGTCATTATCACATTAATGTTTCATTGTGCTCGGCTATATCACTATCTGAAATTATATTGTTTATTTATTTACAGGTACTTGTATTTTCTCTCTCTCCTAAATAGAATGTAGATAGCAGATAAGCAATGACTTTGCCCACCTCCTTGTATAAAGGCACATTAAACACTCAAACACTTAATGAGTCACGATATTGCTTATTAAAATAAAATACTGGAAGCAACCAAAATGTACATCAATATTCGTTATTATTATATTAGATATAGAAATAACTAGAAATTAAAGTGAATGCACTAGGTAAAAACTATAGTGCTAAGTGAAAAAATCGAGTGTAAATTATGTAGTATTAAACCATTAGTGTAAATTAAAAAACAATATTTTCTAGACACTGTTACTCAGAGTGTGTTCTGAGGATCAGTGTGGTTTTGTGAACTATTCATTATGGTCCATTATGAGAAACTGGGAATGTGTTTAGAAATTTTATAGCAATTTGATATTGCTGTGACATCCAGGTATGCAAGTAGTGGATTTGTCTTAATAAACAATGAAAGTATTGAGTACTTTAGGTGTGGTTGAACTCACTGGTGAGTTGCACATGGTTCAATCTATGTATCAGATACATATGATATCATCATGCATGGCCTGCAATGGATTGTGGAAAACACAAAATAAAAAAACTAAAACACCTAGCTCCTCACTACATGTAGATTGAGAAACATGGTTTCAGATAATATTTTATAATGCTAATGCTTACATATATGTAGGAGAAGTATGAACATTGGGAAAATTCATACTAAATTAATGGCAGTAGTTGTGTGGGCATATGCAGGATGGGTAGAAGGATGGGACTAGGAATTGGGAATAAATAAGGTTTTATGTTTATTTAGGATGCTTCAATCTATCTATTGAAAGAAAATAACACAAATGTTGATGAGTAGTTATTAATTTTGGATGTAGGTGATATGGGTTTTTTATATTGTTATTAATACTTTCATTCATTTTTCTCAAAATCTAATAAAAAAAGAGGAATTTTTTTCAAATTAGAACAGGAAGTCAGTTGGCTCTAAGAAGACTGTCTTCGACAAGAGGAATGGAGTGGATCCTAGTAACAGAAAAATCAGCTAAAAAGCTGGAAGGCATTGATGACATGATGAAATAGCCTATTATTTCACAAAGGAGGAAAAAGCCAGTTAGTTTTCAGTGGGGGTGGAGGGAGAGGGGAAGCTCCATGAGAAATATATGGCTCAGATTTCAAGAAAACGAAATGATTTTAAACATCTAATGCAGTGTAAGGAAAGAGCACCGGTTTTACCAGTATGTTAGAAATATCTTTACATGGCACAGAGAGAAGAAAAGGTTATTCCAGTGTATTACTGGGTTCTGCAATAAATATTTACAAAG
This sequence comes from Pteropus alecto, assembly GCF_000325575.1. Taxonomy (NCBI): domain Eukaryota; kingdom Metazoa; phylum Chordata; class Mammalia; order Chiroptera; family Pteropodidae; genus Pteropus; species Pteropus alecto. The sequence goes on along the minus strand of NW_006441995.1, from coordinate 2,958,187 downwards.
TCACGATAATGGAAATGCCCCTTATTGGTTTTCGGTGTTTAGAGTCACCTATAAAACAAAATATAGAAGGATTAAATATGATGACAAAATAGAATGTAAATGTTATCAACGTAGGCGATACGAGAATAGAGATATATAACTTGTTCTTTGTATAACTTAGTGTTATAAGTGGATAGTTTAATAATTCTGCAAAAGATTTGGAGAATTAAATCGGATGTTATTTGAATATTTATTAAAAAATGTGGCCCTACCACATAGAAATAAGTGGAAAATAATTCAGTATAAAAGTAGACCAAAAGTAGATTAGCTAAATCCGTTGAGTGATGCAGCAACCTGAAAGGAGAGTTAGAGACTGAAATGATACCTGAATTAGTTAAGTTGTAAACTGAGTCCATGGTAAATGGGCTTTCAGATCAACTCTACTGGTCTGAGAAGTCTTATTGATATTGTGACCATACAGTAAGGCTCAGTTGTTCTTCATTATCATAAGAAAAACCAACCCACATGTCTGAACTCTGTATCTGATGCCCTGTCAAAATCTTTTTTTTGGATGAACAACTTGTAGCCAAGTAAGAAAATTTCTCTCATTCATGTAGGAAGACAAATCCAAATTGCTCAAGATCATGTTTGTTTGTTTGTTTGTTTCTTTGTTTATTTAAGCGGCGAGTGAATTTATCCCTGGCAAGATTTAACATTAAGGATGGGGATAATAAAATAAGGCATTTTGTTAATATTTTCTGGCAAATTTGAAAATATTCTGATTAGTTATTTCAATTTCTATTTACATTTTAAGAAAATTAAGAACTTGGGATGGTATAGTTTGATGACTCATTGATAGTTCCGCAAAACTAAATTAAATATGTGAATTTAAAATCGTTTAGGCAAATTTAACCAAATGGAAGTAGCCTTCCTTTAAAAATCATTAGACTTGCTAGAATTATAAATGTAATAATGTAATCCATGTATTGGGTTAATAATCCATTAAGAACTAGGAGTTTTAATTTGTATTTTTGATAAATAAAGTATCATTTACTTAAAAACTTAAGTAGTAGGGTAGAAATAGCTATCATCAAGGATATAAAACAATGCCTTCTGCCAAAGTTGATGTCGGATGGGAGGTGGAAGAGGAATAGGAGATGTGAGAAGAAAGGCAAAAGCACTAATTCTCATATAATATATTGAAGTATTAAAAATACTGCATAAAAAGTTTGGAGACAAATACTACATGAAGATGAGAGAATTAGAAATAAACATTTAAGCATATTATGTAAGGAAAACGATAAACATTTCTGATTCTGGTAATGGCAGATTAGGTAATTTGGAACAACTCTCCCACTGAAGACAATGGGAAAATATGATCAAAACACATTTTTAAAGTCTACTAAAGTGCTAGTCAGATAGGAGAATTACCAGGCCAGTATTCATGGGAGGATAGAGGCTGTGGTCACGGGGATATTTTTTTCTAGGGGATGGTTGCCGATTTTGTGGTGGTTAAACATGAAACTCAGAAGCATTTTTGACAATGAGGTTAGTAAGAGACACACTGGGGTTCCAGTTTGACAAATGCGAATAAACTCTGGTGAGTTCACTCACACTGGCTTGAGATCCCAAATATTGCTGCATCAAAAGAGTCAGGAAAAAGCAGATAGTCTTGCAAACATAGACAAGTAGACCAATGGAATAGAATAGAGAGCTTAGAAACAGACCAGTGTACGTAAGGACACTTGATTTATGGCAAAGGCACAAGGGATCAGTTTTCTGAACAAGTGTTACTAGGAAAATTGGATATCACTAAAAAAAAAAAAAAAAAACCCAGATCAATCTGATCTTTACCTCACACCTTACACACAAAATTTCCAGAAGTATTTTAAATCTAAATATGAAAGGCAAACCAATAAAATTCTAAAACATAAGATATTATTTTCATGAACTTGTAGTAGGAAAATACTTAAGTATAAAACAACATAATCCTTATTGGACAAAAATCAATAAACTTGTCCTCATTAAAAACAAGAACTGTCAATCGAGAGACATCAATAAGTGAAAAATCAAGGTACAGAATTGGAGAAGATACTTGCAACACATATAACTGACAGACCATCATATCCAATACATATACAATCTGGGTTTACCCTAAAGGGCACCCTGAGAAGAGGACTGAGTGTAAACAGTTTATTGTGGGATAGTCTCAAGAAGCATGGGTAAGGGTCTGAGACAGGGAAGGGAAGAAAGACAGTACAGGGCACACTAATGAGCAGATTATTGCTGTTTTGCTCTGTTACTATCCTCATTCTTTTTAAGTCCTTAGAACTTACAAAATAGGAAGATGGACTGGGGTTGCAGTGTCAGCAACTCTTATAGTTCAGAATCCTGCCGGTCTATCAAAGCAAGCACAAATAAAACGTACAAGACAAAGATCAAGGAAGAAGAAAAGAAAGAAGAAAAGAGAAAAAGCGAATATTTCTGTTTGGAAAATCACTAGTAGTGGGAGAAAATATTTTGGTTGCTTGGCAGAGGCAAGACCTCTGAAAGGTGATGTGTAATCCATTTCCTTAAATTTATTTTTAATTAATAACCATAAACATAACCTTAGAACTACTAAGAGTAAAGTTACTATAAGGCATTGAGCAATTTAGTAACTGTCTCCAGATTTGGGAAAAAAAGGTTTCTTCTAGATACAGTCATTATCATAAACTATTTCACCGTGAATGTTATAGCTTGCTACAATATTGAATGGATGTACTCACGAGTCCAAGACCTTCAGTTGGAAATACATGTTTATCATCACCCTAGACTCATACTTTCTGAATTTCTAACAAGGGTTTTCATTGCATGTAGTCAAATATCATAAAAAAATGTAGGTATTAAATATTAGGTAGATAAAACATGGTGCATTAGAGAGCCATAAATATGCAGATAAGAACAAACAGTAGACATAAGTAGGGAGGTTTTCTTTCTGATGCACTGTTATAAACATGCAAACGGCGTGGGAGGTACTGAGTGTATTCATTTCCTCTTGAAGCAATTACAATCTTCCATTTTTGTGTTAAGCCGCAGGGACACGAAGCTGATGCAGAGGATGCTGCTGTGTCTGACGCTTTGCTCTGTGACTCAAGCTCAGAGTCTAATGTAAGTTAGCTAATAGGCAGAAGCAGACTTCTATTAAGATTTGTAAAGGGGACTCATGAATTATGCAGTGATTTTCAGCCTGTTGAAAGAACTTTATAAAGGGAATTCTTGGAAAAGTATTAGTTTGATATGACATTGTTTAAATGCCTTGCTAAGGAACTGAACACAGATATCAATGCTGAAAAAAGTATGAATGACTTTTAAGTGAGTCATGTGTGTATCAGTTGCCAATTAGCAGAAACTACCTCTTATGTGTCTGGGCACAGTGAATCTTAGTTAAAGGACAATGAGCTTACTGCAAAGATTAACTGTTCTAAAATAAATTTCCCAAGGGGCCTGTGAACCCCAGCTGGAGCAACTTGACAATCTCACTATTGTGAAATAATACTCTATTAATCAAGAACTAAAGCAAAAATCAATGTACTATCATCCAACCGTCTCCAAGCTAAACATATTGAATAGATCAGTAGCCTAGCTTGTCTAAAACACAACACCTGTTTTTAAAATATTTTACTTCTAAAAAGTTGTCAGGAAGTTAAGGCACGATTCATGGGCAGACAGCAATGGAACAAACATCAGAAGGTCTGATTCTCTAAGCTCTGTCTGACCACAAGACAGTGACTGGGTTATCCCTGATAAATCAGCTTTTGATTCCAATAGGAGTTTGGTTGTACCATATAAAATTTAAGATCCTATCTAGCGCTCAAATTCTATTCACCTTTAAGATGTGAAACTGGAATATTTGACTGATTTTGCCTTCAGAATGGCTATATCATGCGGTTCAACTTAAATTATTCTAATCTTGAGAGGATTTATGGGTGCCTATAAAAATCTCCTTTGAGACTTTTTGACATAGAAGAGTGAATATCCTAATTTATGACTAAGTAATTTCAAAGTATTCCATTGAGGTTTTGGTATACTTAGTAAGGTTATTTTTAAGGGGGAGGAACACAATCAATGAAACAATTGTTTAATTGACTTCATTAAGCAGTTGGATCAAAAGTAACTCTTCATAGATTATGCAGTACAAAATATCTGACCCACATTAGACACTAAAAGATATGAATAGGTTAAATATTCACTTATTACATTGCTTTAGAAGTTTTGAGTTTTCTTGTTATACTTGAAAAATGCAAAGAAACATTTTTAAGTGAATATATTATTTTTTTCCTGAATGGACTAAAGATTAATACGCATTCATGGAATTCTTTTTTTTTTTTTTTCTAACCAATTTATTGCAATTGGCTATCCTCAAAGGCCTTTCAGGAGCAGCAGAGTGATTCGAATGAAGTCTGTATTTCCTGCCCATTTAATGTAGTCATACTTCTAATTATATATAACAAGTTTTTCCTGGAGACCTGTTTTAAAAATATATTTTTGAGGGTTGGAGAAAAGTAATTACTTAGCTCTTAAACCCTTGGTTTGGTTTAGTTGTGGGAAAATGGGGTCTATAGGGTGTTACTGTGATCCAAACTTCACCCTGAGAATCAAAATTATCTACCCCCACACTGCTTGGACAATAAGAACTGAAACCTTCATCCCTTGAAAAGATTCTTACTGTCTGCATTACTAGAAAATTCTTTGTGTCCCTTGGGTTAAAATTCTCAGATTCATACTCAGCCATAATCAAGTCCTTTGTTTTACTACTCCTGCATTGAAAGACCCACCTTACACAAAACTCCCAATTCTTAATAAATTTCAGTCTTGCCTTGTCTCCTTAAAATACTGCCAAAGCTCTGTGGCGATGGCATGCTCCATTATGGTAGTAAGCGATAAACTCAGCTTTGATTTATCAATAGATTGTGCTGATGATCTTTGGAGAGCTGGCATTCAACAGCCTACTTCCCAAATTTACCAGCATGATTAGGATTATGTGCTGAACTTCCCTGACCTCAATTTGAAAGACCTTAAAGAGCAACCAGGGGTTTGAAATTTTGTAATTATAAACTATGATTGCACTCATTTATCTTTATTTCATAGGATGATTAAGAATAATATGTGACTTAGGTAGACTTTGTATCCATTTGTTCAACAAACAGTATCTGATTTGAGGGAAACATTTTTCCAGATTTTGGAGATATCATGGTGAATGAGTGGATATGTTTCTAGTCTTCAGCATGATTACATGCCAGGAAATTGAGGTAGAGAATGATCATGTGAACAAATAAATAAGCAAGATCATTACAGCCTGTATAAGTATAGGAAGGAAATGAAAAGTGAGGACCTAGCAAAAGCCACTTAGAATAGAATGGTCAAGACACGAGAGGCCTTGTTAAAGAGGAAACATTTTAGCTGGGGTTTGGAGAGGGTGATCAGTCAGTCATCTATTGAGGAGCTAACGGACAGTCTTTTCAAGTGAAGAGAATGATGGCAAGGGGAGATATTGGAACATTCAAGGAATAAAGGAATTCAGTCTGGCTGGAGTACCAAGAGTAAGGAGTAGAAAGAAATGTACATACATTGAGATATGTTTTCAAGGAAGGACTGGTCGGGTTAGGTGAGAGGGATGAGTGAGTAATTGAGATTCATTCCTGATGGGTACCTGCCTATCACCAGGTAGAAGTCTGGAGGGAACAAACAATCATCAGTACTTGAATCCAGTTCTTTGTCACCTGACTCTCTACCCATCTCTGTCTGAACTCAGCCTCACTTTCTCCATGTTGGTTGCAATATTTTCTCCCTCAGGTCAAGTAGGAAAAGAAAGGATTTTATTTTTCTCTATGGATTTTCTCTAAGGGAAAAAAATGAACTTCTAAAACAGGAGCTGTGGGTACCACTCGAAAATGGATAGCTGGTGTATACAGTGTGGCTATGCTGGACAAAGGGATGATTCATGTCCAGAAGGAAGAGAGCAGAGTGATACGGTACAAAATTTCATCATGCTACTCAGAATGGGATATAATTTAACACTTACACATTGTTTATTTATGGAATTTTCCATTTAATATTTTCAGATCGTGGTTGATGGAAGGTAACTGAAACTGCGGATAAGGGGGGACTACTATACATATAGTTTATACAACATAGATTATATCGATAGATATGTAGTAATTCTGTAAATGGAAATGAGGGTGTATATCCCTATGTCTGTCTGTCTATCTGTCTGTTAATATCAGGTGTGAGATTTTCTCCATTAGTGGAAGCTAAGCACAAATTCCCACAAAATCAAAAGCCACCGAGAGACCCAAGCACTGGGGTAGAGTTAGAGTAAATCTTAGCCCATTTTCATGTGTGTATTAATTGTTAGATACTTAGGTTGCTTGGCTTTCTACTTTATTCCTCTCATTCTTTTCTTCCCATACTAGATCTTCTATCCAAATGCTGTTGCCTCACATATGATAGGGTTTTTGGCTTCTGTGTTTGGCTCATGTTATACCTCCTACCTGAAATGCCTTTCTTTCTTAATATGCATAAACCTGAACTATTTTTTCCTGAAGCAGCTTCTAAGGCTCACTTCCTCACCTCCAAACAGCTATAATATGTCACTTCTTTAAATACTTACTACAGTCCGTTTTCTGTGGCACTCATGTATTATGCATTTGATTTTGATGATTTGAGTACTGTGTCACTCATTTTGTATTTGCCACCCTGCCTAACCCAATGCCTTAAACATCTTTAATATGCTTATAGAATAAAAGTATTTAGTCCAGTGGGTCTCAACAATTTAAGTCACAAACACCTTTAAAAATATGATTAAAGCTTATTCTTAGGGGGAAAAAAAGCAACTTAACAGTTCTACATTTACAGGTGTTTGTAACTATCTCCTACATCACTACCACCTCTCTAAGCCCATGACTCTTTGCTAAACACAGCTGATTTACTCCAAATTCCTCAGATGACAATGAAAAATCGAAGCCCACAGAAGTCAAGTAACTTGTCCCAGGCTAATGGAAAAGGTAAAACTGGAGCTGAAGTTTTGTGATTTCGAGCCTAGAGGTCTTTCTATGTAAGTGCCTTAACCTGGACTATGGAATGTATCCCTGTTGTCTCCATTTGGGGAGACAGACCATTCAAGAAAAGTTTAATCACTCCTAGTACAGACTAATGTGCTGCCGATGTCAACAGAGAAGTAAGTACTCACAGAGTCTAAACAGAAAGTAATAGAGAAGCAGGCAATTGGTTAGAACCCCACCCCTGCCATATACCATTTCTGGGTCTCTAGCTCAGCCAAATGTTCTGGGAAATCAAGAGGCTATTCACCCCTGGGGATCTATGTGTGTTTTTCATAGGAGGCCCAGGAGCACTAGTCTAGCCGGTTTATCCTATAGAAGGAAGTCAGGTAAAGTCATGAGTCTTAACATCTTGGGGTACAGAGCCTTCAATGCAGTTTTAAATCCTAAGGGCTGACTCATTTTTACTTCCTTTGGAGGAGCCTCTTGAATCCTTTATACCTGGTTCCTCTGTAGAAATATGATAAAGATCAGTCTCTGGAAACATGCGTGTGGCAAGATACCCTGAGACTTTCAAGTGAATCAATCTTTGTATAATCTATTTAAAGATAAGTGTTCCTAATCCTTGTCTCAAGGATTATAGAAAATGGCTGTGCTTTGCTGATCTTCAGCCAACAGTAAGACTCAATTCATTGTTCTTCCTTAACCCCGCTTATCAGACAACTCTTGATTCCTGCCATCACTGGTTTTAACAGACAAATCACACACGCTTCCTTTTTCAGGCTTTAATTTGAAGATGGAACATCTTTTTTTTTAATATGCCTTCCAAGTAGCATTCCAACAAGACACCAACCTCAGATTTTATGGAAATACAATGAATTCTGTAACAGCTTTTATATTGGCTCTAACAGTATATATTTTGTGTATAATTATAAAATATTTGTAAAAATATTGACATAAATTCATGTATTCATTTATTTTAGTACTAGCTGAGGACTTGTTTAATCAGATTAGGCAAAATTCCTCTAATTGCTTAGAAATATTGGAATTTAAGGAATTCTTCAACTTCTATATTTCTTTTTCTATTAGAAGACATTATTTTTTTTTTGTCAAAACATTTAGGTTCTAGAGTTCTCCGTTATAGAAATTCAAAGGTTTGAGTATTCTGAGTGACCTAACTTCACTTGTAATAAAATAAACATTGGGTATATTTTATTGTCTTTTTTCGTATCCATTGACTTTTATTTTAAAGAAAAGGCTAAGATTTGATGCTTAATAATAAAAAAATTGAGAAGTAGTAGAAGTCAACTTTTTAATAGCAAAGGAAATCTCTGATTTCAACATTTATATAGTATATAAGATCCATCATCAGATAAACTTTTGAACTTGGCAAATATAATCCTGTAAGTATAGATAATTATTTGTTCCTTAAGAGGTCAAAATTAAAATATTTGGAATTCATGTTTATTTGTTTGCTTATATATTTATTTATTCCAATCTCAAGTTTCCAAAAGGAATTGAAGTGGCTTAAAGAAATATATTCTCCAAAAAGGATGACAAATAAAGCTAGGAAGCAAGGTAAAGGGAGGAAAAGCATGGGATAGTATAATGAATCTAAGTGTAGCTTAAACTGTGCTTAGAAATGAATTTTATAAGATTGTCTCTATGTCATAATAGGAGGCTGCAAATTCGGGCCTGAATTTTCCAGCTGCCAAAACAAAGTCATAAAAATCAGAATAAAATAAATGGTGGCTCTAGAATGATACTAATGGCTGAGACAGAACTCCCCAAGTGTCCTCATAAGGAGGGCTTGGTGTCTGGCAGCAAGTGATCTTCAGATGCATCTTTCTAAATCATTGCAAGTGGTATTTGTTTGTACATGTGAGGGTGGTGCAGATTCGAAGATAGCTCTCAGTGGTCTGTGCCTCCTGATACTCACAACTTTACATAACCTCCTCTTTAGTGTGGGCAGGATTTATGACTTGCTGCTAACCGATAGAATATGGAAGTGGTGATGGGATGCCACTTCAATGAATAGATTACATAAGTTTCTGACTTGTTTCCTCTTTCTTGTGGGCTTTCTCCCTTGCTGGTTTTGATAAAACAAGCTGCCAAGTTGTGAGCTGTCCTATGGAGACATCTACATGGCAAGGCACTGAGAATGGCCTCAGCCAATAGTGAGCAAGAAACTAAGCCCTTCCTTCAAGCATATGATCTTGGAAGCACGCCCTTCCCCGCCAAAGTCTTCAAATGAGACCTTAGATGGTGTCCTAGTGAAGATTCTGAAACAGAGACTCCAGCTAAGCCACACCTAGATTCCTGAGCAACAGAAACTGTGAGCTAATAAATATGTGTTCTTCTAAGCTGCTAAGTTTTATGGTAATTGGTTAGTCAGCAATATATAACTAATACAGTGTGTTTGCATATTTTATAATATCCTTTAACAAATACAACACCAAAGCCCAACTTAATGATATTCTAATATGTATGGTGCTTTAATAAATTATGTTTATTCAGGGATAAAATTTAGCCCCCTTGAGACTAAAATGGGTGAAATTGCAGGTCTTTCAGAAAATCTTTCATAAATATGACTTGCACAATTAGGTTTTTGTGATAGTTGTGTACCAGAGAGTGAGAGGTATATTCTAATAAAGTGGAATGCAGATATTCTAAACTACCAATAATTGTATAACCATAATTTGATAATAAAACTAAATATGAATTTAGAAATTAAAACACTAAAATTAAGAATAAATAAGATTAGCTTTTCGGCTTTTCGCTTTCTTCCTTTAAATATAAACAATATATAAACAGTTATATTGTAAAGATTAAACTACTTAAAATATAGATGAAAACAGTAACATTTTCTTCTTTCTTTTGAATACCACTCAGCTCCCCAGTTTCCACTATTGAGATTAACATGTTTAAGACTAAAAATAAATAAAGCTTAAAGTAAAATGGAGACCATATTTTCTAATAGAAAAAAGGAGTTACTTAAAATAAAAGGAATTAAATGAAAGGAAACGATGCTGAAACCAGTAAAAAAATATTGAGTGTGAAAATAAAGGATGAAAGTTTTTTAAAAAGCAATTAATGACAGAAATGAAACACATTAGGACTTAAGAGTCCTGAGAATTTATATAAAAACATGTATGTTTTATAACTATATGTTTATATAGTTATAATTATAATAATATATTTCAGTGTACCACAAAACTTAGTGACTTAAGTAACAACAGTTTTATTACATCTCATAATTTTGAGGGCTATGAATTTGGGCAGAATTGAGCTGGCAATTCCTCTTTCTTCATAGCACTGACAGGAGTCAGTGTTCATCTGAGACCAGGCTGGTCAGGAGGGTCTGTGGCAGATTCAGTCATACCCAGCATTTTTGTAGGAATGGCTGGAATGCAGGGCTCAACTGAGTGCCCTCCTCTCTCCATATAGGTTCAGGACCTCTCTGTATGGTTTCTCCAGAAGTGTGGCTGGACCTCTTGCACGACTGCTTAAGGCTCAAGAGACTAAGAGGGAAGCTGCAAGGTTTTAAAATATCTGGATCCAGACTGGCATAGTGTCATTTCCACCATATTTTATGAGTCAAAGCAGTTCTATGAGGCCCAGATTCAAGAGGAAGGGAAATAGACACCACATCTAGATGAGACAAGTTTCAAAGAGTTTGTGGCCATTTTTAATTTGCCACACGTGGTAAAACAGATGTGTAAAATATGATAAGAATGCAGAAAAAGTGAAAAACCAATGAGCAAACTGTATCAAAATCTTCCATCAATTAAAAATAGAATGTCTACATCTCAGTACTGAGTAATAGAAAAATAAAATGGCCACATCTTCAATAGTGATAAAGAGCTAAAACTGATCAAACAAAACCATAGCTAAAGTAGGCAAGTGGTATGAATCCTTAGCAGAGTTCACTGAGGTGAAACAGCTTGGCAAAGCCCACGACTCAGAACTTCTTAAGTACATGCATGGGGCTATATTATTATATTAGTTATGTATTTTTGCATAATAAATTGTCCCCAACAAAAACTGATTATCTTGCAGTGTTTGTGAGTCAAGAATCTGAGAGTAGCTTATCTGGGTTGTACTGGCCCAAGCTTTCTGAAGAAGTTACAGTTAGATTGTCAGCAGGACTGTAGTTTAATATGAAGGCATGAGAAGGGTGGGTTCCACTTCCAAGATTACTCATGTAGTCGTTGGCAATTCACTTCAGTTTTTTTTTTTTTTTTTGCTACATGGTACTTCTCAAGACATAGCTTCCCCCAAAGTGAGTGATCCAAGAGCAAGAGGGTGCACCCCCAAATAAGAAGCCGCAGTTTTTTATAATCTGATCGTGAAGGTGACATATTATCACTTCTTCCAAAAGCTATTGGTCACAGAGTCTGACCCTGGTCCAATATGGGAAAAGACTAAACAAAGGTGCAGATTTCAGGACACAAGATCATTGGGGCCATCTTAGGAGGCTGGTTACCATAGGCCTGTAGATCAGGATCCAAATAGGAAGGGACAGCCTTTGCTTTTACTTTCATGTCACATCTAAAAGCCTGTGCTCTCTGCATGAGAAGGCTTTACCAATTTTATCTTAAATTACCAGAGACAGTCATTCTTGAGAAACACATAAGCTCTTATGGCAAACAGACTGCCTACTGGCTGTGTGAGTTCTGCGTCACATGACATATTCATGGCTATGGGTTAACTGAAATCTACATGTGCCCAAAGCAAACACTATCATAAACAAACCACAGATTGTCAAATGTCCAAGGACCTGCTGTTTAGGAAGAGAAAATATAACAAAACATGTAGTAATGTTCCAAAGGTATTGTAGAAGGTATTTCATTATGAACATACAAAGAAAACAAGGTAGGTTGAAATGATACTTTTCACTCATTGCGAAAGTATCAGTTTACAAAACAGAAAAGTTAAGAAAATGTTGTGTATATTTAGGTTTGGAAGGGACATTAAAGATCATCTAGCCTAATATAATTTTAAATATTCATTTAATTTAACATATTTTAATTGTTAATTTATGTTCAATGAAATTCTCTTTGTTGTATACAGTTCTATGGATTTTAACAATTTGGTTGTCGCTACCACCAT
>NW_006441995.1:2928795-2946036 GCF_000325575.1 Pteropus alecto | reverse complement strand
CATCACTACCCAAATTGCCTTGTGCTGTCCCTTTATAGGGGACCCTTCCCCTACCCTCTAATCCATGGTGATCATTATCTATTCTCTGTTCCTATAGTTTTGAGTTTCCCAAAATGTCATATAAGTGAAATCACAAAATATACAGTATATTATGACTGGTTTCTTCTACTTTGCAAAACAAATCTAAGATTCTTTCATTTGTTGAGTAAATCTTGTTTCTTTTTATTACTGTATAGTGTTTCATTTTATGGTTGTGCCGTAAAAGACATCTGGTTGAAGGACATTTGGGGTATTTCTAGTTTTTAATGATTTAACAAAAACATCTATAAATATTTGTGTATAGGTGTTTGTGTGAACAAAATTTTTTATGGAACAGGCTGGTTGAGTCATATGCTAAACGTATGTTTAACTTTATAATAAGCTGCTAAACTGTTTTCTCAAGTGGTTGCACCAATTTATATTCCTTATAGCAATGCATGAGAGTTCCAGTTGCTCATTATCCTCATCAACACTTATTATCATTTGTTTATTATTTTTTTAATTTTAGCCATTCTAATATATAGTGTCTCACTGTGGTTTTAATTTGCATATGTCTAATAGCTAATGAAGCTTAATATCTTTTCATATGCTTATTGGCTATCTCTATATCTGTTTAGATCTTTTGTCTACTTTTATATTGGATTATTTGTTCTCTTATTGAGTTTATGAGTTCTTTGTGTATTCTGGATTTAAGAACTTTGTCAGAAATGTGATTTGCAAATATTTTATCTCTGTTGCTTCTCTTTTCATTCTCTTAACATTATCGTTGTAGAGCAAAAGTTTTTTTTTTAATTTTAGTAAAGTTTAACTTATTTTCTATAAATTGTACTTTTGTTATCATATTTAAAAAACATTTGCCTAACCAAAGGTCACAGAGATTTTCTTCTATGTTTTCTTTTAGAAGTTATATGATTTTATGTTTTTAGATTTAGGTCTATGGTCCATTTAGAGTTTGTTTTTATAAGAAGGTATGAGGTAGGGGACAAGGCCTAACCTCACTTCATACATGAGTAAGCTAAAGACTGGGCTTCAGAAAAACGTATTGATTTGCTGAGATTATCAGATTTATGGTGGTCGTTCTGGACTGGACTGGTACTGGGTAGTACTGTGGTGGGTTGTCCTGGTCTCCTGACTCTCATAGCATCTCATTGTCACTTAAGTAATCATCAGTTTGAATTGTCTCCCTAATTTTGTTCCTGGTCTCTTTCTGGGTTAAAGCATCTTGGTTCTGTGCAGGAGTTTGGGAACCTTACATTCTTAACAGTTATACTAACGGCAAAGACGGATAATTCATTGCCTGGGGATTAGAGGCATATATATTGTTGAAATGACACTTTGTTGATCAGATATTGACCCAATAATTCTGCATAATAAATGAATTAAAAACCAGTGGCTTATGCTCAAGAATCTTAGGTCAGCTGGAATTTGGCTCGTCTGGACTTTATTTTGCTAGGCAGTTCTGCCTTAGGCTGCAGGATGGTTGAGTTTATTTCAGGCTATGGATTGGATTCAGTCATGATTTTCATATGTTTTCTTTGGGACCCTAGGTTTTGGTAATGGCTGTCTAAGACATGCTCTCTACTCATGGCTGGTCACTGCTGAGTCATGCGAACATGGGAGGGCTCTGCTTACGTCATGTCTCCCAACCTTCCATTGGCCAGAGCGTATCATATGGCTAATCCCAACAACACTGAGACAGAGAAGTATGCTCTAGTAGAGTAAAAAGAGGCAAAATGAATTTTTATTGAACAATAATTCTAACTACTATATATTCTCAATTGAATTGACACAAGACCAAAATTAGAACTCTCTATTCCTCCTGGTCTCTTTCCACATGTAACATTGATCTGATCTGATAGGTCACAAAGCAAGTTCCTAACTGAAGACTGAAACATTGAACAGTTATTTCAACAGTTTTTGTTTGATTCTTTGCCTACCGCATCACTTCAGAACAGTGACTCTGAGCTGATAAGATATAGTGTAAATGAGAGTTTAATCCTGAAACTGGTGGTCTCTGAGAACTATCATTATGTATGTATTGGACTTCTCTAGGCTGCCTGACAACAGTACAGGTACTACAACATTTATATAATTTCTGTTGGGAGTCATTACTTCTTTTGGGGAATTTACACTATTCTTAGAGCAGATGAAGATGCCATTTTATCACATAGATTAGATAAAAGTAAAAAATAATAGAATGTAGAGCTGGAAGGAATTTAAACCAGTACCTTTACTTCAAAGATCAGAAATCTGAGGTCTAGAAAGATTAAATAATTTTCTGAAGAACAGAAGAAGTTGGTAAAAGATTTAAGTATAGAATCTAGATAATTTTTTTGTATGCATGATCAGAAGTTGAAAAGAGTACTCATAGGTATCAATTTATTGAAAGGATGGGAGTTCCACACCTTTAATTATTTTTCCAAGTGGAATAAACTTTAGAGCAGCCAAGACAAGCTGTCTGTATTGATAGAACATTTCAGGTAGTGTGAAATTGGAAAGAATATGTCTGAATGTGAGATGCATTGGAACTCATAGAGCCATTCACTGAATGGGGGTATTACTAGTCTGTAGCTGTACTCTTAAATGAAGGCTAAAGTTGGTCCCTAGGATATAGCTGGAAGAGAGATCACCTTTATGTCATAACAATGATAGAGAAATTGAGATTTGCAGTATTTTGTTATAGGAAGCAGATATTCTCCTGATCATGTGTCATTCTTGGTTTATAGGATGTTTGTGATTAGGCTGGGGTACTATTACCCTCATTATAATGCTGCCCATACCTAGGTCCTTCTTGCTTCTCTGCTGCCACTGTGGGGCCTATAAGAAAGTAGTAGGGGAAAAATCCAGAGTAACTTTGCTATAAGAAAGACCATATGGAGACACTGCTGAGCTGCCCTCCTTCAGCGGGGTTATACTTCATTCTGGATAACTCTAATCCAATCAGAAGAGTACAAATAAAATAAACGTTGAGGTCCACAGAGTGGAAAATAAAAAAGAATAAATATACTCCACACACTTTTTGGGGCTCTGTAGTATTGGCAATATACCATGATAAGTAATTGATTAAATCTTTTTTGTTTTAGTAATTGACTAAATCTTGTAGTTGATCATTCACAATCTGCTTTTTAAAAAGCAGCAGACCTGCAGATCATATTTTCATTGCTCCATTTTTCTAAGGAGAAAACTAGAAATTCATGGATATGCATGTAAATTAATCTTTATTTTTTCTTACTATTTTCACTGATGATCTTTAGAAATTAAAACTCACAAATTTAGCTTTCTCTTTCATTTATTCATCTGAAGTAAGAATTCTTAAACTTACGCATTATAATCAAAGAGAGGTTATGCATTAGATCTTAAGGAGCATTTATTCCCCTTAATGTCTTGTTGCTTTTGTTGTTCATATCCTGTACTGGTGACTTGCTTGTAATTGGAATGGTTAGGTTTTCTATTTATGATCTTTGAAATCTTATGTGGTCATTATCTGATTTTTTTCTTATAAGTCTTCTGGTAGATGCGTTTATATGGAATACAGAAACTGATGCGTATACCAAACTCAGTGAATGGCCACTCACTTGTTCAGAGAAATTGTTTCAACAAAACTAATTGGAGGTTTGGTCAAAATTTGACATGGTAAATTGAAAAGACTTTCAAAAGGATATGAATTTTAAATGAGTTCCCAGAAGACCAGAGGAGCATGGAATTGTGGGAATGGAGAGAATCAAGATGAGAGCCCCTGTTAAAACACACGCGCGCACACACACACACACACACACACACACACACACACACACCAGAACCAAAACAAAATGCAAGGAAATAAAGTGATTATAACTTTCAACAAAGTAATTATTTCACTGACAACAACAATGAAATTTCCATTTTCTAATTATATGCTATCTTTAACTGCCTTGATAATAACATCTAAACATATTGCTGGTTCAAATGAAATAAACACAAAATTGTTTGGGAACACGTGAGTACAAATCATAAGATGGACTTATTCATATTTACATATGGGACTTAACTCACCACAGCAGGACTCCAGGATTTACCAGAAATGTTCTGAATATTTTATAGTTTTTGGCTACTCTAATAAAAAAGAAGTTTTGTTTTCACCAAGGGATAGGCTCTGTCTGCATGCCATTTTGAAATAGTACTAACTCAATCATTGTTGCTCATTTACCCAACTGAAGGAAACATGTCTTGGCTTCTAATAGATAAGCACCATGTGGTTTTGCAGAATTAGAACACTAAGAAGGAAATGGTGTACTTAGCCTGGCATTTCCTGTCTTGAAACTGTTGATTTAGGACTCTAAAGGTTAAGCTGGAGTCACTTGAATTTAGCTACATCAACACAAAACTCAACCTGAAAGGCAGTATGTACCCAAAGAAATCTAGGAAAGTTATTGCACTGTTCTCTTTAAGATCTAAGGTTAGTAAATGAAATTCCAAAGGTCACATAGTTTGGACAACAGCATAATAGTTACCACTGGAATGAACACCACCACAGAACCTCCAAGTCAAAGAGAAAAATGCATCAGATTCTGGTCAGAGCTAAAAACATTACTTGTAAGTTCTTTGCAGCTAATATCTGTCGATCAGGTGAGATACTTTCTGCTCTTAATAAGCTCACAGTCTAGTGGGAGGAAAGAGACAAATAAGGAGATATTTAAAATATAATATGGTAAGTGCTAGGATGGAGGAATGAACTGAAGTTAAGGCACCATCAGTGACTTTCATGAGGTAGGCTGTTCAAAACCTTTTTTGCTTAATTGTTAACGTTTTGGATATAAAGTATTACAATGCAGAGTTTTAGGTACTATGAAGGATTCAAAGTTGAATGAGGAAATCCTTCTTTAAGAATTTTCATTCTGAACTGAACTAAATAACCCATTTGTCCTCCCCCAAATATAGGCAGTGCAAGTTTCTTTCATTTCCTAGGTCCAACTAAAACTAGTGTCACTCCTTGGGTCCTTAGTAATTGAACATACAGTTTTAAAGAATAGTTTATTGTTGCCCCAACTCAGTCTTCCTTGGCTTGTCACCTGTTGAGCAGGCCCTGTTTTGGGTCTTGCGTACTATCCCCTCACTTGAAGCAAAATTCCCACAGAGGGGACTGGGTTGAGGATATGCAGCATAGAATGAACACTGCAGCTGACGCTTTCGTGGTGGTGACCTATTTCCTTGCTCCTGGTGCAGTAATGGGCCACCCGTGCATGGTGGCCCTCTAAGCTCAGGGGCCTGCTGCCCTTTTCTGCTCCAGGGCCTTTTCTGAAGCTGTGGAGCAGGCACTCAGCACAAATGAATTTACTAATGTCCCTAAAAAAACACCAGACTGGCAACAATGTCTAAATGCCCTAGTGCCAATCCTCTGAGTGGACATCTCTGAGGTATATTCTGTTCACTTCTCCAAGGTTTTGGAAGGTTTTCTAAACCAAAACTAAAACCAAAACCAAAACAAACAAACAAACAAACAAACAAACAAAAAAACCACCCTCCGCCAAAGCCTAACCAAACAAACAAGAGCAGAGAGGGCTCCCATTGCTTACAGCAGTAGCCTTGACAATACATCCTTACCCTGGTTGTCTTCCTTTTGTGTCTCACTCTTTCTGATTCCTCGTAAATAAACTATCTGTACTCATCTTTTTCTGTGAGTTTAAGTAGGTTGGTAGTTTAAACCCTGATTAACAGTTAAATTGTATGTGTATGTATGCCCAGAACGACTTGTTAAGAATATATCACTTGTGAACCTCAGGATATATCCTGAATTCCTTTATTTCTCAGTGTTCTAGTATGTTAATTGTCACCCTACCCCCCGCAAGCCTATCATATTTTTTTAAAATAACAAAATCCCTTTCATTGGGTATGCCCTCTATCTGGGTTGATAGTATTCTAAGCTTTATCAGGCTATTGTCTTGAAAATAATAATAATAAAAAAAAAGCCAGTTAAATATAAATTTATCACGACCTCTTCCATTCATGAGAGAAGACCTGACCAGAAAAAAAAAGCAACAAAAACTCACATTTGTAGCTCCTTGTTCTTTAATAAAACATTTTCAAGCTTTCATTTTGAAAGATAAGACATCTCTCTCTCTTGTTCTCGCTCTCTCCTTTTTCCTCTTTCCTTTATTTTTTAGACACCCATTCCAGCCTTTTGATGTTATTGCTGTTGGTGGTGTTGCTTTTCAGTGATCGTAATAATTTTTTAAAATATTCGTAGAGACTCCTGCACTGATAGTCGACTATGTTTCCACTTAGTGATAGCAACCTGCAGGTCATGTTTCAGAAACCCTGTCACAGGCTCACTGTTTTTTTTTGGTCCCCATTAGTGTTCTATTTGCTTTTTAACAAGTAAGAGTATTAACTAAGTTTGAGGAAGTGATTCTAGCCTCCTGGGGATGATGATGGAATCATCTACTTCCATCTGCCTCTTATGTTCAAGAATTTTTTACTTCTACTGAACTCAAGATTTGAATTTCAAAATAAGAAATTTTTCTTGGTCAAGGTCAAGAGTTATCTGAGATAAAAATGATGAGGATAACAGTAAAATTTCTGAACCAGCTTTCTCTAGTAGTCCACAAATGCACAAGATTCACATACATTTCTAACAGCAAATAACCTATACACCTTTTTTTCTCTTCAAAAGCTATAATTCACTGAAATGCTTCATAAAAGTTAATTAATAAATTGCCTTTGAGCCAATTCTTTTAATCTTACCCAACGTTTTTCCCTATGAAAATTAAAGGATCCATTTTATAACTTATTTTCACTATTATTTTATGGATTCTAATTTGCAGAAATCCTATAGCTTTTCAAAAATAAGCATAGTGAAAAATTTCATCTAAGGAAGTGATGATGCACCAGTCTTATAACTGTGGAAGTATAATCTAATGGTTAAGTCCTGAAGTGGACATTAATTTCAGAGAATTAAACCAGTGTGTAAGACTCTAAATGACAGGTTCCTGAAAATTCAGCAAAAGCTTTTCTTTGAGAGAGAATCAAAAGAAAGAGAAAAGACAGTATCTACACTCATTTATTGGAAACATTGTTTTTCAGGTTATACAGATAACATGCTAAAATACAAAAATTAAATTTCTGAAATCACATCAGTAAGATAAGCTTTCAAGCCTTTCATGCATACAAAATTAGGACCATCTTTAATATTTTTATATGCTAGCATTTTTTACTTACATTAAATGGAATAAACTTTTTCATGTTATTACTTATATCATGTAATTTAAAAATATTATATAGTCTTTAAAATGATAATTTTAATAATAATATGATTTCTATTACATAGTTTTAAAAAACTCATTTTTAATGTCTGCATAATGCTTCATGATATGGTTTGGTCATGTTTTATTATGTCATTCCCTGAATGGACATTCAGATGGCTCCTTCCTTCCTTCCTTTCATTTTTTCTTTATTACTGATTACATTCCCACAATATCTTTTTACATAAATGTTTGACAACATCTCAAATTACACCATTAGGAAAAATTTCTAGAAGTGGCTTTAGGAATCAAAGTGTTGAACTTTTTAGAGTAGTCGGCATACGTTGCCAAATAGCTCTCCAGAAATTCCTTACTACAGGAAACCTATTAATGTGCTCACATCACTACAGCTTCACCGAGATTTCATTTTATTCTTTGTCATTGACACCTTGATAAAGTACCCCCTTAGACATGTCTCGTAGAGTAATTTGCATTTCTTTGATTACTAATGAGGTTTTAATATTTTTCATATTTCTTATATATTTAAATTTCTTTATCTGTGAATTTTTATGCTTTTGGTCCATTATCTGTGATACTCTTTAATATACCTGTAATTCAAAAGTCTATTATAGCTCTAAGGAAACTATAGCAAAAACATTTTAATCATGTATCATGATTTCTCATTCTGACTTTAATTTTTTATTCCTCATTAGTATGAGTGATATTTGATGATATAGTGCTTTAATACCTAGCATGTTTTTGTACCACCAATTGAGAAGAAGTCAGCAATTTTAGTGCCAATATAAGAAGTACAACTGACATGCTTACTGACTGTAGAAACGTTAAACAATACAGGCAAAGGTACACAGTTTAGGGTGGAGTTAAAGCTAATGCCCACGTTTCTAAATCTTCCTTCTTCATGTGTTTGTAGTAGATTCTAAGAAACATCTTAAGCAGATTCTGTAGTTCATGAAAAAAACCAGTGATGCCAAGTATGGGTAGGTCCAGCAAGTTCATCTCCTCGGATGGAGATGAACTCACCAATTCCAGATGTGTGTCTTGTCTTTTCATGCTAAGAAGTGATAATTGTTAGTTTTTTTTTTCTTTTACTCACACTGTTCTAAATAGAGTGCTTTGCATATAAAGACTATTAGGAACTCCTCATAAAGTGCTGGTTTGGAGGATTGAATTGAGCTGTGAGTATACATCTGTTATATTAGTTATCAATTATTGTATAAAAAATTTCCCCAGAACTTGGCAGGTTGAAATAAAAAATATTATTATTTCATAGTTTCTATGGGTCAAGAATCTGAATAAGGTATAGCTGGTTGCTTCAGGGTCTCTTGTGGGGTTGTAGTCAGCAATGGGACAAGCCTAGAGTCATTTCATTGTTCAGTTGAGTGAGGATCTTCCTCTAAAGTCACCACGTAGAACTCTTCACAGACACGCTTTATGAAATGGCAGCTGGCCTCCTCCAGGATGCGCTATCCAAGAGAGAGAAAGAAAAAAGGTAAAGGGTAGAAGCCATCATCTTTTTGTAACTTAATTATAAAAATTCCCATCTAGTTTGTTGTATTCTATTCATTGGTTGCTAGTCGTTCAGTCCAGCCAAACTCCAGGGCATGAAAAGGAGGAAGGAGGTCACCTGAGTTTTTGCTTGCCTTATACACTCCACCTGCAGATGGATTCACACACACACACACACACACACACACACACACACACGTGAGTTGCACATACATAATTATCTAAAAATCACTTGATTTGTATTTGATGAGCATGCCATAAAATTTGATAAACTATTTTGGTGTTAAATAGTTTGCATAGTTTTGGGTCATTCAGATCTCAGCACTCTTCAGCAAATTGCATCTGGCTTTGCTAAATGGAATACATTTCTTGAGATACATGGTAACTTTTCTGAACAGACACAGTCTAGAAAAAAATCCAGATATCTTAGAGTATAGATTGATTGCCTCTTTTCCTATTGCTAGAGAGTGTTAGAGAAATATAGTTCAGTATTTGTAATAAAACGTTTTGTAGAAAATTATGAGCTATAAAGTGATGTTTATCTTTGTGAAAATAACAGCTACTTAGGAAAATTTGTGACGTACGTTCTTTTTCTAGGCTCTCCGTTTAAGGCAAGTACCGAGAGAACTGGCTTGGTGGTTGCGGCAGGAGTCAGGCCGGGGAGAGTTGTTTCACATCCGTCAGTGGCAGTGACACTGTTGTGCTCCTGGGACATCGTGGGACTGCTCATAGGAACTCAGAGAAACAAGGTGAATCATGACCCCTTTGGGAAATGGCTAATGGTTTTAATACCTACTTCTACTGGGACTTTATAGGCAGAATGCCAGAACTTCACAGAAGTTCCTTGGGAGTCTAGGCAGTATGAAAAATTCCAAATGGGAATTATATGGAGCCTTCAAACTGAGCATTGGCATAATGTGTGATAGGCTGAATAATAGTTCATCAAAGATGTCCATAGCCTAATCCCTGGAACATATGAAATATGTTACTTTACATGACACAAGAGATTTTGCAGATATAATGAAAGTTACAGAACTTAAAATAACAAGATTATCTTGGTTGATTCAAGTGAGTCCAATCTAATCACATAAATCCCTAAAAGCATAGAACGTTCTCCTGTGGAGGTGGGAAAGAGATGTGACAGAAAAGAAAATGAGAGAGATTAGAGCATGAGAAGGATTCAGTGTGCTGTTGCTGGTTCTGAGATGTAGGGGCCCGCGTGCAAGGACCAGAAAGACATCTAGGAAGGTGGCCCCAAGCTGACGGGTAGCAAGAAAATAGGGCCTCAATCCTACAACTAAAAAGACCGCCAACAACCTCAGTGAGCTTGGACATAAATTTTCTCCGTAAGGAGCACAGCTCTGGTGATACGTAGATTTTAGTCTGGTGAGGCCCATGCTGGACTTCTAGCCTGCAGAACTGATAGATATTAATGGATGTTGTTTTAAGCTGCTAGAGTTGTGGCAATTTGTTATGGCAGCAGTCAAAAACTAATAGAGTGTGAGATGCAAATCTTTTGTGTTTTTAAAGAGTAGATGCAGGAGCAAAGCAAGGCAGCTGGTTGAAGGTGGTGGGTGGGATTCCTTTTAGTGTGCCAATATTTGAGGGGTGTATTGAGTTCAAGGTGTCTACAAGGTTCTGTCTATCTGAGAGTTTCAGTGCAGACAGAAAAGAGCTTGAAGCATAGCCGCAGAAGGAACTAACTCATCTGCCATGCAGTGCAAGGCCAATTTTCGAAATGAGCCGGCTGCTCAGTCAAGCCCAGTTCGCACTGGCCTCCTGCCTTCTTATTGGTTTGGGAGAGTTTCAGCCTACCCTTACCCTCAGGCTCCTGCAAGGATATTGAGAGCAGCTGGGAAGGGGATGGGACTAAGAAAGGACTGACACTTAGGTAATAAGAGGGTAGGGATAGAAGACAAATGGAATAAGAATAAGCTTCATCAATTAACACTCACAAAGTAAGGTTACAGCATAAAAACAGACTCATCACAGGTATAAATCATGAGACAGACAGACAGAAACATTCATTGAAATAAAATAAAAACAAAAAAGCTCCACCCTCTATTAAAGCAGCAAGTGCTTCAAATTAGAGATAGACATATTCCTTAGCAAGATGAGAATTATTCTCTGTTAATGCACCTTGTGTTCAGTGGTACATCAGCAAAGATGTGCTGTCCATAGATTCAGATTAGAATGGAATTCGTCTCTATATGGCACAGGAACTTGGAAGTTTCTATGGCAATGGTCCTACTTTGTGTAGAGTGAAGACAGATGAGTCAACGGTGCTTCAATTTGAAATGTTTCTCTTGAAAACGTGGTTGGTTTTTATCTCATGGACATTATGAAACTTGAAACAACCGTATTTCCTCAATGGGGCACTAAGATGCTCAGAGACACCGTATCAACCTATCAGTGAGGTTTGCATTTCTCTCCCTGCTGTTATCTTGTCTTCCTACCACCATTTTGATCTTATGCTGATTAGTTCATATATTTATTTCTGTTCTGTTGAATTTTGTGCATTTAGCCATCATTTTGTGCCTTTTTAGAATGAAACTAAGAAGGGAAGAGTGAAGGAAAAATAGAAAAGAATGAAAACAAAACAAAACAAAACACACAAGCATTTACTTCCCTGAACAGATAGATGGCTGGGCACAGCCTTAAATCTGTATACATGTATGCTTCTTTAGATATAACAAAAAAGTTTGAGTGAATTAATTTCGAGATTCACAGCCTTTTGTAAATGTTAAGCGTCATTGACTGGTTTGGACATTTCAGCTGTGACTTTTCTGCTCCTTTGGATGACTGGAGTTTTGTTTGTTTATCTGATGGAAAGTCTCGCTTGACAAAGCAACTGCCCGTATTGGCTTCTTTCCCACATTCTGTATTTTGAAAGTGCTCTAAGCTCTGTTAGCAAATCAGTCATATCAGACACTCCACAGATAATCATGGGTTGAGATGGAGGAGTCCTTCTATCTTTTTTTAAATTTAATTTGTTGAATATATTTGACATATAACATTGTGTAAATTTAGGATATAAAACATGTTAATTTTATACATTTACAAATGACCATATGATTGTCATTGTAGTGATAACTAGCATCTCTATCCTGTTACGTAATTATCCTTTCTTTTTAGTGGTTGAAATAAAGTTCTAGTCTCTTGGCAGGTTTGATGATTACAGCACAATATCGTTGTCTATATTCATTTTACTGTACATCAGATCTTTAGGGAGTATTTGCTTTTTATTTCAAGTTTGTACCTTCTATCTTTTTGAAATAACAAAATTAACATATGGTAACACTAGTGAAAATAGCAGTAACTTTCCTTTTATGATATTTTGTAGCCTATGACATACTTTCAAATACATTATTTTGTTTGATTCAAACATACTTAGAATGAAACATATTTAACAATTTATAAATCTTGATCAAAGGCAATGGAATGTCCGGCCAAATGTGTTATGTCTTACAAACCCCAAATTCCAGTTTTTTTCTCATCTTCCTTTCATTTTATATTTTCCCTCCTTTTTATACTTTTTTCATTAACTCATTAATAAATTAATTAATTTACTTATTCTTTCAGTTTTCCGGTGAACAAGGTTATTGTGCATTAAAAATGCAAGAGACCATGCTCCTCTCTTTCACTTCCGACTTTATGAATTTAGTAAGAGTGTTGGTGCAGAAATCTGTTCTCTGTTCTCTCCTCTTTGTCATGGAATTATGGCCTAGGCTTCTGTCCTGTCACAGGCCAAAGGATTGAATCTAAGAAGGACTTAGGTGGTTACAAAAGGCCTCAGGAGCAAATGAATTCATTTTTGCTATTTTTCGCAGGCATCTCCCTCTTATCCTGCTGATTTGCATTAGAGCAGCCTTTGCCCAAAATGCAAGAATGAAACAGAACTCTTAGTTAATCTGGGAGGGAAAAGCAGGGAGAAAACAAAACATTTCAGTTAGGTCTACTGATAAACTCTGCTAACACTTACTAGAAAACTCTGCTTTTAGAAGAGCACTTTCCTAGACACTTTTAGGGCACTCGTCTAGTGATTTATGAGATAGAATATTTTGAGATATTAAATGATATCCCCTTCTCATAGTTCCTTGTACCTATGAGTCTTTTTTACAACCAGGAAACTCTGGCATTCCACAATTATGCCTCAGGTAACAAATTACACAGCAGAATGCAAAGAACATAAAAGGGTTTAAATATGTCTTAAAAAACAAACAAACCTGAGTTCATGATGAGAGTTAGCTAGACAGGTTGGTTCAACAAAAGGAGACCTTCTGGATTTTTCTGCCTTTCAATGAATCCAGGGTTGGACAAAACAGATAGGACACACACAAAACAAAAATCTCACTGGATTTAGGATGATCTGCAAGAAATCCGTTTGTATCTTGTTTCCAAAATGAAACCAGAGTGATGGTTAGACTTGTAGAGGTTTTCACACACAGAATGATATAGAAACATAGTTTTACTGAGTGTCTAGGCATGCAAACCTGAAGAAACTTTATAGAGTTTACTCATGCTGTGCTGGTTTAGGGAACAACCAGGTGTTTTCAGTATGCCTGAGCGAGTTCTCATACCACTGAGCTAGAACTAGACCTGGAAACACCTTGGGATGGAATGAGGAGGATGCAACTGACCTGTATAGACCAATTACCAAATTAATTGGTGCCAGTGTGGGTAGCTCGTGATGACTGAGGATCAGATTTCCATCCCTGTTCCCATCTTCTAAGTACAGAATCAGCCCTTTTCCTCTCAATTTGGATGCAACTCCAGGGAAGGAACAGGATTCCCAGACTTGAATGAGATGGCCCAGAACTGACTAAAGTTTCTACCAAAGAGCAGAATGTGAATATTAAAGAAAAAAAGGTGTTACATTTCTTATATCCCGAGTTTGTGGGTTCAATGTCAAAACCATCTCATGTTCTAAGAAAAAGCCATTTAAAGCTGTGGTACCAGACCTCTCAATAAGGTGGCTGAATGAGTACATGGATCTATCTGTCCACTCTCCTAAAGGGAAAAAGAAAATACACTATTACACGTAGTCTCAACAGTCATCTGATTGTCATAGTCCTGTTCTTCATGGACATCAAAGTTTAGTGGGTTGTTCAGAACTCAGAATGGAAAGCTGCACTGTGAGTCAATACCTGTTACTAACCTGATACATTGATATCTTGGTAGTTGGTACAACTAATTTTGAGGTGTAAAGGAAAGTGACATCTAGGAAGTTTTTGCAAAGACCTTAGAAGTAGGAGTGTGTGTGTAATTCGGTCTGACTGGAGATCAGATTGCGAGACAGTAGGAGGTGGTCAAGAGATAAAGCTAGGAAAGTAACCAGGAGCAAAATCAGAAAGTCTTTGTATTCCATACTAAGGAAACCAACTTTTTCTTGAGGGCAATGAGGAGCCATTTAAGCATTTTAAGCAGGAGAATGTCTCAGTCTATAAAATGGGCAGTGGGTAAAAGGGATCAAAACTGGGAGTTAGGGAGACCATTTAGGGGACATTGCAGTACCCTGGGAAAGCCACGTTGATAGCCGAATTAGGAAACTAACAGTTGGAATGTAGAGAAGTTGACACATCTATAAGATACTCAGATCTCTTCATATAATAAATCATCTTGGTGAAATTAATAATCAAGGTCTCTTCTACATCATCTTGATCCTACAGATCTCTTCCTTTTGGTATTGCTTTTAGAGCTTTACTCTCTCCATGGGATTTTTGGGAGTTTGTGTTCACAACCTACTCCTGCTGTCTCTGGTCCTAGAGCCCAGGCAATGCAGTAGCAGAGGGTCTTTGTGGTTCTCAAACCCAGATCTCCTACCTTGAGTACTAGGTTCTTTCTATCAGAATAAAGTAGGAAAAGAACAAATATATATATATTTCCATATATATGTAACATATGTATATGGTATATATATGAGCAGCTGAAGATTCCTCCATATTTTTACTAGATTATATGTATCAGAGTGGGTCCTAGAATCACTGTATTGTCATAAATGTTTCCGGAAACAGATAACACTACAAATCCACATACTTGGAAATACAGTAAGTGCAGTTGACTCATCCTATCCTGGTGTCCTTAGAAAGAAGAGAAACTGGAGAGAAGTGAGCCCCTTGGGAAGGGAGGGAGTTTTTAGTTGCTCAGCAACATGACTCAGAAGTGGAGTTAAGCTTTCCAAAACGCACCTGTGACATAACTGTGAGTATGACACAGGGACCCAGGGGAGAGAAGAGGAAGCAGAAAATTAAATCTCTAGTCAAATATTTAATAAAATATAATTTTCAAAAGAAAGGTTTAAAATGCATCCAGGATCTCAAAGTATAAAAACAGAAATCAGAATTACCTCAATCACATGGTTTGGATATAAATGAAAAATTACCCAAACCACATGGTAGGGGTGATATTCCCCTAGTTAGTGAATAGGATGTGCAGTGAGTGAATAGTGTATATTTATGGCTGATTGAGGGGCACTCCTTCTAAAGATTTCAGGGAAATGACCAGACTGTGGATTACCGGACATGCTGTGGCACTGTGTTTTCTCAGCTGCTTAATATGACTGAGTTGGTGAGATGTGAATCACTCCAATACAGGGGTCCTCAACCTTTGCGGCACCAGGGACTGGTGCTCCTATGAGAATCTAATGCCTGATGATCTGAGTTGGAGCTGAGGTGTAATGCTAGTGGCTGGGGAGCGGCTGCAAATACAGATGAAGCTTCGCTTGCTGGCCTGCTGCTTACCTCTGGTTGTGCGGCCCGGTTCCTAACAGGTCACAGACCAGTACCGGTCTGAGGCCCGGCGGTTGGGGACCCCTGCCCTAATATATAGTTGATAATCAGAACATCTCATGCAACAGAAGCAATGTCAGTGATCTATAAATGGGCTGGGATGCTCCAACTACAATACAGTAAAATGCTCCATTAGCCGTGTACATTAAAGCCTCCACCAGGATGGCTAGGAAGTGAGGCAAATGGTTAATTTGTATTTTATGGTCAGCTATGCCTATGTGGAAAGCACCTTTTTGCTTCAGAACTGTTATGAAGTTCCTCGTGAAATCCATTAAATCACTCTCTTGCCTTTGAAGTGGATTTAACACAGAACACTGTAATGCAGAAGCCTGGGGGATTGAACTGAATGTGTTCCCATCCCCCGATTTATGCCGGAAACTGCTTTATGAACCTTTTCATAGAGCCTGGTTTCCTCACTTTCTCATGCCCCTCCCCCAGCCTTATAAGAAGTAGAATACTAAAAATACTGCTAATAGTTGAAAGACTCAGCAGTTTAGGTTATTGAGGTTTTACTTTCTCAAAGTACATTTTGTGATGCTTGCAATTTAAAGCTCTGGCTCAAAGAGTTGATTTTTAAATTTTTATTATTTTATTTTATTTTATTATTTTCAAACTCTCTGGCTTGTGGTTATTGTAAAACCTTCACTAGGTTTAAGCTAATAACTTGGCTATACCCTCCTGGAATCACCAACCTGATTTCCCAAAGGTGATTAAATGAGAGTTAAAAACGGCATGTTTGTCCATACCATTACACTTGAAAAATAATCTTATGATACTTTATTAAAATGCCTACGCATAAACATCAAAGGAAGCTATATTCAACTAGCGTAAATTGAGAGCAAGATTTAGAGAAGTACTATATTCAGTGACTTACTCACTAAATGTCAACTTTAAAAAATGTTACTTGCTCCAATCCCCCTTTTCTCTTCAGGCTTAAGAATAAATGATTATTTTAATGTATTTCCTGGTAGTGAAGGTAGGGGGAGGAGATATTTAAGTCAAATATGAAACATGTTTATGTGTCTTTTGGCTTCAAAACCCGTAAGAGTTCAATTATTATATATTTATGATTTTAACTTGTTTCCCCAGTGCATTGATATTTAATATTTAGCAGACAGTATAACTGAAATGTCTGTTCAAAAATGTCCTGCTCAGATGGTGCTTTATTTGTTTTAATCCTTTTAAACACTTCCTAAACAACAATATCTGTCCTGAGTTCTATTTTCATAAGTCAGGTTCTCTGGTAGTTTTAGCTAATTAAAAAACAAAACCAAAAACAAAACTAGGAGACATTTAAGCTAGGATATTAATAGAGGATGATGTACTAAGGTTTTGCCAGGGTCTGTATGATTTGTTTTAGCAACAGGCTTTTTGGGCAACTCAAAAATAGTAATACTGAATAAAGGAATCAAAAGCTAGACTGAGGCAGAGAAGTTTGAAGGCAGTGGATTCTTGCTGTGTTCAGCATTCTCTTCTTTGTGTCGTTGACTCATTTCCATGAGGAAACTATTAGAAAAAAAATGTATAACCCCAAAGCAAATCTCTCTCCACATGATTATGAAATCAATCTTTACATTTAATGAGGATAAGGTAAAAACTGGGTTTCTGTTTTGAAGTCCGAAGTAAAAGCAGACTTTGGTGGATAGAGGTAGTTTATATGAGACCAAAAT
>NW_006441995.1:2925983-2928733 GCF_000325575.1 Pteropus alecto | reverse complement strand
GAATGCCTCCCCCAAGGGAGAAAATGCAGAGCAGAGTTCTATAAAAAGAAAAAGTAAGGAGGCTTTTGGGAGTTTTTTCCAAGTAAGAACCGTACCCAGTTTATGTCATCCTTTTGCAATTTCAGTACCACCATCAAAGAGAAGTGATTCACCATGACATAACATTTCTGGCGTCCATGCTTCTATGTGATATCTGAGGAATTAGGCACAGGAGTACGAGTCCCTGGGGGAAAGAATTTCTAAGAGAAGTGGTTAAACAGAGCAACTGGATAAGTGCTGAGAAGGGACTTGAGGAATACCTGGCTGGCTCTGCTCCTTCTCTTCTCTTAATTAACTCCCATTTATCATTCAGGGCTCTGTGTCCTCCAAGACGCCCTTTCTGACCCTTAGGACTATTACAGGTGCTTGGTCCAGATGTTCCTCTGGCATCTTGGGCTTACATCTACTCTAATACTTTTTACTCTGTGTCATTTTTTTTTTTGTCTCTACCAATGAATTGTGTGCTCCTTGATGATGTGGGATATGCTCTTCTTTACCATTTATTTCCAGCAAAGATCACAGTGCCTGCCACATAGTGTTGTTTAATAAATACTTGCAAACAAGTTAAGCAAAAGGAGCTCGTTCTAACCCAGTGGTGACACACAGACTTCATATCACATGCCTACACTGATTGGTAGTGGCTGCCCAAAGGGCTGGCTTGGGAAGGACTTTGAAGTTTCAATAGAGCTCAATGGTACATAGGACCTGTAATGGTTGAGATGTTGTCCCTGCTCTAAAACCTGTCTTTGACTTTGTTTTTATTGAATAGAGTGATGTCTTGATGAAACATTAGCCTTAGATCCCATGATGAAATTGTTTACAGTGAATATAAAGCCTGAATTGGAGGTGACATTCAGAAAACTGAGAAACAAAACAACAAAAAGCAACAACAATTACGACAACCAAAAAAACCCCCAAAACCTAAAATTCAGCAAGAACAGGCAGGTCTTTAGTTAGTATTGTGGCAGCCTAGTTATACAAGATAATTCAACTTTCAACTAAAGGTGGATGAAGTCACACAAACACACACCCATATGCATGCGCACACACAAACACCCCCTCCCAACACACGCACACATACACACACACACACACACACACACACACACACCCTGCAAACCTGACAGCAATATTAAAAACTACAGAGAATACCACAGGTCTAACTCATAGGGATTTAGGGACTAGAGTTTTGATGGGTTTGACAGAATAACCAAATCAGGAAAAAAGCAGAGCTTAAAGATAGCATGAAGTGGCTTTGGCTCAAGTCCAGTCTTTGATCCCTGACAGGAATTCAAGCAGCTCTCTTCTGAACTGGCCAGAACCCTGCCCTGTTCTCCTTTCAGATCCTGACCACATGAGCTCTTCTTTTTTTACGCCTATCTGGAGACTTTATATCTGAGTAGGTAGCATAGTGGAGAGGAAATGATGTAATGATCATCGGTCCTGGGATTTACAGTCAGGGAGACAAAAAGTGCCTGGAAAGCAGGGCATTTGGGGAGGTAGTATTTTCTACACGTACACAAGAAAAGTACCCTATTCTGCATGTGGCTTGCTTGTAGAATGGCACACTTGAAAATTAGATCAGGAGAAGATATCATTCCGTACTAATATGGACATATGTGGAGAGACTGTTCATAGACCCTAGTTCCTTGTCGTCCTAAACAGAGAGCTAGATTGCTTTCTTCGGCCCCCTACAG
This sequence comes from Pteropus alecto, assembly GCF_000325575.1. Taxonomy (NCBI): domain Eukaryota; kingdom Metazoa; phylum Chordata; class Mammalia; order Chiroptera; family Pteropodidae; genus Pteropus; species Pteropus alecto. Next base: position 2,926,997 of record NW_006441995.1, on the reverse strand, counting down.
TTCGGTGTAGCATATGACTACATTCTGGTCAATGGAAAGTGGGCAAAGTAATGTAAGCCACTTGAAAGCCTAACCACAGAACCTTCTTACTGTCTATCTCCTGTGCTTTCTCTATTTCCTTATTTGCTGACCAAATACAGATGATCCAGTGAAGGATTCAAAGACTCTAGGAAATAGAACAACGAGGTGGAAGAAGCCTGGAGTGCCTTTAGACAGTGCACAGCAGAGACCGTTTTCAGAACTTCACTGGTCTGTGTATTAGGAGAAAATAAACCTTTATTGTGTTAAGTCAGTTTGATTCGAGGATTCATTATAGCAGCTAGCCTACTGTTAGCCATCAGCAATTATGCAGAGATTAAAGCAGTGTTAAGGATCTCTTTATGGATCTTCTGTGTTGAGAAATTTTAAACCTGGGGTCTGGTTATCTGTTGTTAGACCTAGTTTATCTATTGTGTATTACCTCAAATATTAGTGGTTTAAATAAAAATCATGTTTATTACATTATGATGTTGTGTGCCAGGAATTCAGGCAGTTATTAGTTGATTTTTCATGTAGCATAAATAAGAGTCACTCAAGGCTATTTAGCTGGTAATCAGTTTGGTCTGGAGTCAGACATTCTTATCTCTAGCATCTAGGAAGAATTTTTGGAAGACTGGGCTCAGGTGATGTAGTTTGAATGGTGGGGGCTCAGAGCATCCTGGAGTTGACAGGGTATTTCTTTCAGTGTGGCCTCTCCACATAGCTAGCTTGGGCTTCTTCACAGCATGTCAACCTCAGTAAAGCCTGATTTCTTAATGGTGGCTTAGGACCCCAAAAGACAAAGAAAGATGCTACCAGCCCTCCTGAAGCTTAGGTCCAGAACTGGCATAGCATCACTTGACCAGTGCAGACACAGTGCAGCCCACATTCAAAGGGAAAGCAAACAAACCCAACCCCTTGATGGGAAAAATTTCAAAGGATTTGTGGCCATTTTCAATCTACCACATCTGGATAGATAGTTCTATATTGAACGAT
>NW_006441995.1:2900077-2925927 GCF_000325575.1 Pteropus alecto | reverse complement strand
TATATAATGTATATATAACAGTATTATATGTATATTTTATATATTTACACCATGTATATAGTATAAAGAAAAGGAGAAGTCCAAAGAAGATGTAATAGAGAAAGGATACAATAGAGAAAAATATGAAAATTTAAGAGAAGTTTCTTTCTTAATAGAAATTCAAAAGCTTCCTGAAGTTTAAGCAGAGAGTAATAAAAGGTAGCTGACTGAGATAAAGAAGCCCCCCTCAAATAAGAAAGACTAGAAAAGAATACCCTGAAATGCAATAGCATTTTAATATCCACATTATTCACACTGAATATTAAAAGTGTTAATAAGGTATATGTAATTACGTCAGACTATATAGATGAACAGGTTCTGTCATCTGCTTTCAAGCCAAACTTAGCATAATTCATTTCTGAGACCTTCAAGGCAAATTATTCCTTGTTTCTAAGAATTTAACTTGTGTGAGATCAGTTGAGTTTTCCTTCCTCCCTCTGAAACTCCCCCCTCTCAATTTGTCTGTCTCTGTCTCTATCACATGAGTGAGTGTGCACACATACACACATGCACACACACACACACACACACACAATCCAAAATACCATAATCTAGCTTAATGCACCATCTGTTCCTTTATTATTCACTTGTAGACTATAAAACTCATATGTTGCTAATAACATGAATATTTGGTATTTTCATTTGGTGACACAATATTCTTTGTTCTCACGTGAGAACATTTTCTGGTGATTGATAAAATGATTCTATTATTCTGTTATGGAAAGAAGTATATCTAAAAATAATAGGGTTTGGTAGCAGTCTAAACAATGAAGGCGTGCTTGAAATACTCTCATTACCCACTCATGGGAAAACGGCTGACCAAGTTGTCTAGACTAAGGCATTTCTATCATGTAACCATTATAAAGTTAATTTGACTATGAAATAACTTTCATTGTCATGAAAGTCAAGAGTGAATAAATAGAGTGAAAGGATATTCACTCTATAGATCACCCGTGTCCCTGGCTTAGTCTCTTATTTTATTTTCTTTTGGAGCACTTCAGTTTAAACGCTGATGGTGCTATTTGTGTCTTGAACTCTACTAAAAAATAATTGCAGGAATGTATCGTTCCATCTAGCATTTGAGTACATATACTTTTGTAGTGTTTTCTAATGATTTCCAAATGTTTTCAATATGGAGTTTCTGAAAGCCTGGGATTTTGTGAATTTTCAATTTTTGTCACAGTTCTGAGCATTCGATAATACTGCTAAAAAATTGAGACTCAAAACAGCACGAAATACATGGGGATATCCACGTATTTTAATTTTCCACTCAATTTTTATTCTCAAAGATGTAGTATGTTTTGAAGGTTAAAGATGGGGTCTTTGAGCCTCGGCAGGTTTGTATCTCAGCTCCACCATTTCCTAGAAATGCAACCTCTGTACCTCAATTTTTTATTTTTAAAATGGGAGTGATAATAGTAACTATTTTACTACCTAATCCATTGTATAGATTAGCTGAATTAATACATATAAAGAGTTTAGAAGAGTGCCTAGCATATAAAGTACTTGTGATAAGCAGAATAGTGCCCCCCTCCACAAAGATGTCCATGTCTCGATGCCCGGAACCTGTAAATATATTAACTCAAATGGCAAAAGAGACTTTGCAGATGTGATTAAGCTAAGCATCTTTAGATGGGGTTATTATCCTGAAATATCCATGTGGATCTAATGTAACCACAAGGGTCCTTATAAGTGAAAGAAGGAAGCGTGAGAATCAGAAATGGAGAAAGAGATGTGACTGGGAAGCGGAGGTCAGTGGTCCAGGGACTGGAGGAACTCAGGCAGCATCTAGATGCTGGAGGAGAAAGGGAAATGGATTCTCCCCTAGAGCTTTCAGGAGGAGTGCAGCCCTACTGGCACCTGAACTTTAGCCCACTGAGACCCACTGCAGACTTCTGACCTCCAGACCTTAATAAATGTATGTTGTTTTAAGCCACTAAGTTTGTGGTAATCGGCTACAGCAGGAAGGGGAAACTAATACAGTACTCAATAAATGTTACTGTTATCATTCTTCACAACTACAAATTGTGAAAGGTCTACCTGAGTAAGACAAATAAATATACAAAACTAAATCGGAACAGATTACAATGTACCTTGTTTTAACTACACTTTTCTCTGAACACTGCAACCTCTTATATCAAGGCAAAAAAGATGACAACAATTATAATAAATATTCCATTTGCCGTGCTTTACTTTTAAAAAGTAAATGATTGAAAAAAAAATGAAACATACAAAATTCCGTCAATTTCCACTTTTAAGCAGCGAATAGCCATTAGTGATCTTGTGGTTATGCTGTTTGAATATTTTTTTTTCCTCTCGCTAAGAACCATCTTGTTCCCACGAGAACCCAGAGGTACCCAAGTCACATGGTGTTCTTCCTGTAATATTTTGTCCTGTACAAACAATAGGATGCCAATTATCCAGCCTTAACATGACAAACAATAAGATACTCTGACAATATTATTTTTGGTGAACTGATCCTATGAAATTAGAAGTTTGGAAAGAACCACATGCCTAAAAATCATCCTATTTATCCTCTTTTTGTACATGATTTGTTTCTGCACCATTGTAGGCACCCAAGAAGTAATTTTTTTTAAGGCAATAATCTCCTTCGGAAAATTGTTTTCTCTCCACTTTTCCTACCTTCATATACCCGCAGAAATTATTTTTTTTACATAGACCAATATAGCCTGCGTGATGTGGGGCTTAAATATAGTTATTTCACTACTTCTTAAGACAGTTTCTTCTTTCTCAGTACTCAAAGAAGAAATAACTTTGGCATCTTTTCTCCTTGTTCTGTTGTGGATACACATACTGTGCTACAAAAAAAAGGACATAGAGGACATAGCTGGTAGTTGATGGAAGTTTTCACTGCACTGACTGATGCATAACTACTGGGATTTAATCTATCTTCTAACTTTTAGGTTTTTCATTTGTTTTTCACTGGTAGCTGTGAGTCTCCTGGATGATGTTTCTATTGTCTGTATACACATATGTATGTATACGCACAAACATGTTTATGTATATGAACATATGCATATGTTCTAATAATGCTTCTATTTCCTTGAAAATGAGTCGGGCTAAAAATTTGTAGTCTGAAAAGCGATCAGTGACACCAAAGATGATATCAAAAGGGCTCAAGAGCCAGTAGAATGGGCTTCCATTAATGGAAGTATCAAAACAGGTTATGAAGTAAAACAGCTTAGACACATAAAATTCTTTTAAATCCATTAATTCATAATGATGCTTAAAATATGAATGGTCACTGTTGAAGGATGATAGTGAGCCAACTTAGTATTTTGAAACTTGTAAATAAAGGAGAAAAGTATCATTCATTTCTCCTGTCTTTTCCATATGAATTATACCTCAGGTTAGCCAAATAGTGGTGAGAGGAATTTTCTCTTCCTAAAAGTATTCCAGTTAATAAATGAAGAAATGACATAATTTGAATACTACCATTTTGCAACCTCTAATGAAATAATGGATCTAGGCAATAGCTGCTGATGGCTGCTAACATAAAGGGGAGGATAATTCATCCTTATACACCTCCTGATGGAAGTACCTCTTTCCATCTATGAAGTAGCTTTGCCAAAGGAATTGAACCTGAATCTCATGAAACATTGAGACTTAACTACCAATACACAACAATACTGAAGACAGAGGAACATACTAAATACACCGCGAGAAAACAAGTAGCAAAATCCAAACTGTAGAAACTACAGGACAAAGAACCTGGCTTTATAAAGAAAATCTGTAAAGAAAAGAAAAAGAAATGTGAAGGAAACCTCTGGTTTATCCCCTGCTGGGGTAGCAGCCCTCTGAGGTTCTGACTGAGAGCCACAGGGTCTGGGTCTTCCCCACGGCCACCCCATTATTTATTTTTTTAATTAAAAAGCTTTTGTCTTCCAAGCATGATAAGAATGGTGAAAGCTCTATTCAGCTTTTCAGCTGCAGTTTACTTAGGTTCTTGGCTTCTTGCCCGGCACATCTAACTAAAGGTGTGGTAACCGCCTCAAGGGGAAAACCAGCAGAGTGCTTGGCTCATTTTCTCGACTCCCTTTATTCAAGGATCTAAGAGCTTCTCAAGACCTGATTGTCTCAGAGGCCTGTACTGCCACTTTTCTCTCTTCAGTCCTTTGAGGTGCCTGCCAGTCTCTTCTGGTTTCTCTGCCTCTTAGCAGGGGCCCATTCCCTAATCTCTCAGGCTCTCACTTTTGAATTGGAAGAACTGCCATATGCTACAAAAGAATGTTGAACTTCCTTCAGTGAGCTCCCTTCCTGTGGAGGTCTTGACTTTTGAAGTCCTACTTTCCTCAAACGCTCCCTTATGACTTCAAGCACCAGAGATGTATCTCATTCACCTTTCCTATTCCTTGTACAGCTGCACAGTTGTTACGAGCTACCCTGTTGTAGCCACAAGTAGAGGCTCTCACTGACTGGATATTTGATGGTACTATGGAAATAGTCTTGATGGTTTTAAGTTTATAATGGTATTATGATTGTGTATGTTTTAAGAAGTATTCCTATCTTTTAGGGAAAAAAGGAGATATTTGAAATTCTTACATCATAATAGTTGCTCAAAATAATATGGGGGGAGGGTGAATAGGCAAGGGATATGGATGAAACAGATTTGCCTTGAGTTTATAACTGTTGAGGCTGGGAAATGGGCACTTGGAAATGAGTTATAGTGTTCTTTTCACTTTTGTGGATACTTAAAATTTCCTATAATACAAAGTATAATAAATAAATAACACATGGTTTCTGTATTCATGGTTTCCTTTCAACAGGTGTGAGAGTACCTTTTGAGAAATGGACTAGGTAAAGCAACTTCTGTAAAAAAAAAAAATCAAATATTGAAAATAAATACACTTTCTTAACATAGAGGCACAGCTACTAATAGACTGACTCCATTATTTGTTAGTTGATCTCAAGAGAAATTTATGACAAAAAAGAGAACTTGTTGAAGACATGGAGGACAGCGTGCATTAGGACTGAGTAGAGAGCACGCACTGCCTCATTCAGGAGGCTGCCAGGCAGAGCAGAAAAAGCACTGGGATGAGTTTTAGTTCTAGTTTACTGAGGGTTCTCATAGGCAAAACAGTGGGTTAGGAAAGATAGCAGGGAGTATAGTTCCTGCTCTAGATTAGCTGAAAATTTAGTCACAGTTTAAAATTATACTTAATTTATGAAATTACAATGAGAACATTTATGGCATTGCTTTCATTTCTTATCAATGAACTTTTTACTTTTCAGCACTTTCCTATGGGATTTCAACAATTTAAATAATGCCAAAGGAAGATAAGAAACTCAGTGAAAGTCATCTTTGTTTCTCCTCCTCCAAGCCTCCACTAAGTGGTATCCAAATAAGATTGGATTAAAACAAACAGCAGGAACTTCCTTGAGGGCAGAATGAGCTCATTGCTATATTGCTGTCCTCACTGTTTGCTTCCTTTAGTGTCTGCTCATCCACTTAGCAGCAGTAGCTGGCACGAAGTCCCCAGAGGATTGTGCTGGGGCAACTGTCCTGGTTCACTGTGTTCTAGAGATAAATATACTTGCCATTTTCCTATCTCACAGGGAAACTCATGATTTGGGCTGAAATGTTCTGAGGTTGGATATAAGTCAGTCAGTATGGATCCTTTAGGCCAGACAGAAATTATTCAAGTCTATAAAGCTATTGGGCTATTCACAGGTTACTGTTTTTTGATTGCCTCTCTTTTGTTTTAATTCTATTTAAATTTATTATTTCTGTATGAGAGTGGCTCTAAAAAGACCACTTGGAAGTAAACAGTAGATTGTGGGGTAAGTGCAAAGCCAACTATTTTCGTAGTCACATTTCAGATGGAGATTATCATAATTCACAACTGAAATGAGTCTAAGTAGATTTAGCTAGTACTCCAAGCTTCAAAATGAAAAAAGTTACATTGGCTAATTAAAAATACATCATGAGTTATTGAATTTCTCAAAGCATCTCTATTTCCAGTAAGTGGCAGCAAATAACTGTAGTAAAATGTAAGTGTCTATCTTCCTTTATGTGCCTACATAACACATATACATATGTACACATAATACATAGTAGTTTGAACATTCTTTTATGTTCTAATGAAAAAGAGCACAAAAAGGTTCATCTACGGCTGTGTCAGGATATATACCAGTAATTTTTGTGACTTAAAAGATCATTTATCTTTAGCACATCTTTGAGATAACTGAAGAGATTCTGGAGGCAGCAATCTGTGGTACATAGATGCCAGAGGCCCTGGATTTTGCTGTAAACTCTGCCACCAACAAGCGGTAAGATCTTAATCAAGTGGATGCACCCACTGTGTCTCAGTTTTCTTATCTGTAAAATAAGGTAGTTAGATTAACTTTCATCTAAAGTTTTATTTAGCTTAAAATTCCATGATTTTTATAATGGGTTATCAGTGATTTTAATGGAATAACTGTGTTTCTTTACAACTATAAAATAGTCCCACAGAATAATGTAGATTTTGACAGAAGAGTTAAAGTAAATTGAACTTTAATAATACCAGTTATCATTAGTGTTTAGCAATAGTAATAATAATGAAAAATATCTAATCTTAACTGTATAATTATCATATGCTAGACACTGGGCTACGTGCTTTACACTTATTTTACTGCATTGATTATCTTCAAGGACATCGAAATGTGCTCAGTAGACTATGATAATGCAATGGTACTTATTTGTGTTTTGTTTTTTCATTATATACTTATATAAAGTATATATGCTAATATATACTTCATTTTATATATACTTTCATTATATACTTATGTTTGTATATATATATATATATATATATACACACACATATAAAAAATAAAAGATTCATTGACCAAGAAGAATGTTGAATAATCTTCTAGTTGTCAGTTCAAACAAGTATGTCATAGGCAGTAGCTATGATATTCACATACCACGTCAATTAAACAAGTGGAGTTGCCGGTTGTTGGACTGAGCTGATCAATGAGGCAGTGTCCCAGATATGAGAGCCCTTGTGAAGCAGCCCTGTCAACTACCCACTGGTGATAAAAGCTCTCTCTGTGGGTCAGTTGACTGGAATATTCCAGACTAAGTAGCACAGTCACCCAGCCTCTTCCCCATTTGTTTTCTTCTTGCAGTAGGGTCATCATTTATTTAGCAGTTTACTGAAGGCTCACAATATGCAAGTGGCTTCGAAGGCATAAAAAATTACAGTCTTTGACCTAGAGAATCGCTTAGTCATTATAGAAGGCAATCAGCCAGGATAGAAGAAATCACAGAGTTCAGGAGCGGTTCCTTCAAATTTATAGAATTGGTAGAATAACAAATGTGCTTGAATGTATGGAGAGGGTATTTAACACTTTGAGGAGATTTTGAGTCTGAATTATAAAAACATACAAAGCATTTTCCATAAGTGAAAAATTAATTCTGCTCAATTTTGCCGTGAACTTAAAACTGCTCTAAAATAAAGTCTATTAAAATTAAAAAAAAAAAATTAAGACAGTTATAATCTCCAGAGAAAAAGAATATGCAAGAAAGGAATGGTAATCACCATGGACTGTCTGGCACAGCTGTGAATAGCGTTCCATGTCTGTAATAATGTAGAAAGTGAATAATTATCTATCCGAAATTGCAAAATAAATAAAATAGATAAGTTGGAAAGATGAATAGGAAATATGTGTCTGTAAAATAGAGAAAATTACAATCCTGTTAAACACATATTGAGCCTTGTATAATGAGATTTACAAAGCGTATTTCACATGCACTCCCCTTCTAGATGTGTTTTACTGCTTATGTTGTGTCTTTGTTGATGTATTGCTATTACATAGACTTGTAATATGTTTTAAATGTGAACAGTATACCGGGGAGTGTTTGTAAAACATTGAGCTACCATCAACCACACATCTTAAGGTTTTTGATTAGGTCAATATTGTGGAAAAATACAAAAAGAAATGATAACATTCAGATAAGACTATCCAAAAGTAAATAACAAGGTATTAATATTTCTACTATTCTGTTTCATGTTTATGAATTAAAAGAGGTAACTTCCCTTGCCAAAAAAAAGTTGGGCCTACCTACAGATAACGATAATACTAAAAATTATAGGATATATACTGTATAAGAATTCTCACAGAGCTCCCTGAAAAATCAGAAGGGAGATAAAACCTTCTCAGGGTTGTGTGATGAGGGAAGATTAAATGGAGTTAGTGGAATTTGCATGGAGTTTGCACTCATTCAGTGACTACAGAAAGCTCCATGTTATCTGTCATACCTTTGTGACAGTACTTACTTTTAGTAATCTCTCTCTAGTTGCCTTAAGTATATTGTGTTTTTGTTGTTTTATTATTTCACTTTAATGTATCTAGACATGGATTCCTTTTGTTCTGCAATGTGGGATTTATTGTCCTTCCTGAATCTACAATCCTAGTTCTTCATCAGTTCTAAAAAATGTTGTCATCATCACTTCAAATATAGTTTTTCTATTGCTACCATGTAGAACTCCAAGAGATGTATTTAAAACTTTTCATTCTTATCTTCTATGTCTTTAGTTTTGTGATTTTATTTTGTCTCTCTTGGTTTCATTGTAGAAATTTTCTTTCAATTTACTAATTGTACCATTTGTCACAAAATGGTACAATTTTGTGACGAAACTCTAAAACTCAGTGGCTTAAACAATAAGCATATATTATTTCTCATCGATCAGGTCAGCGGAACTGATCCTTCTGGTCTTGATTGTGCTCACTTATGTATTTATAAGCAGCTGTGAGTTGTTTATGTAACTTTGCCGATTTTGTCTGATTTCAGCCAAAATGTCTGGGGCCTCAGCTGGAATAACTCAGCTCTGCTCCAGGCCGTCTCTCATCCTCCAGCAGGCTAACCTTTGAATGTCCTCATAGTGGTGACAGTGTTACAGTAGAACAAGGAGAAACACACAAGGCCTATTGAAGTCCAGGCTAAAATTGGCACATTAACAGATTTCATGATTACTTTTAAGAGCCCTGTGCTTTTGCTGTTGTGGACCTTGCTTCATAAAAATATATTAAAAATTATATTTTACAACTGCCTTGGCATAATTAGGAATATAATCCAGGCTCTATTCACTACTATTTATTCATTATTACATTCATCTTTATTCTGCTTTTAAAAGAAATTAAGATTAAAACATTTTCGTGGGTCCCTAAAAGTATTGTGGGCCCTCAGCATCGTGACCCCCATGCCTAATGCACAAGTCGGTCTTGCATGCTATTGCTTCTGCCCATTCTGTGGCTAAAGCCAATCAAAGAACAAGCCCAGACTGTGAGACTGAGAGAATAGATTCTACTGCTTAATGGGGAGATTTGCAAAGCCACATTGCAAAGGGCGAGGGTGTGATTAGAGGGGGGTGGGGGGGATGAAGAACTGAGTTCACTTGGTAATCAATTTACCACATCAGCTCTCTCTTCCTGTAAATTTAATCTATTTAGTTCATCTACTGTTTTTTTTCCTTGCTTGATTTTTTTGCTTCAGTTTTTATTTTCCTCCTTTGTTTCTCCAAACATTTAAAGCATACTTATTTTGTATTTTGATTCTAATCATTATAATACCAAAAGTGCTTGTAAATCTAATTGTGCTGTTTTTGTTTCTGCTAGCCTTGCTCTTGGGGACTTCTTTGGGTACAATTTGGAAACTTTGGTTTGATAGTATGTCGTTTGCCTTTGCTTTTGCCAGATGCTCAGGATATTAAACTAAAAACCATGTGAAGTTTATTTTTTTGGTTTAGAATTTTTTTTGGTTACCTATTGACCAAATAGGTAATGCAAATTCAGCTGCCAATCCACAAGGATGTAGCTAATCCTCAGGAGAGGTGTCTTCCTCATCTGGAGCTGAGATACAATTATCTTTCTTTGCCACCTCCCTTTTTTTCTGAAGCAAGTAATTTTCCCTTTTGCTTACCCAGAGGGCCTAAGGCCTTTTTTCTTTTCCCTTGAATTGTCCTTACAAAACACTAAGTTTTTTTTTTTTTTTTTGTTATTGACGAATGGCCCTAGGTAATCCCATCTTTCCTGAGCTTGCCCATCACATTGACTGGAGGCAGATGTTGTACATAAAGGGGTTTAAACCATGTCCCTAGACTTTGCCTTATAGATAGAAATGTGGTCCATGGACCAGAGCATAGGCATCACCTGGGTCCTCGCTGGAGGTACAAATTCTTAGACCCTACTTCAGTTCTACTGAATCAGAATCTGTATTTTATTAGGTTCCTCAGGTTTTCTATATACATTAAAAAAAATTTTTTTTTTTTAAACAAGGTTCTAGAATAGTGGTTCTTCAACTTCACTGGGTAACAGAATCAACTGGAGAACGAGAGTCCCAGGCTATTGGGGTAGGATAGGGCCTGTCTCTTTGTATTTTACCAAGTTCGCCAGGAGGTTTTGATACCGACCAGAGCTAGAGAACGATTGTTTCAGAACATGCTTTGTCTATTTGGAATCCATAAACTTAAAATCTGCACACATTAAAGAGGTATATTCTATTTAAAACTCTGGTTGTATTACAGAATCAAACCATATGTAATGTTTTAATTGGAATTCATCCTTTACAATTACAGAGTCACAGGGTTTGTGACACCTAGAATTTTGGTCGCCTGAAAACACATCAAATATATGTAAGATCATTTTTTTTCCATAAGAAAACTATAAGGAAAAAAATACTGCATTTGCGAGAACATTCTAATAAAGATAACCTACTAAGAAATAAAGAATTCCCAAATCTCTGGAAGTGGTGGAAATAGTTAGCTATGATAACTGTTTACTGGATCAGGGAGAGAACAAAAGTTCAGCTTATATTTAGGAAATTTCTCCATGTATTACATACCAGGTCGTTGTATTTCTTTGTGTTAAAAAATTAGAAACTTCCTCTCTCAGTTAATAAAAACTGGCTTTTGTTCTCATGATTTCTTTTACAGAAAGGTAAATTTTGCTGTGACGTATTTAAAATCCTAACCAGAAAGTGACAAACTTTCTTCCCACTGCTCCTCTGTAGGGTACCCTGATGTTGGCATCAGAAAGAATGAGGTCATGTGCTTTTAATAAACCCAAATGCCATCAAATATAGGAAATTATTTGGTTATTTCCTTTACTGGATACAAAATCTTATATTTATTAGTCATTTAATTATGAGTTCAGAAATGAATTTGTGATGTGGAAGAATAATATTCATTAATAATTAGGGATATGAGCAATGCACAAAATTTTCTAATAGGTCCAACCCTTTTATTTCCTGCATGGTAAACATTTGTGAAGGAAATATGCTTTAATAAGATAAGAGGTTTCGGTAGAGGCATATTTGTAACTTCTCCCTGAACAGATTCAACATGAGACTGGCATCTGTTTTAAGGAATATATTTAATTCTATTTCATTATTGTAATATACTCAGCTTGCCTTTCAAAGCATTATAAAATTTTCAACTTGCATTTCAAAGTATTACATTTTGAGACCCTCTGTAACCAAGACCCTCATTTTACACATGAGGAAAACACAATGCCTGAAAACCAAGCTTTTATTTTAGTCATTTACAGATCTGAGAGTCAAAATATTTTTTCTACACCTAAAACTAATTTAATGTTGTATGTCAATTATATCTCAATAAATAATATTTATTTTGACTTTTAATGCAAAGATCTTATAATATTTTATCGTTTGATTTTTATCTGAACAATACATTTATAAAAAGAAATTGAATATTGTGAAGAAGAATAAAAATCTTCAAATGTGCATATTTTGGACTCAGATATTCCAGATCAAGGCCTTCATCCTAAGGAAATACTCAACAATATATATAAATATGTACATATAAGAATATTTATTGCAAAGCTGTGAAACATGAATAAATCTATAACTGATTCAGTTTAAGAAAAATGGATCATGTTAAAACTGGTGAAAAATTTAGAAGGAAATTGAGCCCATTGTTTAAGTTCACATACAAAAATTTCAATAAAGTCTAAATTAGTCATTAATGATTTAGGATCAGAATACTCATTCTGGAGAACTTGAAAAGCTGCGTAGTCTGTAGATAGCATAAGAAAGAGAAGCTATCTTAAAACTCTTTGTCTTGTTGTTTCATGCAATCTTGGCTCCTTCAGACTATAGAAATAGTGTCTTCAAGAAAACCAGTCTAAATCTCAGAGGCTAAGAGGTCCCATTAAGTATCTGGTTTCTGTGACTATTAGTAAAATATTCAGAGCAAGTTAAATATTTAAATGTAGGGCATTAAACTGTGGTATTAATTCAGTGGAATAGTATTATCCATTAAAATTCTTCTAGAAAAATGTTTTAAAAACATGAGGATAGTCACAATGAAACGTTACATTTGAAAGAAAGAATGTTAAAGTAGTATGTTCAGCATAATCCAAAATGTATACCAATATATCTATATACATATAAAGAAGGATAGAAAGATATACAGTAAAATGATTGCAGTGATTATCTCTGGCTGGTGGGATTAAAAATTTCTTATTTGTTTATTGGGAGGTAGAATAGTGTATTTATTGTCTATTGCTGCTATAACAAAATAATACACGTTTAGCAGCTTAAAACAATACAAATTTACCATCTCATAGTCCTGTAGATCAGAAGTCCAATAGGCCTGCTCTGGTTTCCATAAGGCCAAAATCAAGGTGTCAGTCAGCTACCTTACTCAGTCAGGGTTCTTACTCAAAGTTTCTGGAGGAAAATACACTTTCAGGCTCTTTTAGGTTGTTAAAAGAATTCAGTCCCATGTGGTTATAAAATCGAAGTCCCCATGTCCTTGCTGGCTGTCACTGGTGGTTATTCTCAGCTTTCAGAGCCTTTCGGCATTTTCTGGCCCACGGCCCCACATCTTCAAAGTCAGCAACAAAGTCATGCTTTACATCTCTCCTGCCTTTTTATTACATGACATCCTTCTGAATCCAGCTGGAGAAATTCCTCTGCTTTTTTTCTTGATCCCTCAAGGGATCAGACTGAACCCACTAGAATAATCCAGGGTTTTCTAAAATTCTACTGATGAGCAACCTTCATTTCATCCTCAAAGTCCCTTCTTCCATTCAACATGACATACAGGAACCAGGGATTAGGAAACAGACATCTTTGGGGGACAATTCTCTGAACTGCAACAAATAGTGTAATGATTAATGGCATGGGCTTCAGAGACAGACAACAGAGATACATTATTTGTATTCCAAATGCTACCACTCAGTATATGTAGACTTTGAGAAAGCTAATCCATTCGCATTCCAGTTTTCTCATGTACAAAATGGGGATAATAACTATATCTATTTCACTGGACATTTATGAAGGTTAAATGAGATACTGCATGAAAAGCGTATGGTAACAATTCTTAATAAAGATTAATTGTGATATTATTGTTGATACATTTCTGTCTTTTCTAAAATCAACACATATTAGTAATATAAGAAAAACAATAAAATTACTTTAGAAGCACGAAAGCTTAATCTCATTCATATGGTTATGTCTGTTGGCAAATATGTATTTTGCCATTTTTAAACCATTTTTTCTATAGCACTTATTAAATATTTAATTTCAAATATGCCTATTGAAATACATATATATTTATTTACTGTATTCTCCAGTACCATAGTGTTCTTAAATTTGTTCCTTGTTGTTTCCTTAGAGTACAAAAAAAAGTTCCCAGCACTTGTAGGTACTTTATAAATATATATTAAATAAATGAATTTTTGATACCCACATACAAGAGCCTAATTAAAAGAACTTTGGATCACTTAGCAATTTTTTATATAAATTCCTTAGAAGGAAACACGCAAAACAATGAAAGTCTTTTTATTTTTAAGATGAAGTTACTGAAAATTTAGATTTTCAATTGTCTAAAATGTTCTCCTGAATTAATGTATTTAAAATGTAATTGTTCTTATAAAACTTCCTAGTTAAAGGCAAGAAAGGTAAATGTACACAATAATAATGTATTCACATTGGTATCTTTTAACCCAGAGAGCCTGGCTCTGATTTCAATTATGAAAAACTATTATATATCCAAGCCATTGAGATTTATTTACTTTCATTGGTAAGTAACTTTGGTTCTCAATATGTGTGATAGGAGCAAAGGTCATGTTTTTAATGTGTAACACAAATCTGTCTAAAAAGTCTTCATGAACTCACTTTCTGCCTAAAATTTTCTACTTTCTTATACCTGAAATGCTAGATTTATAATTTAAGAGTGGATAATTTTGTGTTAAGAAGTCTCATAAAGACATGCTAAAGGAGAAAAAAGAGAAATGGTAAAGAAGGATGCCGTATAAAAGAGGAGGGAGGGCCCCCATTAAGTATAAGAGAAAAAGATGAAAATAGGATCTAAAAATTGTGGATGCTGACTGAAAGTGTCCATTCCCCTCATATCTCTGGAGTGACCCTTAAGATATCTGTGGGTTAAAAATTGGAAATCTAAGTATACATTATTCTACTTTGACAAATGAGCCCAGAGCACAGTGAGGGACAGGTAGTAAGACTTTAACTTTTGGTGGGATTAAGGTGTCATGGGAAATTCAAACACCATCTGTGAAGACTACTTCTGTGTGTTCTCTCAGGTTGCCTAACAGTAGGGAACAACCCTGAAGAGTCTATTTCATGTGGTAGGTGATTATGGGAAATGTGTGACTAATGCACATTGAGTGAGCCAGATCACATTGAGGCAGCTAACAGCTTGGCTAATGTGTCTACCCTGCATGTGTCTGATAACATTAGTTTCCTGTGGTATGTTGTTTGCTTTATTTTAATATAAAAATAATATTTTAAGAAGGTAATCATAGGTTCACCAGACTACCCAAGGACTGAGATCATCAAAAAAGAAAAAAAGAAAAAGAAACCCTAAAGCGGGCTATGAGATGCTGAAGGCAGTAGCTGTAACTTGTTCTTTGTCTCTCTAGAATTCGGTCTAGTGCCCAGAACATAATTTGTTCTAAAAAATCCTTGGTTAACTTGACTTCTATGAGAGCAATAATTCTGAAGCAATAAATTATGACTTAGTGGAAAGATTCACCATGAGGTAATGTTTGAATGAACTCTTGTAAAATGAGTAGGAAGGGAACATAGCAAAGAGCATGTGTACATGATCAGTAGAGAACATGACTGTTGTAAAAAAATGTTTGTTCTATGTAGATGGAAGATAGGTGTGAAAGGCAGAACATAATGTTTGTATGGGATAGCATAGGATAATATTATTTTCATGGATTTGATTAGGGGAAGATTTCTTAAACAGACACAAACATACTACTAATAAAGGAAAGTTAGGGAACTTTGATTATATTAAATTGAATAACATTTCAATCAAAAATATCATAAAAAGAAAATAATACAAGCCATAATGTAGGAGACATTATTTTCAACACAGATAACTAAAGGGTTAGTAACCAGAATATATAAAGAATTCTTATAAATCAGTAAGAAAATCAACCAATACAAATAAATAGGTAATCCGTTTTCCCAAAGGTAATATGAGAATGAGCATTGAATAAGAACTTCACATAGGACAAAACCAGATGACCAATAAACAAATGAAAAGTGGTAAACCTCATTAGTAATCAGGGGAATGGAAATTAAGATCAAAATGAGATACCAACTTATACAACAAAGTTACAAAAATTAAGAAGCCTGACAATACCAAGCATTGGTAAAGGTGAGCATTGGGAACTCGCCTACTGCTGGTGAAAGTGTAAAGAAGTAAAACTGCTTTGGAAAATATTTTGGTATTTTTGTTAAAGTCACTGGAGGATAGGAGACTTGCAATGTTCCATTATTTGATCTGGACAAGGGCAGGTGAAATAGGGAATATTGGTAAAAATTACTAAGGTATAATTCTCTTATGATGTAGAAAGCTGCAAAGAGCATAACTCTCCATGTTATGACATGAAAAAAAGCCAGATAACCTACAAAAATCATAATCTTTCTTGAACCCAATTAAGAGGTAAGGCCATAGGGCAATCAACCAGCCTGAAATCTAAAGAAAGACAGACATTTCCAAGGAGAAAGGAAATGCGAACAGTTACTTGCCTAAAACATAGTATAGGAGAAAGAACAGACACCATACGAGCACATTAGAATAATTCAGCTAAAATTTTTATGAATTGTTAAAAGCTGAATGTGAGCTAAAGTAAATGAATAGAATCCCTGGGGCTGTAGACTCAAGGAAATTCTCCTTAGTGCTCAGGGAATGTTCACAAGAAAGATTTGAGATGAGGGTGCGGAGTACAGGAAAAGCCTCCTTTGTATTGCAGGCCTGAGAGTGTGGAGCAGCAGCCATATGGAGAAAGCATGAAGTCCTACACACGGCCTTCTCTCCTATCTCCTCGATGAAACAAAACCTCAAATCGCTAAGGGGGAATCAGCAAACGCCGTCTTTCTCAGGGCACAGTTAAAGACCTTTGCTGGTGCAGGGAAGAAATTGGAAAAAAGGAAAACCAAACCAGATACTCCTTCTGGAGGTGGGGCAGGAGTACATCATAGTCCTAAATGATTAGAGTTTAGAACTGGAAGGAGGGCAGAATCACTAAGACCCACACCCAACACTCAGACAAGGCATCTGTCTAAGACTAAGCTGAACCAGGACAACGGAGAAGAATGCTCCCCTCTCCCTCACTCCTGACTACCAGCATGGCAAACACTGAGTGGCAGGTAACAGCAGTCTGCTGCTAGGGGAGAGTGGGGAGCATGGAGGAAGAACTTCTCTGAGGTGCATTCTCCTAAGAAAAAGCCTAAAGCTGACAGTAGAACAGTAGCATTGACAAAATCTCTTTGGAAACCAGCATTCACCTACAGATAATGCTAAAAGAATTTGAAACTGGTAGTGCACTGAGGGTAACTATAGAAAAAAACACAACGAAAGCAAGATCTAGCTCATCTTCTGTCTTAATTGACTCTACTTCTAAAACTAAAGGTCAAGCGAAGGGAAGTATATCCATTTCTAGGCATAAACACAATCTACCTCAAACTCTCCTGTCTTACACAAAATATCTAGCTTTCAACCAATAACTGCAAAACACAAAGAAGCAAAGAACAACAACAAACAAACCACGAGATAAAGAAGCGAAGCAATCTATCTAACCGAACTTTGATATGACAAAGATGTTAGTACTATAGATGGGGAATTTAAAATACTCGTAATTAATCTGGTAAAAGCTCTCTGTATAAAAGGTGGACAACATATAAGAATGGATGGGGAATTTCCGCAAAGAGATGGAAACTCTTAAGAAAGAATCAAATAAAAATGCTAGAAATGAAAGAAATGATAACCAGGATAAGGAGTACCTTCAGTGAGCACTGCTGAGGAAAGAATCAATGAACTTGAAGATAAGTCATTGGAAATTATGCAAACTGACACACAAGAAAAAAAAAATGAAGAAAACAGAACATAGCACCCAAGAGCTGTGGGACAATATCAAATGGTCTAACACACATTTAATTGACTACCTAGGAGGAAAAGAAGGTAAAACTTGGACAGAAGAAATATTTGAAAGCATAATGGAAAGGAATTTTCCAAAAATAAATGAAGCATCAAACAATAGATCCAAGAAAATAAGACAACACTAAACAGGCTAAATAATTAATTAACTAATAAAACACAACTAGACACTATGTGTAAAGAGAGGCGTCCTATATGTATATCTCATAAAATAGTAAAACTAAATAAAATACGTGACGTGATTTGACAAATCTCAATGATAGGTACCTGAATTTTTGTAATATTATTCTCTAATTTTCTGTGTTGTTTGAAATATTTCATTAACTTTTCTTCAAAGAAAAAGAACCTGGAGTGTCATGGGAACCGAATTTATTTCTTATTTACCAAAGCATTGGTTGGGTACGAGAGGAGACATGAGAGGGGTGCCGTATGGTAGTGACAGAATCTTTTACATGAAAGTGATGAGACCAGGTCTGTCTTTCAGAAAGTTAACTGTGGTGACAGTGAGACCAACGAGACCAATGCCATGTCAAACCTTTCCTGAACTTGTGGCAAGTATTCAATACCTGTTTAAAAGTTGATGTTTGTTTATCCAGGTGGGGTTGCATTTATGGCATACTTTAATAGGCTTTAGAGTCAGGCAGAACTGCATTAGAATTTTAATTATGCCACTTTCTAAGTATGTAGCTTTGGGGCAGTCACTTAGAGAGGTAATTTTCTCATCTTTAAAATAGTAATACTGAATCCTAGCTCATGGGTTGCTAAGATTAAATGAGAAACAGACGTAAAACCATGAGCATAACTAATACAGAGAAGGCCTGCATCAAATGTTAGTTCCTTTCATCATTCTTTGGTAAAGAACCAAAGAACTGTGCAAAGTCTAGTATGCTGGGATGATCTCTCCATTCCATCAGCTCTGCTGACTTTTCTTTTGGAGTAATGAACAAGAGCAGACTCTTCTTTTCCTCTGCCTCTTTCTTATTATGAATTTGACTTTATCTCCTTGTGTGGGTTAGTTTTTGTTGCTTAACAAACTGCTCCAAAACGTAATGGCTTAAAACAACAAACATTTATTTAGCTCACAATTCCGTGCAGCAGCAAGTTGGGCTAGGTTTAGCTAGGCAGTTCTTTTTCTGTGATTACTCATGCTTCTGCAGTCAAATGGCAGTTGATAACCTTACACTCCAGTAGCTGTCTCTGTCAGCATGTATGACTAGGGTAACTGGGCCATGTGTTGTCATTCATCATTTATCAGGCAATTCCAGGCTTGTCCACATAGTGGCATTTTCGGAGGTTTACAAGATCAGCAAGAGAGAGTGAAGCCCTATGTATAGCATTTTTGAAGCCTCTATTTCTGATAGGCTCGCTGATGTTTCATTGGCCGGAGGGTGTCGTTTGGCCAACTCAGACTCCATGGGTGAGAAGCAGATTCTGTATTTTTATGGGAGGTGTTGCAGGTCCACATTGCAAGAGAGTATGTTGGAAAAAAACGATTTGTAGTCATTTTTACAATCTGCCACAGTGTTGAAAACATAAACTGAAGAAAGCAATAACTCTTTTCTGTCTTTACAGGTGGATCCCTTTTAATCTTCTGGTCACGTATAGCAACAGTCTTATAATAGTTTTCTTCTCTAGATGATTAAAAAAGATACTTCATAAGGAGAGACTATTAAATTATTATTTATTTCGGGGTAATGTCATTCAGTGTTAGTTGAGTATTAGGGAATCTTTCTACTTTTATACTTCGTGCTTGAAAATTGAGGTTCTAGAATAGAATTATTTCATTTTGACTTAATTTTTTTTCTTTGAGTTCTGCTTGCCCAAACCCTTAAGCAATTAATTTATTCATAAACCAACCATGTTCTTGATTTCATGCTACATATTGAATAAAATTAGTACTTTACAAAACTTAACACATATTCTTTAAGAAAAGAGAGAATGGGTTTAACCTTGGAGAAATGGTAGATATCAAAATCTCTCTAAGAAGAAAAGCAATAAAATTGCTCTAATGACCTGGGAGATCTGTCTGTCTGTCTGTCTATTTACCCATCATCTATCTGTATATCTTCATTAACCTATTAGATAATGGGAAGAATAATAGGATATTTTTTAAAATACTGTTTTAAATGAGTAAAACCAATGTATATTTCGTATTCTGAGCCATGAGTGCATTGTATTCTGTCCTTTCTTTAGTAATGTGTGGAGCCTAATTGGGTTGTTCCAGTATCAAGGATGAGGAATTGAGTCACCTAAAACTAGAAATTATTTGCCTGAATAACTTTTATATGGTCAAGAGAACCAGAAAGAAAAATAGGGCATTTTGAGCAAATTTGTCTCCAGAGCACCATTCCTTAAGTGAGATTATGTAACTCAGTTTATTTTATGACAGTCACTGTGTCTCAGATAGTGGATTTGATTTTAATTTTCTATGAGTTAAAGAATTTAACTTTTCCTCAGTGTATTTTTGAATGACTTTATTCACAGACCATATCCTTTTTCACATTGTCTGAAAGTTTTCTTCTCTTTAACATCAAAGGCTGACTGTACATGATTTTCTATGAATCTTGATATTTTTCTTTTTAGCTATTTTTTATGTCAGTATAAAAGAACATGGGTAAGTTTGAGTAGCTGCAGAAATTCAGTTGTTTAGATAATAACAATGGAAAATGTACTCAGCCTCAGCTGTGTTACTCACTTCCCCTTCCTTATATTACTTTGAGTTTTTGGTCTTAAGTAATGTTTGGATAAAATTTGGTAGAATGCAGTCTCTGTGCATTGAATGCTGCATTAAATAAGTACCAAGTGCCACACATTGTGCTATGTGATGGATCTATGCAGTTGCAAAAATTAATCCTTGACAGCTACTTAATATGAATAGATGTATAATACCTAAAATTAGTGAATCAAACTTGTAGCTATATGTACAACATCAAATCCGGTGCCCAAAGGTGCTACCCAAATCTGACGTGGTATCAGAATAACCTGAGAAACTTTAACACTACTTAGATTCCTGAGTTCCATATTGAGAAGTTATGATTCAATAATTCAGCAGCAAGGCGGAGGATTTAGTCATTTTTATTCAAAATTCCAAAGATGATTTTGATGCAACTGGCCTAGTTCTGGTTCCAGGAAAGGCAGCCGGGGACCACTTGTCTTGTTGAAATGTCTTAGAATAAATATAGAAGTAGCCTTGATGTGTATATTATTATTATAAATGTCCTTTTTTAATCAAAAAATTCATTATTTATACCTTGGTTTCTAAAGCCCAAATTGATTTTGATTAACCTCTGTTGGTTTGTAGGCCAGTGACATGCAATGGTTGCACAATTCTAGGGAAGAAAAAAATGTAAATCACTAATTGCTGGATATTATTACTTCACAACTTAAAGGAATCCACCTCCCCCTTGCTCTATAATTGTTTGTGACAAAGTCTGGAAAAGAAATTCCAAGAAAACTAATATGTCATGGAGGATTCAAAGATAAGAATTATGTTATAGTAACTCAATGGATGGGCTGTGAAAAGAGCTGGGATCAGATTTTGAAATCTCTGAGAACAGCTGGTTGAGAATACCAAGGAACAAAGAGGATTATTGCCTAATTTTCTCTGGTAGCCACTCATGTACCAGCTGTAGCGTATCACTTGTATAAGGTAAACAAAGGCAAAAGGCCAGGGAGAGTAGGAAAGCAGCCCAGTAATAAATATTCATGTAGATGGAGTTCTACTTTGAAAAAGTGAAATTCTAAGATGACAACAAGAGTAATTCTTCCTATATTTGCTTGATATTTACAGGTGACAAATCCTTTACAAATATGTTAACTCAGCTAATACCCACAAGAGATTTATGAGGAAGAAACCAATCTCCTCTGTCAAAATTTTGAGATGGAGATTCATAGAAGTTATATGATTTTTTTTTTCACACAATTAATATGAGTTGAGATTTGAGTAAGAAAAATGGTGTGTAAAAAGTATTTTTTTGGTTGTTTTCCCCCCTAAAATACATCTGCCATATAATACCTAAAATTTTCACTTTAAGAAATAGTTTCTATCCAGATTGACTGACCAGTACACCAGCTTGAGCCCTGGACAAGTCCATAAACCTCCCTTACAAAAAGTCTTTGTTGTGGTGCTCCATCAGCTTCCAGCATCCAAACCCACTGGCTCAGCCTCTGGTTTCTATACTTGAGTCCCAAACCCTATTAGTATGGACTGCCATTTCATGTGGACTGTTTCTTTAGTTCTAAACTACTGACTTCCTCCCCAAAACCTTTCACAGCTCCCTCGTTTTCATACTTATTAGTCTGAAGACCTGTCTCTCTCCTACCTCGGCATCTGGTTTTGGCCCAAGGGCCCAAGCTCTCCTGAACAAATACAGGGGACACTTTCAAATTATATACTAGGTGCACCATTCCCCAAAGCTCTTTGTAAATATTCTCAAGTGTCACATCAGGGATTCTTTTTTTTCTTATGGTCCTATTTCATGTGAATGTTCTTGAGTGACATCTTTATAAGTAGAGAAAGGAGAAGACACTGATCCATTTACGCTGGTCCATCAGCTCAGCCAGATCAGTAGAGTTAGAATGGATGGCTTGTTTGCATTGCTTATTTTGGTGTTTATTATGGCTGAGATGATTAGGTGAGTTCAGATTCATAGATTCAGGAGAAACCTGGAAACTGGATAACTGATATCTGAATAATTGAATCAGGAAACCTAGAGACTTATTACTAAATTTTAATACTGAAGGAGATCTCAGGGGTACTTTAGGTAAATCTCTCCATTATATGGATAAAGAAGTTGATTTCCAATGTCATAAGGTCACAAACCCACATATTAAACAGGTCAGTGATTCCATAATGAAGATATTCTTTAATTTCCTAAATATTCATGTTTTCCCCCAAGTACTGTATCATAACAGATAACAACTGTTCATAGCTCTTTATACTGATGACTGTGATAAAAATTGTCTTTTGTTTCCAAGCCAAAGCCATAGGTAGGCTTAAATCACAGGAGCAGGGTTGTGATTCTGGAGTGGGGAAAGCAGGACTGGGCTGAGAACAAAGAATCTGGATACAGTCATGAGAATGATTTGTCCACCCAAACTTGGTATCTAGGAGAAGAATTTAATCTGCAATGGGCTGATAATTAAGGATTTAAGCATGCCTAGAACAAACCAAAATTAAATTTTAAAGTTTTGAAACTACACCAAAAGCAAAGATACTTAGAGACAAGACAGCACAGTGGTTAAGAGTTTTGGTTTTGAAACCAGAAAGCCCGAGTTCGAATTCCAGCCCTGTCACTTGATAGCTTGTGAGAAAGTTGTTTTTTTCTGTTACTCCCTTTCCCCGCTCTAATTCCAGAGAGAAGATAATCATAGTACTGAATTCAAACACTTGTTATTAGGATTGAATAAATGAAGCACTTGTAACAGTGCCAGAAATAAAATAAATACTACATAAACGATTGCTAATAAACACTATACTGACATGTATGTACAAAGATGTTCACTGCAGCATATTTATAACATTGAAGAATTGAAAACGCTTACAACTATTCTTTATGAGGGGTTGGTTAAGTAGAGTACATGATAGCCATAGGAAGGAACATTAGGCTGCTGTTCAAGAATGTGAGGGGGCTCCACAAGTACCACCCGATAAGGTTAAATCCATATTTGAAGAAATACAACAAGATATAATTTATATTGAAATACTTAAAAAAATATATGGTATGTTTGTGTATGCCCCAAAGGTCTTAGTGTTCATACATCAATCTATTGAGTGGTTTCCCCTGAGGACCTGTGGCAGGGGTGGGCAGTGGCAGGGAGGAGCCTTGAGAAGAACTTAACTATTTTCCTTTATTTACTTCTGTAATGTTTCAGTTATTTTTCAACTAGCAAAAATATTTTAAAAAATAATAGTATAAATCTAGTAAAATCTGGGGTGAAAAAACGCTGTAGTAGATAAGGTCAAGCTATGGGCAGGTTATGAGGAATTGGAGGTAAGAAGCTAATGACAATCCTTCTTAGATAATGAAGAGGGATTTTAGTATTAACCATTACCTGTAATATCTCCAAAGCCCATCCACACTCATCCTTAAGGAACAAATGCACTCGTGTTTCTTTCGGGTCACGAGAATATTTAAGTGATATAAATAACCTATAAGGAAGAGTTTTGCTTCTCTTTACATACCAGGAAATACATAATGGAAAGGGGAAGAAATCTGCCTCTTATTGATGTAATGTGCGTATATGAAATGTCTTCTTCCACACGTTCAAAAATAATGATGGCCTAGACTCATTACTAAGCCCTGGGTTGATGGCCTAGACTCATTACTAAGCCCTGGGTGTATATCTCCAGGGCACTAGCACACAATTGTCATCTGGCATTAAGGTGATTTACTGATTAAGTTCATTACTGCTGTGCTCTCTTTCAAATTAATGGAACATAACATATGAAGAACGGAAAAGCTTTAGCTGTGAGATATGAGTGGGATATGATAAGAACCTGTGATTTGCTTAGGGAAAAGAATCTGGTGGCTAATTGGTTGGGTTGGTTGCAAGGCTTTGAAAATTGGTGTATAATTGACTGCCCAAACATGACAGACTGAGTAAACAATTCATTTGTTTATAATTATTTATGAACAGTCTAACCTCAGCTGTCCTCTTTGGTAATGCTTTCTGCGTCAGTTTGAAGCACATCTTGTGACGGATTAAAGAAGTATGTCCAATAATATAAACCAGAATCATGGTTTTGTGGAATCATCCTTATCCTGAATTTACCTTGTCTCCTAAATATTAGTGATATAAAAAAAAATATTAAGGAGAAAATGTGAAGAGGAAGAGAAAGTAAAGCTTTAGCCCTTTTTCATCTTAATTCGTTTATTAATTTATATTTACTTAATTTTATCTAACAAGCACATATTATGCTTATTTGGTTTTGCATTTATAAATGTTGAGAAGCTATGGTTTTCAAAATATAGATCCTTACACGAATCATAAGCAAATGGCCCATCCATTCTCAAGGTTAAGTTAGCTGACTTGCTGATTATAAATGATTCCATAATATTAGCTCTAGGGATGTGGATGACAGTTTAAAATCACCATACCTTGCCTATCAGTAACCTTGATCATCTCTTCGCTGCCCAGCCTATGTATGCCTATATCAGCTCCCTTCTTTCGCTTTATCATATTACTCTTCCACTATTAATGTTAGGAGAAAATGATATACAGGGTTTATAAAAAAGTATAAAGCTATAAGAAACCTCATTAAAATTTAAATGTGGAAGAGAGGCACATATACAGTAATTTGTTTAAACATAGTGTCGTGTGATACATATATGTACATATATATATACTAAAATGATTTTCATCAGTCTAGAGTTACTTTACATGAGTTAGAAAGTCTCAGAAATAGCTCAATTTATCCAAACATGGCAGATTCAAATTCAGTATTTATTACCTGTAGCTCATTTGAAAAGTAAGCACGTTTTTTTTATTCTCAAATATTTTCTTACTGTTATAGTATACAATGTCTTCTTCCTGGTGTACATCCCGTCATTCATTGTATTTTGTTTTTGACATTCCTGATTTCATTCTGTAGTGCTGAGATGAGAATTTAATTTGGAATGAACTTGGATCCTGAGTGAGAGTTCCAGTCTTCCCCAATACCATCCCACGTATTTAGATTTTGAACTTTGTCATTGATGAATATTTTGAGGAAGAATTATTTAGGCACAGAAGTGTTAGTCTCCTCCTCCTTCCCTCTTTCTCCTTCTTAAATACATTCTACTATATCAAATTGGCAAAAAACGCAAGGAAGATTTATAGAGAAGCTTAGAAACTTAACATGCTGTATTGGCTTTGTTTAAAAAGGTAAAAATCAAGTGGAGAGAATACCTGTGGTCAGGCGGAACGTGGGAACTGGGAATGTTTGTGCTATGGAATGCTTCTTGATATCATACTCATACTGTCTATGGCACTGTTCTATATTCTCTGAAAGTGCAATTGATTGTAAATCCCAATACACAAAACAATATTTTGCCTTTTAAGTACAGTCTAAAATTGAAAAAAACTAAAATAATTCTACTGTTTAAGAAGTAGTCTTTCCAGTCTTCTGTAAAACTTCATGGTCTAAAATTGAAAAAGTTTATTTCTGAAATCATGAATCCAATGTTATGATCCAAAAAGTAGAATTTGTTTGAAGAAATTATAGTACATACTTGTAATGGATTACTGTGGGACTTAAAATAATATCATTATAATAGAAACAATATGAAAAATGTACGCCATATATCAGGATTGGCAAAATTTTTCTGTCAAGGGCCAGATAGTAAATATTTTAGGCTCTGCAGGCCATGCATTCTCTTTTATAAT
>NW_006441995.1:2880916-2899958 GCF_000325575.1 Pteropus alecto | reverse complement strand
TAGACAGTGAATAAGTGAGCAGGTGTGGTTGTGTTCTAGCTAGACTTTATTCATGAACACAGGCAGCAGGCCAGATTTTCCTGTGGGCCACAGGTTGTTGATATTAAAATATGTTACTATATGAAAAAACCCATACTTTGGTTTGTGTAATATAATTTTATTACATAAAAACTATATGACTGAAGAGAGAGAAAAATGTTAAGTTGTAAACGGGGGTTATTGTTGGTGAAATCATCTTTTGTAATACCGGGCATGTATATCAAAGTACAAAAATAGAATGATTTTAAAATAAAAATGCTATTAGGAAGCAATTTAAAAACTAACAATTATAATAAGTACATTTAAATGAATAAGGCAATGTTGAAATAGTCTGTTTTTCTACATATTAGTTATATAAGATACGTGTAATTTCTTTTATGTAGTTATAACTGTCCTCATGTCAATTTGAGTGGGTTTTTTTGTTGTTGTTGTTTAAATGATTGCTATGTTCTTTATGTTATCAATCACTGGGAATCTGTTAACTTTGGGTTTTCTCAATTACTTTGGACTCTAGTTTCTGACTGGTTGTTTTAAAATATAGGTTTTATTATTATTTAGCTATGGCAAGGTTAAAGGTCGGAGGCACCAGCCACGAAAATATCGTTATACTCACAGGTCTAAAGGGAAGTGGGTATGCCTTGCCATGGCGGGAAGCAACAGGATCTGTCGAGAGGTGCAGGGATCGGGGGAGAAAGTATTGGCAAGAGCCTTTATTGTGGTTTCCAAAGAAAGGAACAGGTGAAACAGGGTGAGGAGGTTTTGTTGGATTGTTTGAAAAATCTCCCTGGGCTCTGGTCAGGCCATTCTTAGATGTCTGGTGCCTGGCACTGGGGTGATTGGGAAGGTCAGTGGTGGTCCAGAGCGTAAGAGTTTGATTAAGGAAGTGGCTGGACACATGGGCTCTGGATTGGTTGGTTTGCATAGGAAAGGCATACTCCTGGCGAGTAGTTTGCTGTCTCTAGAAGTTAACTAACTCTGGGAAGGGCAATCCCTCCAGAGTCAACAAGTGTTTGGATAAACACATCCATTTCGAATGGGTTAAGTTTAGATCATTTAAAAAGAAAATGGTCAATATTTTACTTTTTGTTTAAATAACCTATATGAAATGTACTGAGAACCAACTTTTGCTTTCCTCTTTAGAGTGGTCTAGATGCCTTTCACATTATCTCAGTTATATCTCAACGGATAGTACATTCAGACTGTGATGTAACATGGTACATCCTGGCATGAATGTACCACATGTACCAGGAATCTTTAGGTTGCCAGCTCTGTCATGAACAGTGTAAGATTTTTCATCATAATGCCTCAGTTTTGAAGTTTGTAGATTGAAAGCAAATATGGTTTTTCTGGTTGCCTGTTGGGGTTATTGTGAGTATGAAACCAAGTAAGCACTTGAAAGACTACGATATATTATGAAAAATGAGCACCACGGTTATTGGCTTTGACCATTTTATCTCTTTTATGTGGATGTCTACTGGATATTCCCATAAGCATATCTGGCCAGTGCCTGAAAGTTAACAAGTCCAATAGTTTTTTTCCCCTCAAAAAAATGTATTTTTTTTTGTTGTTGTCATTAAAAAAACAAACCAACCAGCCTTATTAATTCTTGCAGCCACTCAGGTCAGGTACTTAGGCAGAATCTTTATATTTTCACCTCCCTCTATCCTCCACATGCCTATTGGTTGTCCAGTCATTTGACTGCATATTTCTGGTATCTTTGAATCTTATACCTTCCTCTCCATCTCTATCACCTCTGCCCAAGGTCACGTCATCACAGCTCTCCCCTAGCCAGGGAGAGCTTACCTTTCATTTCTTACCTTCTATTTCTAACCTAAATGCTTCTCAAACAGGAAGACTTTCCTCGCCTACCGAATCAAGATTTGCCTTTCCTTGCCTTTGGGCCCTATAATGCTTAGCTTTTATTTTTTTCATTTTATTTGTTCTTCCCACCACTCTCCCCCCCATATACTATGATGTTATAGGGAATGCTTGGGAAAACTCAGGAAAAACCCTGAATAGACATATTAATTTGTGGTCATCTTTCTATGTAAAGCCACAGGGAGAGATGATGAATAATGTATGCAAATACTCCCCTTGAATTCATGCTTTTAAAATGTAATATTTAGAGAAATTCTTCCCTTTCTTTAAAGTCTGTTGGGATTTCTCTGGGCAAGGACTGGGAATTTCCCTGGGCAATTTCTTCTGAGATTGGCCTTAGAGGAGACTGTGCTCAGATTTCCTTTTTTTAGCCACTCATGGCCCAGACAAACCTCTATAACTCGGTCAGAACCTTCTTCTCCCTTGCTGAGATGGAAGATGGGTCAAGTCCTTGTTCTCTTCTATAGTTGCCCAGGCACCAGTATCACATGGCCCCACTCTCCATTATTGATTCATAGTCTCAGAAGTGAACAGTGTCACACAGGAGCCCTGGATCCTTCTGAGAGGTGACATTATCACTTTCAGGCTGAGGATGGAAAACGGTGTGAGTAATAAGGTAGTTCTAGGGAGTAAATGGAATGTGAAACCCTTTGACTAGTTTCTGTCTCTTGGTATCCTTGGAGTTTATAATATAATGTTGTAATCGAGAGGAGAGCATTCTTCAATTTGGAAGGCCCTTAATTTTAGATAGATATGAAATATATGAAATATATATGTGCTATATATGATGTATATTTATATAATTCATGTAATATATACATATATAATGATAAGAAGCTCAGATTCTGAAGATCTGTTGCTTGGATTCAAACCCTATTTTGCGGGGCTGCTAATCTTTGGCAAATTCTTTAATCTCTGTGTGATTCAGTTTATCCTTCTGTAAAATGGGGACTAGAGAAGATTAAATGAGTTTATGCACGTAAAATGCTTAAACAGTGCAGTTGAATCATAGGCAGTCAATAAATCTTTAATATAAAGCACAAGAAGAAGAAAAAGAAGGAGGAGGAGGAAGAGGAAAGAGAGAAGAGAAAGAGAAATTATTTTCCTTATGGGAGGGGGCATGGAGAGTATGTCTTATACACATTTATATCCTTTGCAGGATTTAGCTGATAATAGATCCTCAAGTTACTGTTTAAGCATATGGATGCATAATAAGTGAATGTAGAGAATATGTGTAGCACTGTGCATAACGTCCTAGAAGTGAAATTACTAGATCCTCATGATTTTTCTAGTTTAACAAATCTTTGCTGATTCAAAGGCTATGAAAATGTTCTTTTTCCCTTTTATGGTTTTTTGTTTTACTGTTCACTTTTGAATCTGCATCCACATGGAACTGAGTTTTTTGTGTAAGGTATGAGTTAGTAGCCATAGTTTATTTTTTTCCGTGTGCCCATCCAACTGATACAGCATTTTTTATAAGACCACTGTAAATGATCTTACTACAATTCTCTGCTACCTTTTTCAAAAATGGGTTTTTATTAGTTTTTACTAAATACGCATTTGCATTTGTTTTTAGACTCTGCTGTTCTGTTGGTCATTTTGTCCAAATTGGGCCAAAATAATAGTGTCTTATTTACTACATTACTTATTTACTATAGCTTTATCAAGGGTCTTAATATCTGTTTGATAAGACTTTCAGCTTTTTCTTCCAAAATACCTTGGCAATTCTTGACACTTTGCTCTTCCATATGAATTTTTGAATCAGCTAATTGATTTTAAAGAAACAAAAACTGTGATATTTCTTTTTTAAAATATTTTTTTTTATATTTCAGTTACAGTTGACATATAATATTCTACTCTACCATATTGACCAGAACTCCTAAACTGATATTTCTTAGGATTGCTTATAAAGTGTTGATTAATTTGGGGAAAATTGTCACCTTTGCAATATCAAGTCTTTTAATTCTTGAAATGATATATCCCTTTTTTTTTACTCCTCTTTCATTTCTCTCTGTAATATCTTATTGTTTTATAATTTCTCATGTAGAGATTTTGTACATTTTAATTTAACATATTTCTGTGTATTTGCTATTTTAATGCTAGTGTTAATGACATCATGTCTTAAATTTAGTTTTATATGTAGTTGATACATACATGGAAATGCAGTAGATTTGGTTTTTTTGATTAATTATGTTGCTAGTAACTTTTCTAAATTTACTATTTTTTAATTTTTATTTTGTAAAGAAACTTAGAGAGCTTGCAAGAATAGTACGAAGTACTTCTAAATATCCACCAATTGTTAATTTTTGCCATTTTGTTTTATCATTTTTTCTGTATATAAAATACCTACTATTATTTAATATTTATTACTATTTTCATTGTTGTTGAATTACTTAAGAATAAACTGCAGACATAAGGAGCATCTGCTCCTAAATAGTCCTGCGTTTATCTCTTAAAAATGAAGACATTTTCTTACATAAGAAGAGTAATAATTAGAAAGTTCACTATGTTTAATTTCCATACAATATTATTATCTTATCTACAGTGTATTATCAAATCTCACTAATTTTCATCCCTATAACTTCCTTTTTAACATTTTTATTTTTCCTGATCCTGGATCCAGTAAAGGATCACACACTGGGTCTAGCTGTAACGTCTCGTTATTCTCTTCTGACCTGGAACAGTCCCACAGCCTTTCTTTGTCTTTCATGAAGAGTACAGACTGGTTGCTTTGTGAAATAGCCCCCAATTTTTGTTTGAATACTCCCTATGATTACATTAGGATTATTCATTTTTGGTAGAAAACCACATAAATGATGAAATCTTCTCAGTGCAACACAGTAGGAAGAATGTGATGCCACTTTGTTCTATTATTGATTATATGAATTGCATGTTAATATATATTATTTTTAATGTATTAGATTAAAAATATTTGCTAACATTAATTTTACCTGTATCTTCAAAAAAATGGTAGTATGGTTTCTAGATAATTTAAATTACACATGTGACTTACATTATATGTCTGTTGGACATGGCTACCTTAGAGGATCCAATAAAAATATAAAACAGAGGTATACATAATACATAACTATAAAACACAAAACAAAACAAAAATAAATCTGTAAGAAGGCAGGAAAAGAGGAAAAAGGAACAATGAAAGTATGGGAAAATAAAAAACAAATAGCAAGATGATAGATTCAAATTCAACTGTACTGATAATTACATCAAATGTAAATACTCCAAGTACTCCAATGAATAGTCAGACAATATCAGATTGATTAAAAAAGCATGACCCCCCCCTATATGTAGTCTAAGGAAATCTACTTTAAATATAAAGACACAGATATGTAGAAAGGTAAAATGATGAAAAAGAAAATACTTTGCAAATATTAATCATAGGAAACCTGGGGTGGCAATGTTAATATCAAACAATTGAAGACATTTGGACAAGGAATATAATCAGGCATAAAGAGCTATGATCCATAATGATAAAGATCCAATTAATCAGGAAGATATAATGATTCTAATGGTGTATATATCTAAAAACAAACCTCGAAACTTATGAAACAAAAACTGATAGAACTGAAAGGGGTAAAAAAGCAGATTTGCAGTTGTAGACGTGACAATTTCAAGACTTCTTTCCCAGTAATTGGTAGATCAATTATTTGGAAACTCAGAAAGCATATAGAACACTTGAACAAAATTATCCAACAATTTGTCCTAATTGACACTTTTCAAGTACATGTGCAGCAGTCATCTTGCGAGACCACATTCTGGGCTAGAAAACAAATTAAAAGTAATTTTAAATGATTAAAATTATATAAAATGGTTAAAATACTCTAATCTACAGAGTTTATTCTTTGATCAAAATTGAATTAGAAATTAATAATGTAATGATAGCTTGAAAATCCTCAAATATTTGGGAATTAAATAAAATACTTCAAAATGAGTCAAAGAAGAAATCA
Source organism: Pteropus alecto (assembly GCF_000325575.1). Classification (NCBI taxonomy): domain Eukaryota; kingdom Metazoa; phylum Chordata; class Mammalia; order Chiroptera; family Pteropodidae; genus Pteropus; species Pteropus alecto. The sequence goes on along the minus strand of NW_006441995.1, from coordinate 2,894,076 downwards.
CAAGTCAGTAGATATTTTGACCTTAATCAAAATAAAAATATGCAAATTAAAATGTATAGAGTTTTACTATAGCAGTGATTGGAGGTAAACAAATAGCTTTAAATGCTTATAATAGAAAAAAGAAAAGGTCTAAAATAAATGACCAGAGCCAAACTTAAGGAACTAGGAAAAGAATGACAAATGAAACCCAAAGCACATTAAAAGAAGGGAAGAATAAATATGAAGGAAAAATCAATAATCAAAAATTGTTAAAACTGATGCAACCAAGACATTAAACAATTAATAAATTTCTAACTAGAACAACCAAGAAAAAAAAAAAAGAGAAACACAAATTACCAATATCAGAAATGGAAGAAGGGAAATAATTACAGACCCCATGGAAATTATGAGGATAATAAGAAAATTTAGGAACAGCTTTAGGAATGGTAGGTAGAATTCTAAGATGACCTCTAATTCAATTTTGATCAAAGAATAAACTCTCTAGATTAGACTATTTTAACCATTTTATATAATTTTAATCATTTAAAATTACTTTTAAAATTACTTAAAATTACTTTTGTTTTCTAGCCCAAAATGTGGTCTTGCATAATGACTATTGCACAGGTACTTGGAATTCTACCTACTATACAATCTTTTCCCCTCAAATGTGGATGGGACTATGAATATGATGGGATCATCGCTGCTATAATTATGACTCTGTCTTAACAGACTGGAGTGAGAGATTCTCCTCTTGGCCTTGAAGAAGTAAACTGCCATGTTTCAAGAGGGCTTGTGAGAAAGCCATTTGGCAAAGAATAATGGGTGGCCTGCCAAGACCCCCAGCTGACAGGAAGCAAGCAAATGAGGAACTCAGGAACTGAATTCTGCCAATAATCAGATGACCTCAAACTCCAGAAAATAATGCCGCTCTGCAAATACCAAATTACCAAACCTGGCATAAAAAAAGAAAAAATATGAATAGTCCTATGTGTTTTTTAAAAATTGAATTCATAAATTTAAAATTCTACAAGAGAAACTAGTTTTTTGGTATATTCTACCAAACACTTCAGGGAAAAACATCAATCCTACATAAACTCTTTCAAAAAATATAGTAGGATTGAATACTTCTCAACTTATTTTATAAGACTAGATTACTTTGATACCAAAATCTGATTAAGTCATTGCAAGAAAACTACAGACCAATATCCCTTATGAACAGATACAAAAATCATTTAAAAAATAATACATCAAGTTTAACAATATATGTAAAGCATAATATGTTAATGACTAAATGAAGATTATTTTAGGAATACAAGATTTAACATTTGACCAAGTAAAGTTTATCTTAGAAATATGTTTTAATATTGAAAACTCAATATCACTTATTAACAGACTGAAAAGAAAAAAAAACGGGGTTATATAGATATAGAAAATTTTTCTCATGATACTCAACATTAATTTATAATAAAAACTCTGTAAATTAAGAATAGAAAGGAATTTCCTTAACATAACAAGAAATATCTATAATAAACCTATAGCTAACATCGAACTTAATTTTCAAATATTGACTGCTTCCTCTAAGATGGAAAGCAAGGCAAAGATGTCCTCTCATCACTTTTATTTGACATTGTACTGGAGGGCCTAGCCAGTGCAATTACAGAATAAAAAAGGACATATGAATTGGAAAGGAAGTAGTAAAACTGTCTTCATGTTACATAATCCTATATGTAGAAAAATCTCAAATAATCTACAAAAAATTAACAGACATAATAAGTAAATTTAGCAAAATTTCAGAATACAAGTTCAGTGTATAAAAATCAATTGTGTTTTTATAATATAGAAATAAACAATTGGATAATGAAATTACTTATCCATATGTGAAGAGAGACTTTCTAGACTTGGAGATTATCAACAGAGAGAGTATATGAATTTATATCCATTATTTGGTTTTATATCCATTTATTGAATATTTTGCTGGCTTTATTACTTTCTTGCATACAGTTGATCCTGAACAACATGATATTGAACTGCATGGGTCCACTTTCTTCAATAAAAATCTCCATATAAATGGATCCAGACAGTCCAAACCCATGTTTTTCAAAAGTCAACTGTACACAATTAAACATGACTGCATTTTTTCCCATCTTATTATAAGTATTTAATGGAAAGTTAGGAGAAGCTGCAGCATGGGATGTTAGCTAAATGTCATATTAAATCTTAATTATGACCTTTTTTAAAGTAAAGTAGTTATTCTTAAAATAATCTTGTTGAATGCAGTTTTTCCATATATATATATATATATATATAATTTTAAGATAAAATTTGCCTAGAGTCATTTACTTGACTAATTGACATAAAGCTATCTTTTGTCATTAGGAGATTAGTAGAGCTGGCTGAGGATTAGAGGTATTGCTCTCTAGTGCTGGGGTTGGGACAATAAAAGAATATTAAAATATCTTCTTAAAGACACAGCTACTTTGCATTGTATACAACTTGTAATTATTTAAAATTAATAATTTCTGCTGTCTACAGTTAATGTTGGGAGTAAGTGACTATTTTAAGCAGATGGAGCAATTCCCAAATTGCTCTAGAGGGAAAAGAAAATGACAATTTATTTATTAAACATAAATTCCTCGGAATAATTAGTGTCAAATTAAGCCTCCTATGCCTTCATCACAGTTGCCACCCGATGATAATGGTTGAGTTTGCCTTCCTGAAGGGAAAAGAGAGACTTATACAACATAAGCACATGTGTACAAACTAAATAAGCTTTAGATGTAGAAATTAATTCCATGTGTGAATGTGTACCATGACATCGACCGCATTGATGGAACAATCTGCTTCAAAAACAAGCAGCTCATCTGCTTGAACTCAGACATTAATGTCTTTTGTCTTTGACTTGATAGAGATATAAAATTATCTTCCAGGAATATTAGGATAATAAAATATTGTGTCTTAAGTAGAAAATTTCCTTTTATAGATTATAGTTATTGAGATAAGCATTATTTATTGCGCAGCTTCTAATTTGTTAGAAAAATAATGAATTACATTTATGGAAGTGATTTAACAATAGTTAAAGAGCTTGATGCAAACTAAAATTAATTATATAGTTGACAAACAGCAGAAGTCAAGGACCTTAAAGATGGTGATAAAAAAACTGAAGCAATCCAAACAAAATGAAACGAAAATCTCTAATCTCTGTAAATCATCATCATGACCAATGCTTGAGGTTATTCTCCACTTATGAGGTGAGAAATTACACCAGCTGATTTTTGTAGTATGTGTACACATAAAAATTGTTGGATTGCGTAAGGTGTGTCAGTTCCTGAGGAGTAATATGAAGCTGTGAGGAGGAAGTCAGTTTTATTCTCAGAATGAAGGAATGACTAGATCACCAGGGTTAGCCAGAAAGTATAAATAGAAAAACTCAGTACTAACTAAGCTGAGGGAGACTTTGAATGAAATCTTAAAAGGGCAGCGGAATGAAAGTCAGGAAAAAAACAAACCTGGTATCGAGACGGTAAGGAGTAGATGCAGTGATGAGGAGGTAAAAGTGAAAAGGGGCCAGGTACAAAGCCTAAGGAGCAAGGAGTGTGTAGGTATTTATTAAAAGATGATCAGTTATTGGGCAAGGGTTCAGTCTCTGCCTAGAGCATTGTTGGAGTTGGCTGTAGGGCATTCTATGGAGATAAGTTCTTTGTTCTGTGTGTGGTAACTATTTTGAGTCTGATTTTTCTCTTTCACACCATGGTTAGACATAGTGGAATATGAGTTTTTTTCTGTGACTAAAACTTTAATGTCTTGGGTGAGGATTTTAATATCAAGGCCTCTTAAGGGTCCCAGACTGTGCTAGCAAATGAGAAGCCTCAAGTCAAGGATGCTAGAGAGGACATTGATTGGATATCAAGGCTGGCTTTACACACGCACACACACACACACGCACATATCATATTTTAGGTTATGTATAGTCCTGGGAAGATGAATGGTGGTTGAGGAGATGAGTTGAAGGGAAGAGGACAGATACAGAGTTTTGGTGTTCACAACAGGTAAGAGATGAGTGAACAAAAACTGACAATCAGAATGAGATAATGTCATATTAAAGTTCTATTGGGAAGGAAAAAATCAGAGTAGGACATAATTATAAATCAGAGCATTTAAAAATATGATTGTTTATCTAGAATATTAAAGTGAATAGATGAGAAATAAGGTGAAAAATCTTATATTGTCAAAATTCGTTGATATTTTTAACATTGAGAAGTTCTGAGGAAAGCATTAATAATTCTGAGTTTACAACCTGAAATGAACAATATATCTAATAAGGTATTTACTTGGGGTACATATTGGTGAAGATAAATGTTATTGAACATAATTTGTTTGTTTAGATTAATTGTTGTTCATTAAGGCTTAAGAGGGAAGTGTCACTTGCACACAGGGCTTACATGCTCTGAAAACATGATAAGCAGGAAAAAGAATCATTTTAGGAAGTCTTTAAGAAATAAATAGTAAGAGCTACTTTACTCTTGGAAAGCAGGACGGAAATACAGGATGCCCATCTGCAGCAGGATTTTAATTCAACATCATTAACATTTTGACACCCTGAACTTTATTTTCTCTGTCATGACTACCTAGACTCTTGCTGTATCTCTTAAGATGTTTTCCTTTTATGGTTGGCTTCACTCTAATATAGAATAAACTTTCTAAAAACATTTCCTGCTTAACATCCTTCAATTGTTCCTCAAAGCCTTCCTCTAAACTAGTGTGGCATACAAGGGCTCTCAAGATATAGCCGTCGATTAACTCCACAATCCAGTCATTATTCACTGGGCAAAATCTCCCTCGTGCTGTGCTTTCTTTACACATTTTGAGAATCTCCTCATTCACTGGGAGCACTTTCCTCACATGCACTGTTTTTATTTCTCCAAATTCAGCTCTTATGCTGTGCCCATATACATAAAAATGTCTGTGATACCCTTCAATGAAGACTTCCTTGACCTCTTCGCTGTGCCCTCAGTTCGAATGAATTATAGCATTTGTTTTATTGTGTTGTCATTGTCTTTCTTATCTGGTTCCCTGGCTTGAATAAAGTTTCTTTAAGGATAAGAATTCTGTCTTATTCATCTTTGTACTTCCATTAACTGGCGTGGTAACTGGCACTACAGAGTACCCAATAAAAATTGATTGAATAAACAAATAGATTGTAACTGGGCAAGAACCATATTTTGACCAACAGGCAGGGCCTTCTGGACCCTACACATGTTTTGGGTTAGGATAATCCTTAAAAACTATCCTCCCTATCCCCTTATTCAAATTAAGCCTCTATTTGGGTGGTGGGGAAAGGCCAGTAGTTAAAGATCACTCTTCCTGCTTTTGCTTTTAAAAGTCTCTCATCCAAAGGCCTCAGTGCAACCTCTCTTCATCTCAGCTATTTTCAAAAGGTATTTGAGTGATTTTTCTTAGAGAAGTGATAGGTTGTAATCAGTCATCCCGATTCTTTTCTCCCAGTTACATATTTAACCAGTAGTAATTTCCCTCCATGACATGGAACTTGACTCTCACAAGTACCTGGGTGAAGACTACATCCACAAGATGTTTGGTCAGATTAGGTGTTGACCTTGGGACTTTAGAACTGAAATTTTCTAAGGAGCTATTAAAACTGCATAAATCTCATAACTATACTAATGGCCTTAGCAGTTAGTTTTGTTAATTTATGTTCTTTAGTCCAGACCAGCAAATATTATATAGAAACCACAAAAGTGTGAATAAAAGTCATAGTGAAAAAACATTCTGTTATAAGGAGTCTTAATTATTCTGTTCCACTGAATATTTTGAGGATGCTAAAATTGTGAACCAATCTGTTGTGACCATTATTGTGATCCTTTTGTTATCTCACTTTTTGACCTGTTTGCTATCTAATTTTTTGAAATCCATTTTAAATAATACCCATAAACTACTACCCCACATTTTTCAAAATACATTTATAGCAAATAGAAAAAGCTACAAAAAAATAAAATAATGTACTTGTGTATATCAGTTTGATTACTTATAAAAATGATTCATTGAAAAGGGGAGTAATTCTTAGAAAATATAGACCAATAAATATAACCAATTAATGCTTATCTTTTTTTTTTAAGTCCAGTTAAGGGAAAACCACTATTTTTTTAGAGTCCAACAGCCTGTATTAGTAAGTTGAGGGATTTAATTACAAAGTGATGAGACTTAGCTCCTATTACGTCTTATTAAAATAATTAGTCACCATTCCCTTAGTTAATTGCATCCTTTGTTCAGCATCATATAGATCATTCAAGTGATGGTTATAAGGAATTGGTACTTTTTTTCCACTTTTTGTTGTTTTTACAGGGATATCTAGTGCCTGAGTTTTGGCTTCATATCTTATCACAAATAAGATAAAGTTGTTATTCTATAAAGATACTTTCTGAGAGAACTGTAACTCATACAATCAATCCCTTAAGTCTTATTCTCAGGCCAAGTTCTGAGGTTAAGACTTGGGAAAGACGACTGCCTGTTTTGATTATTTTATATTAACCTATAGAAATGAAATCTTGAAATAAGATTTGATGATTCAAATTAGAATTTGTTACTAAACATTAGTGTTAGATGGAACAAGTGATTATACTGGAAAATAATAACATAATACTACAATTATTTATTAAGTTGTCCATTCATTTTACTCAAGGTAGCAAAAATAATCAGCTCATTGCCTGACTTTCTTTTTTTTTTGCATTCAATAAATATTGATTCCATTCCTTTTTGTCTGAAGTTGTGTTTTATCTTTACCCATATAATCCCCACCTCAGATATGGTTTTCTTCTACCCTAAACCAATTTAATAAAAGAACCAATAGAAAATTTTCATTTTCCTTAAAGATGTGTATTTACAGCTTATGGCAAGTGATTTTTTTTCTTCCTGGCCTGAGGTATGTATCTTTGAAAATCAAATTTGAGTGGATTTCAGCCTGGGTTGTGCAGATATTTTTTTATCAGCCCAATGAGACTCTTGAAAGTCTAACCTGCGATGGGTAAATACAATTTTTAAAATTTCCATTGTCTATGTAATTGGAATAGTAAGTAAATTAATAACTTATGAATTCTACTTTCTAACGAGTAACAAATATAAGTGAGGATTAGGACATGAAATATTTTTAAAAAGATTCTAGCTATGTGTGTAATTTATGTGTTACTGATTTCCAGAATTGAAATTTTATACAAGAACATACTCAGGACACTACCAATCTACTGAATATGAGTTAATCAGTTTTAATTATTGACGATACTTTGGTTTCTTATTGTTCTTGGTATTGCCAAGGATGTTATTTGTCATACTCTAAATATGGGAAATGCCCATTACAGTAGATGTTCAGATGAAAAAGTTCCAGATAAACTTTGTAATTTTATACACATACACACACATACACACCCTATGTACATACATATATTTATATAAGCTGACCAGAAAAAGCAAATAAAGTTTATATCTGATTTCATTTCTAAAGACATCTTACTAATAAGCATTAAGTAATTTATCTCATAATGAATCCATCAACCAATAAGTCTAATTACCTTAAACAAATAGTCGTTATAATGAGTCCATCGTCCATCCATAAATTCAAGATTTCTTAAACCATTGAATCCCTAAAACATTAATTTCCTTATTTTCTAATCATCTAGTGACGTTTACTCCTGGCTTTTGCTTTAGTAGTTTTTCACACTAGCACTCTTGGGCATGAGATTTCTTTTAACAAGAGGAAAAGAGATTTGATTCATATTTTTAAAGAACCTACTATAGCATCTTTTCTCTAAAAGATAAATATATAAGTAGTTTGATGGACAAAGTAAACAAATCAAATGGATTTTTCCTGTGAAAAAGCAGCTGCTGTTTGCTTCTTCCATAGAAGTATGATCTCTTCAGTACTCTCTGCAGAGAAAAATCCTACCTTCCTCCTCCTGTGGCCATCAAATACATGCTGCCACTAGCAGCAATCTTGGTTGTTAATCTTTTTCTTTTTTGCACATGAACAGATTTATATTAAAAAAAAAATGCTTTAGTTTTCAGTGTTTGGTATCAATTCAGTTTTTTCTAAAATTGAAAATAAATTGTCTTTTTTTTTAACCAGCCAGCTATGTCTTTCACATTTAAGACAAAAAGAAAATTAAAATCCACTATGGTATATCTGCAGTATATCTACAACTCTACATGGCTCCGAGAGGTCCAAAGTGAGGAGTGATCAATGGAAGCTGAGGTTGGTGGTGATGAGTGTGCGTTTGATTTATACAGGCAATATTTCAGACAAAAGGACAACATCAACACTCCAAGGCTGTCAGGCTACAGAGCCGTCGTGAAGTTGGCTTAATCTCTGCAGCCTTGGTTAAATACTTCATCAAATTAAATAGGTGAGAACCAAGCCAGGAAGGAAGTCCTGTTGAATCTCATTTATTTCGACACAATTGAGACCTGGAGGACATAATTTGAATATCATGTATGTGAGCACACCACTCCTAGGGTGAATGTGCAGGTGCCCCATGCAAAAAGAGACCTGAGATCTGGTTAGTGGCTGGTTTCAGAGAAACTAAGTGGGTTTTTCAGTAGAATCCACATGTCTTGGCCAGGGTAAGGTTAGCAGTATCTCAAGCCCCAGTCTCATGCCTTAAATAATGTATATGGGAGCTTTCAAATCCTTTAAAGGATGGGTAGCTGGGAACTTAATTAAACTGAGCCATCTGGGGAGAGCCAGTGTTATTGTAGTTTCAAATGTTTCCAACACTGGGATTTACTTACTGGCAGAGTTTAAAATGGTTAAGGTATCAGGATTCCCTAGGAATTGTAAATTTACATGGTTTTAGGTTTCTCTGCAACATTTTATTCTCCATCTTGGCATAGTTCTGCATTTTATTCAGTAATACTGGCACTAGTTCTGGCCAGAGCTGTATACTGAATTGTGTAATAAGTGATGTCTCATTAACACACCTTAAAAACATTCTGCTCTGAAGATTGAAATGAATGTTTTTCTGGAAATAAATACATGCGCTTATGGTAAATCCATTAGAGAGATGGGTAATTTGACCACATGTATTATATGCTGTAAATATGCTCTTTTTGGTTATTAGATGAAAAAAGAGGGTAAAATATTAAGATAAGAAAATCACACAGTCACTGGAGAATTTGGTCAAAAATGATCCTTTTGGAAATTCTTCAATCTGGGAAATGGGGAAAAAGCAGAAATGATATCCGTGTCAGAGAAGAGTTTAGTCTGGTTACATTTAATGGCCAAAAGGCAAATAAACCACATTTCTGTCATTTGAATTAATTATTGTCAAAGAATTTTACCCTGGAATTTTACCCTTGTCTTCTATCCAACTCAGTTTTGCAGGCCTACACACTGAGGGCCTAACTCAGTGGTCAGATTAGAACCAGTCTCCCCTATTCAGACCGATGTTCTTTCTACTGTACTACAGACTTCTGATTTTCTTATTCTTCTTTGTTTTAGAGAGATTAATTTTTCAAATAATAAACATATAGTTACTACATACAGAAAGCTTAGAGCATTTCAGGCACTGAAAGTGTTAAGAGTTTATCTCCATGGTCCTGACAAGGAAATGGGCACAGAGACATTCAATTACCTGCCCAAGGTCACACAGAGAAGAAGGTGTGTGCTGCAAGGGTTTCAATGCCTTGGTGTCAACCTGGCTAGAGAGAGCAAATATCCAACTTCAGGTAAATGTGCAAAGTGTAATCAATCCAGCAAGAAGAGGGGCATGAAATGATGCTTAGCTATAAGTGCATGAATTTTTTTAAGTGAAAAATCTGCATTTTAATATTTCACAGGAGAAATAACACCATGCTATAAAGAAAACAAAATGAAAATAACAGACTTAGAGCCCTAGAGTGGCTGGTCTTTTATTAGCAGTGTGTTACCACATTTTCTAGTCTCTCACATTGGCAGTGGTAAGTAAAAGCATCCCCTCCATTTTTTTGTGGGGAAGTACTGATGAATTCTTTTAAAAGAGTTGTCACTTTTGTACTTCAGAACTAAGTGAAGAGTAGCCAAGCAAATCTTTAAAGTATGGTTCGAGATAATATATATGAAGAATAGCAGGAAGAAACAGCAGGAAGAAAACATCACGAAGGAAAAAAAAATGTGCATTATTTTTAGTCTAATACAATGTGGTATATAATAAAGTATACTTCATTTCTGACCTTCTTAATGTCATAGCAATTTCATGTTAATAGTAATTTTCTTCATTCCCAAATCCTTCTTAGGAAAAAGATATGTGGAATAATTTTGTAGGTAGAGAACATGAGAATTGATTTTCCAAAGTTCAAACTTATGTACGTCATTAGGGACAGGAAATGTTCTCAGAATATCCAAGTAATGCAGGAAACATAGGGGGCTAAATCCTCTAGGTCCCTTAATTCTTTATGATGACTTAAAAGCTGAAAGGCAGGAGTGTTGTGTTGAGCATGCAGGCCATTAACCATACAGCAGACAGAGATCTTTTCCAGATATTATTAAATTGGAATTACTAGCTGCCTAGGTTTGAGATTACCATCACAATACTGCTTTCTGTTGGTTTGCTTGCTTTGCTATTGTTATTTGTTCATTTGTTTATTTTGAAATTCTTATTTGTACATTTCCAGAATGTTCTATTCTAAATTTAAAATCAGGTAAGATTCCAACATAGTTAAAAGGAAAAACAAAAGCGTGTATTTTTACAATTTCACAAATCACCGAAATATCCTCATCTGTCCCTCTTACTGACTCTGAGTGCCTATTTTCTCTCTATTCATTATATCAGCTTGAAGCCTGAGTAGCAGTTTGTCAAAATTTATGATAAAAATGCAAGAACAGCAATAGGGATTCTGAGAGCCTAAGTTAGATAATGGATGTGTGTGTAGGGGGTGGTGATGGATAAATATGTCCTCATCAAAAGAGAGGAAGCAAAGAGGACACCCGGAGCACAATATCAGTGAGGGCATAGTTAAGGAAATAGAGATGTATTTCAAAATGGTGAGGGTGGGGGCTTTGTATAGGAACTTGGTAACAAAGTTCTGGAAGGGCTAGAGAGATGAAAGGGAGGAAAGGGAGGAAAACTGGAGGAAGAAGGGGTAATAGTCTGAGATGAAGTAACAAATAATACCCGTAGACTGAGGTATTGGGCTGTCCTGCTGCATTGCTGGAAATGCTGGAGCCCCAGGAGATGCTGCAGTCGCCGGGGCTTCAGGAGTCCATAGTCACCTGGTGCCACTGCTGCTACAGCAACCTCTAACAAATGCCATTGTTGTCAGTGTCAGAGGCTGGCAGCTTCTGTCTTCCTCTGGCCTTATCTTCTGCCTCTGCCTCCCATTAGCAGGACATAAACAGGAAACCGGACGGAAATGGAGTCTGGGAAATGTAATTTCAGCCTTTCATCTCCAGCTGTTCAGAGCAGAGTATAAAAGGATAGGCGAGTGGCTGTACTTATACTTAAAATAAACTGCAGAATCACCACCAACTTGAATGCAAATTCTTCAGCATGCTAAGGGTTCGGAGAGAAACTAGCATAGGAATTCTAAATTTGGTTTACATGTTTTGCTGAGGGCATTATAACCTATAGTCTATTGCAGGGCTTGGCAAACATTTGGTTAAAGCTCGAGATAGTACATATTTCAAGCTTATGGGCCATACAGTCTTAATAGAAACTACTATCTCTGTTATTATAGCATGAAAGTAGCCATAGACAATAGAAAATGAATGAGCATACTTGTGTTCCAATAAAACTTTACTTACAAAGATAGGTGGCTGGTCTGCAGATCATAGTTAGTGGATGCCTGACTGATTGAATAACAGAGACCTAGTGCCTAAAGAAACTGTATAATGATTTGAAAAATATGAACCGATGGTGGCCAGAATTTAAATGCTGTATTAATTTTGACTTAGTTTGTAAATCTTTCTATGAAGAATGCATGTATTATAAATATGAAAAGTAAAATCTTTTTAAGTCCTGTTAATGTTGATTATTTTAAAATACTTGAAGATATAATTCTTTTATTTTACTGGAAAATAGACAACTGAGTGAAAGAATTCAGAGTATCTGGGACTAGAAACAGTTTTGTCTCAGAATCCCTTTATAAAGTCAGCAAAGAACTTGTTATAGAGAAAGGAGACCAATGAACGAAATTCGGAATATGTCTTTTTGATGACCAAAGACACAGCTTTGCATTGTGCCAGGCCAGTGAGGACATTAATGACTGTGTGAGAAGCCCACAAGTATTAAGAAGTTAATTATCATTTGAATTATAAATTAAGATTATAGAAATCTGGTCCAAACCTGTCTGAAACTATGAAAAAGATGTAGGGCATTCTGAGAACACTCCTGGTGATCTTGCAGAGCTATCTGCAGTCTCATGTTCCTTGCAACATTATTCACAGTAGTCAAGATGTGGAAACAAATGTTCATTGATGGTTGAATAGATAAGAAAATGTGGTTTATACATATAGTGAAATATTATTCGATCTTAAAAAAGAAGGAAATCCTGACATATACAACATGGATGAACCTTGAAGACATCATGCTAAATAAAGTAAGCCAGTCACAGGACAAATACCTTATGATTCTACTTATACGAGGTATCAAAAATAGTCAAATTCATAGAAGCAGAGAGTGGAATGGTAGTTGCCAAAGGCAGAGGGAGGAGAAAATGAGGAATTGCTATTCAGGGGATATAAAGTTTCCTCTATGTAAGACGAATTAGTTTTAGGAAGCTACTGTGCAACACTATGCCTAAAGTTAACAATCCTGTATTGTGTCTGCTCTCCTCAGAGAAACTGTCCCATGCAGCTCTCACCATTCATTTCAACGAAGATACCATTTTAGAACACACTGTCTGTCCACAGCCATGCTACCCTGAACAAGCCCGATCCCGTCTGATCTCGGAAGGTAAGCAGCACTGGGCCTGGTTAGTACTTGGATGGGAGACCACCTAGGAAGATCAGGTGCTGTAGGTATAAAAATAAAAAAATAAGGGATTGTAAACTGACAAGGTCTTTGCAATCTGTGAGGTCAACCAAGGATTGCCTCGCTTAGAAACAAAAATAAATAAATAAATAAATAAATTTAAGTTGGTGTTTCTGAAACTTTTTTGACCAAGTCAACCCTTGTCCTCCCCCACAGTACCACATCTTAGAA
>NW_006441995.1:2867261-2880876 GCF_000325575.1 Pteropus alecto | reverse complement strand
TACATCTCGACTCATCTCATTTAAACAAATATTCAAAAAAAGAACACAGTTACACAAGGGCAGGCATTCTGAATTTATACAAAGCCTAGGAATATATCTGACTTCATCTTTCCAACTTCCACAGCCTTTCTTCTACCCAAATAACAAAGTTAGCTAAAATATCTAAAGGTAAAGAATTTTGGTACAACTATCTGCAATAATTTATATTAGCAAACAAAACACTTTGGATGATAAAAACTTCACATTCAAGTTAGTGGTGATTTTGCAAATTAATGAAAGTACAAGAGAAGAGTTCCTTCTTCGAGCTTGTGTAGTTGAAGGGTCCACATCTAAGAGGTTATCCAGGACAAGGGACCAAGACCGTCTACAAGGACTATTAAAACCTTACAATTTTGGATGTAGAAAACTGCCTACAATATTTAAATGACAGTTTATAGTTTAAATGTCAAGCTATTTAAAATCTCAGGCCAAAATCTCTAATAGATCACTTTAATACACACATATATCTTGAAACACAGACTCTTCCTATTTTAATTATTCTTTCCGAAAGTAAAACATTGTTGAAAGTTGTAAAATTGATTAGTCAAGTTCATGCTTCCAATTACCGTTAAATTCGATTATGCTTTTTTTGGAAGAACTATGTTGGACCAAGTTTTGAAAGCCAAAGTATAACACCTATGAATACTATTGATACAAACCAGAGAGGGGAATAACTTTATGACCTACTGGAGTTGATTTAGTTTCTCTACGTTAATTTTTCAAAAGCATTTCATTTGTACACGTTTTCATACATTAAAAAGAGCACTCCTTTTGCAAAATCCACATGAAGTGATTAGAAAATACTAAGCACGCAATTTCATCTTAGAAAATCTATGCCAGGAGATTATAATACTAAAATACTAAATATAACACTAAACAAAAAACTCTCTTCCTCATGTACAGAAAATTGATTAGCCAAGGCTAGACAATGTTTGTAGCTTGAGTTCTGAGAAGTTGACATCTATCAACCGTATAGGCACACACACATGTATATATGCATAAAATATATAAATATATGTATACATATACATACATTTATTTTTAATATGTGAATTTTCTTGTGCAAAGTAAATATAACATTATCTCTTTTTAGGCTGATAGATTCAAGTGATCTCAAACTAGGGAAGGAAACTAAGTAGAATATATTGTCGTAACATTGAGTATTTATCACTTCCTATTCCTCAAAAATTGTTAATTGAAGGAGACACTTTAAAAGGGAAAACTGCTTGAGGCTGTAGCCCAGTAACAGAGAAAAGACTGAGTGAATGTTTTGTAATGATTTGAATTTTACTGTAAGATTCAATGAGCCCAGAATAGTAGTTCATGTTTAATCCACATGGTAAAAGGTGATGACAGGTAGATGAAAAACTTTCTACTCTTTACGCATAAGCTTACCTAGATAAAAATAATACTTTTTATATAATAATACAATATAATTTAATAATAATATAGTAACAATGGTTCTACTTAGTTCTAATTTATTGAATAGAGAGATTTCTTTAAAACTAGGTATTATTGGAAGAAAGAAAAATCAGATTTTCAAAAGGGAGGGGAAAATATGCTTCTTGGATGGTTGGCAGAGCAATGATGCAGAGAAGATCTGTGGTCTGGTCAGTCTGGCCTTTCTCCAATGTAAACCACATGTTGCTGTGGGAAAATTGAGAGTAATTCTATGTGTATTATGGTCAGTGTCACACTGAGGTGGCCAAGGCAGTGACCTTGCCTTTGCCTTGTGAACATTAAGCAATTAAACCTGAGAGTGCTGAAAATATTTTACTTGAGTTATTGAGAGATCTGATCCGTGCCCACATTAAGGAGTTGAATTTAGCATAAAGCCTGTTAAAATCCTATTGATTTTGTATTGCTGAATTCTGGTCCCCAAATCAAAAGGTTATAAAAAGTTATAAAAGGTTATCAAGATATTCATTTCTATTACTTGTTGCTTCTGAGCAATGTGAACGTGAACTGTTTACATCAGATATTATTCAAAGGAACTCTTTGTAATGTCTTGGGAAGGGTGAAGGTTTTTGTAATTATTTCCATGACAACTTATTGTGTGTGGATCTTCCTTAACCATTTTCTATACTGGCTCTACTCTTTAAACTTATTACAAAGTTAACTTTGAAGCATTTTTTCTAATTGCCAGCTTTGTCAGTAATATCAATAAAAATAAGGGAGTATGAAAATTTTGACATTGATTGCATAAAGGAATATTTATGACACAGTCACTGGCAATTGATTAACTTAAACATCTCTGAACCTTAGTCAACCCAGAAAATATAGCTAATAACACCTGCCTTGTACAAATATCATGAAGAAACAAAATAATGAACGAAGGTTCATTATTTGCCCATTTTAAATTTTGTACCACTTCAGATATCAAAGATGATTCATCAAATTAATTTGCTTAGTAATGTGTGTGACAGAAAGCTTTAATTTAACTTTCATGCAAGTCCAACTAACTTTTTGTGTCACCTGAGTGTCCAACAGGCCAGTTGTTCATAGACAGTGATAGATATTGCATCTGCTAAAAAAAAAAAAAGAATAAAAAGCTATTTTACTTTACAGAGATGATATTTTAGGTATCTTATTCTTAAAAACATGGACAGAGGTGGGAACAAGTCTATAAAGAATGAGACTTAAAGTCTTGGTGGAAAACGTGCCCTTGTTTTTGTTAATTCCATTATCTGTATTTCAGGTCCCATCTTCTGCCTATCAGGGAATATGGTCAAATTACTCTTAACCTCTCCTATATTTTCTTTCTTCCCCCTATTACTGTTTCTTTCTTGTTAGCTTGAATTTTTTTTTTTATCTTAAAAAAAGACCACAAATAAGCCTTGATATCTGCTCATATCTCTTCTATCTTAAAATCAAACTAAATAATATACCTTGACATCAAATATACCTTGACATCAGGGGTCTCTTTAACACACACACACACAAAGGTATTAAATGAGTTAAATTATGCAGAGTTGTAGTGAAGTGATCTTACTTCATTACTACACACACACACACACACACACACACACACACACACACACACAGCTAAACTGAGGTGATTCCCTAGATGCGATGTACTAGGCTGAAGTTCTCGAAATTTAGCAGGTATTGGAATCTCCATGAGGGCTTTAATGTTGAGCCCCAACCCAGAGTTTCTGATTTGTAAGTTCTCAGGTTACGGTGATGCTACTATTCAAGGCTTCACTGTGCATAATGCATGCTAAGACATCATCGAAAATGAGAAAAATGATATTCATCAGACCTCCTTTCAGGGAGAGCACTGTATGTATGTTGGATAGGACTTCTCTTACATTTCTTTTTCTCTAATATAAATTATAATTGGCAACGTGCTGGCAATTTGGCAGGTAAAAATAAATTTACCTGATTTGAAGCATTTGCTGATTTTCACTGTGCCAATGCTCCCACCATTCCTTATTTCAAACTACAAATATGACATCAGTGAACTAGAACTTAGGTAGAGATGCAAACATTCGTGTCTCTTAAAGGCAGGTTGGAGCCAGAGCTAGCATACCGCCAATTAACATAAATGTAGACATCTCTTATTGACAGAGAAGCTGTGAATGCAGGTGAAACTCAGGTAGTTTCACTTTGTCTGTGGAATTTCCCATCCTTATCTATCATCTGTCTTTATTCTCCATCTCCATGCATTAATCTTTGTTCTGGGAAACCCTGATGTGACTTCCTGTCCAATGCAGAAATTATGTCTAGATTGTTACTTGGCAAGGGAAGGGGGGTTTAACATACCGTGATTTATGAAGATTTCCCAGCCCAGGGTCTAAAAAAAGAATAGTTTAGTAGAAAAGGCTGGAGATGGGAATGGAGGCGGACACCACTACACTGTGAGTCTTTCAGAACCTTTTATTTCAATTTCATATCTGTTTGAGTAAATTCAGAAATCATATAGCTAATGATGCTCATTAGTAATACTTTCAATTCGTAAACTTTCTAGATGTATTTGTGTATTTTTTTGCACCGAAAAGTTCTCTCCAAGTCCCCAAAGAGACAAGAGAATAAGGAAAACTATAGTCAATGAGAATTGGCAGTGGTGATCACTTTCTTTCTCGCCTGTGTCCAGGGTTTAGGCTGGTCTCCTCGGTTAAGTTGATCAGAGAAACAGAAGGCAGATCTGTGTGGAAGGGTGGTGGAGAGCTTGACAAATGCTTTCAGGCCTGCTTGCTGTCCCATCATTCAAGCAGCAGGAGCGCTTTTTGATTATTTTGTAAGATCATAACACTAAGCCCAAAGAGCACTCCCAAATTCCCGGTGCCCAGTACTAGTCAGTGTCCTCATTTTTTCTTCAAGTGAAAAACAGACCAAATAAACTTACATTTTTTAAAAATGTAGTTTATCAGAGCAGGGAGTAGGGAAGGCATGAGAACAATTTTATATAGAAAATGTGCAATCATTTTAATTCAAAGAATGTAGAATTTTATTTCTCATTTATTTTATAAAAAATGGAAGATGGCGGTAAGTGACTGTACATGAATTTCTGTTTGGAAAAGCAGAGGCCTGATTCTGGTTTGGAATTTCCCCTTGATTTTACACATGACAATGGGTTATCTTTATGGAAAGAGTTGAAAGTTGATACGAAGTTGAGAAACGGTTGCTTGAGGCTTAACCAAGATCAGATGAAGACTGACTCAATCTTTAAAACACAAAGTGTCCTAGCCCCAGCCATGTTCTGATGAAGATAAGGCTAGCTATGACTAATATAGCTCTTATGCTCTGTAACCCCCTCAAGGTATATTGTGTGAGTCCATCTGTTCTCCAGTAGTTATTTGAGGCAAAAATCTTAGCAAATGTAAACAAGATTTATGGTTTGATCATAAAACATGAAGAACTGGAGGAAAGTTATGCTTTAGTACCTCATTCCTCAAGAAAATGGAGTCCCAGGGGGAAAAGTTTTGTTGTGGAAAAGAGGAAAAATAGGCAAGCACATTCCAGAAGACTCCAGAAAAAAAAATAGCAAGTGGGAATTGACTTTAAAGAAATGATAACGAGATCATGTGTCCTAGTCATAGTCCTCTGGCTCTTCCCATCTTGTTGCAGCCATAACTCCTCCCTTTCTCCATGTATACCTTCTCTGAACAATTCAACGTTCACTAAGCCAAAGTTTCTTGGGTAGCTGTTCTTTGAGGATCTTTTTTTCTCTGTGAAATGAAAGACTGATAGAAAGGTAATGTATAAGCCACTTTCAGGAAAATTCCCACTTCCAAAGGAAATATTTTTTTAGAGATTCTGTGAAAATAAATGATTACATCTATAATCAGGGAATTCCAGATGGGTGGCAGGCAGTTAGGGGATTTTGTTTTGAGCAAGATTTTTATAAAGCTCCTCAATTTGTGCCACATATTTCTAAGGCTGGCCTTGATTTGGACTTACAGGTATCAATATAAGTGCTCTAATTAAATTCAGTTCCATGACAAGAAAAGAAAGCCTCGAAGAAATCCAACTGAAAATTCACCTTTATATTCTTTTGTAAATTTTAATTTAGTATTTAACCTTTTGAGTAATTTTTTTACTACATGGACTTAAACTTATTTCCTTTAAACAATGTAAGTATACTTTAAATGCATCTCGGATCTCAAATAAACTCTTCTTTTTTTCTCCTTACAAAGTGCAAATGATTATATGATTATGTCATTTTAACTTCTTTCCCAGGCACCACCCTATGGGTCTTTTTCTCTTTTTTAGTCTCTCTT
This sequence comes from Pteropus alecto, assembly GCF_000325575.1. Classification (NCBI taxonomy): domain Eukaryota; kingdom Metazoa; phylum Chordata; class Mammalia; order Chiroptera; family Pteropodidae; genus Pteropus; species Pteropus alecto. The sequence continues at coordinate 2,875,114 of NW_006441995.1, read as the reverse complement.
TACCTATCCTTGTCTCTTACCATGAAATTTCATTGCTAGCAGCATTTTCCTGTTTTCTAGAAACAGAAATAACTACAGCTAAGCATCTCTATTTAAAAAAAAAAACCTATTTATAGTGTTGGCACCAAGTTATAGAGAATAACTGAGTCACAGAGCCATTGGGAGAACTTTTCTTGAGACATTTCACCAACTTTGCTCTTGGTTTTCCCTACTGGCCACCGTGATTGTGCTCTTGCTTCCGGATGACAATTTATATGAATTTAGTTCTCCTTATACACATTTTCAGGTGTCTTGGCCTTTTCCTTCCACTGATTTTCAGGTGTCTTTGCCTTTTCCTTTACTCTGTTTCTGTCTTTTAAAGTTAAATTCTTGGACTTTATCTTAATAAGGTATCTACTTATTAAAACAAGTTCTGCAGGAAAAACACCTAATAACAACTCTATCAGTAGGACCAGAAAGCCCGATAGCAAATTCTCAGTGATCTTTTGTTTCTATTTTTTTTAATCCGAATAATTCTCAATGATCTTTTCTTTCTATTTTTTTAACCTGAATAAAAGACATGATCATAAATTATGTATATACTTGTACTATATGCCTCTCTAGATATTTTCAACTACAAAATAATTTCAGCTTTTAAGAGGCCTATACTATGGTAAGCTACCCCAGATCATTATTTTGATCCGACCTAGTGTTTTTCCAGTTACAAGATATTATAAAATCTGACATCATTTTTAACCTTGCCGTGCTCCCCACCCCAGTCAAATCCTCTTCCTTCACTTATGTCACATAACTGAATCACCCTTATCTCAGTTAAACCATGATACAGTCTTAAGGAATGTTTGCTTCCTTTATCTCTTGCTCATCCCATCCAATCTATTGCTAAGTCCAGCTAAGTATCTCTCCACATGGGTACTATTTTCGTGTATCTGTGCTGTCATTTACAGTCTTACTGTCATTGTCATCATTTAGACTCACCTTTTCTTGCCAGAAATATTGTAAACTCATCTCTCTGCTTCCTCCCATCTCTCTTTCCTTCACAATATCTTTTATCATACTGCTGTCACAGTAACTGTCCAAAAATGTCACTACGAGCATATAGTTCTCCCATTATGTGCACTGCATTAAAAATAATAATAACAATTTCTTAGTCTGACAATTAAAGCACAGTTTAGCCAGAGGTTAATTTTCTGATCTTTTTTTCTTAACAGACCTACAAAAGTGGAATGAACTACTAGCTTTTCCTACAACATACCTTGGTGATGTTGCTCATGCAATTAGCCTTTCCCATGACCTCTTGACACTCCTCAAGGCCTATACCAAATCACATTTCATTTATAATGTCTCTGTGGTTACCACCTCCATCATCTGCACCCCCGTCACTCTCTAAGATATCTTTTGGAGAGACTATACAGTATCGGTTCAAACAGACCTAAATTCAAGCCCTAACTTTGCCTATTATTAATTTCATAACTTTGAACAGATTACATATCTTCCTTGAGCCTTTTTAAAAAATATGTAAAATGGAGATAATATTTTCTTTTAATGTGAAGATTAAATGAAATTATCTGTATGTAACACATATATGGACCTGGCATTCTTATTTTTATTATTTTCACTTACGGTTGACATTCACTACTATTTTATATTAGTTTCAGGTATATAGCATAGTGGTTAGATATTTATATGATTTATGAAGTAATTCCCCCCAATTAGTCTAGTACCCACCTGCCACCATACATAGTTATTAAAATATTATTGACTGTATTTCCTCTGCTGTACTTTACATCCTCTTGACTGTTCTGTAACTACCAGTTTGTATTTATTTTTTAAAAAGATTTTATTTTATTAGTTTCAAGTATACAATACATTGATTAGACATTTATATAGTTTATAAAATGATTCCCCTAATTGCTCTTTCTCTTCTCTGGCTCTCCACCTAGCCATTGCATTAATGCCAACTGCATTTCCTATGCCGTGCTCTCCATCCCCATGACAATCTATCAACTACTAATTTGTTCTTCTTTAACCCTTCACCCTTTTCTCCCAGCCCCCAACCCCTCTCCCCTCTGGCCGTCACCAGATTGTCCTCTATATTTGTGAGTCTGTTTTTGATTAGTTTGCTCCTTTTGTTCCTTAGATTCCACATATAAGTGAAATTATATGGTATTTATCTTTCTCTGTCTGATTTATTTCACTCAGCATAATAACCTCTAGGTCCATCCATGTCATTGCAAGTGATAGGCTTTCATTTTTTTAATGGCCGACTAATATTTCATTGCATATATGAACCATAACTTCTTCATCCAATCTTCTGTTGATGCACATTTAGGTTGCTTCCATATCTTGGCTATTGTAAATCATGCTGCCATGAATATTGGGGTGCATAGATCTTTATGAATTATTGTTTTGGTTTTCTTTGGATAAATACCCAGGAGTGCAATTGGTGGGTCAAAAGATATTTCCATTTTTAATTTTTTGAGAAACCTCCACACTATTTTCCATAGTGGCTGTATCAATTTGCAATTCCACCAACAACGTATGACAGTTCCCTTTTCTCTGCATCCTCGCGAACACTTGTTCTTTGATTTATTGATGATAGCCATTCTGACAGGTGTCAGGTGATGTCACATTGTGGTTTTAATTTGCATTTCTCTGATCATTAGTGATCCTGAGCATCTTTTTATATGTCTATTGGCCATCTGTATTTCCTCTTTGGAGAAATATCTGTTCAGGTTTTCTGCCCATTTTTAGCTGGATTGTTTTTTGGTTTCTTTGTTGTTATTTTGCTGTTGAGTTGCATGAGTTCTTTATATATATTTTAGATATTAACCTCTTAACAGGCATATCATAAGTGAATATCTCCTCCCAGTCAGTTGGCTTTGTTGTTGTTGTTGTTGTTAATGGTTTTTTCCTTTGCTGCACGCAAACATTTCCATTTTCTGTTACAACAGTCTGGGTCATTTTCATCTACTGTCAGTAAGTCTCTTCCTTCTAACTTTTGCAAGGCTTGCTTCTTCATTCCACTTCCCTAAGTCCCTGCTCAAATGTCATCTGCTTACAAAGGCCTTAACAGACCATCCTGCATCATTTATTGAAGAGACTTCCTTTACTCCATTGTATATTCTTGCCTCGTTTGTCATGCATTAAATGAGCGTATAGACGTGGATTTATTTCTGGGCTTTTTATTTTGTTCCATTGATCAATATTTTTGTTTTTATGCTAGTCCATGCTGTTTTGATTACTGTAGCCTTGTAGTATAGTTTGATATCAGGTAGTTTGATACCTTCAACTTTGTTCTTCTTTCTCAACATTGCCATGGCTATTTGGAGTCTTTTATGGTTCCATATAAACTTTAGGATTATTTGTTCTAGCTCTCTGAGAAATGCCATTGGTATTTTGATAGGGATTGCATTGAATCTATAGATTGCTTTGGTTAGTGTGGCCATTCTAATGATGTTGATTCTTCCTACCCGGTATATGCTTCCATTTATTTGTATCCTCTTCAATTTCTTTTTTTCAATGATATAATTGAAATTAATGTGATACACCATTTTAACAAATCTAAAGACACCTCTTTGGTTAATTCGATTCCCAGGTATTTTATTGTTTCTGATGCAATTGTAGATGGGCTTGTTTTCTTAATTTCTCTTTCTGAAAGTTCATCATTGAGGTATAAAAATGCCACTGACTTCTGAATATTAATTTTGTATCCTGCTACTTTACTGAATTTATTGATCAATTCTAACAGTTTTTTGGTGGAATCTTTACGGTTCTCTCTGTATAGTATCATGTCATCGGCAAATAACGAGAGTTCTGCTTATTCCTTTCCAATTCAGATACCTTTGATTTCTCTTTCTTGTCTTGTTGTGGCTAAGACTTCCAATACAATATTGAAGAGGAGTAGTGAAAGTGGGCATCCTTGTCTTGTTCCTGATCTTAAGGAAAACGCTTTTAGCCTTTCCCCATTGTGATATCAGCTGTAGGTCTGTCATATATGGAGGTATATTCTCTCTATTCCCACTTTGCTGAGAGTTTTTATCATAATGGATGCTGGATTTTGTCGAACACTTTTTCTGCATCTATTGATATGATCATATGATTTTTATCTTTCGATTTGTTAAAGTGGTGTATCACATTAATTGATTTGCAGATATTATACCAACTTTGCATCCCATGAATAAATCCCACTTGATCATGGTGTATGATATTTTTAACATATTACTGAATTTGGTTAGCTAATATTTTGTTGAAGATTTTTGCCTCAATGTTCATAAGAGATATCAGCCTATAGTTTTTTTTTTTTTGGTGTGGGCTTCTACCAAAGTCAGATATCACTGTGTGACCTGCTATTGTCTGTGATGGGCCCACAAAACCCCTGATCTTTGCCCCAGAGCTACTGTATCTCATGCTGGCATGGTCCCACAGACCCCTATGACTCCCTCGAGATATTGCAGCTCATACAGGCAACAGTGGTCTGCCCACAACTGTTTTCCCCAAAATGTACTCATTGCTCTAGCCAAGGTCTGTTGCCTGCGCAGAATGTGCAACCCAAGAGAAAAGCATGATGGGGGAGGCTGCCTGTCAGTGGGCTGCAGGCACTTTGTGGGTTGGGTTGAAGTGGGATCTCAGAAAGACAAGGGCCATCAGGCCAATACAACTTTAGTTTTGCTGCAACTTCTATGCCTGGGCATTCCCACTGTAGTCACTGATCACAGTGAGACCAGCTGCCTGGTCAGTCCTACAGACCCTGTGGTCCCCCCACCTGGTATTGCAATAGAGGTCTGCCTGCAGCTGATTTCCCTGCAGTGCTCACCGTGTGCTAGCCAAAGTTTGTTGCCTGTGTAGATTGGAAGACCCTGGGGGAGGTGCAGGATGGTAGAGATTGACTGTCAATGGGCCGCCTGGAGCAATTTTTTTGTGGGTTGAGTGAGGCAGGTCTCAGGGGCAAGGTGGCTGTCAGATCAATACAGCCTCAGTCTTACTGCAACTTTGGTAACCATTTGCACGTTCCCATGAAAATCCCAGATCACAGCAAGACCAGCCGCTGTCTGAGACTGGCCCACAGGTCCCTGGGATCCACCCAAGTTTGTGTTGGCAGCAGTGATCTGCCTCAAACTGTCTCCTAACTGCGTGCTCACAGCGCTGACTGCCAGCTGCGAGTGTTGGCCCTGAATTGGTGCAGGGCATGGAAGCTCCGGGCAATCTGCGGGTTGGGTGAGCAGCTGATCAAGCCAGTGCTTCATAATGGCCCTGTGGGAGGGGTCTGTATAGTCAAGCTGGCTGGTCTGTAGATTGCCCTATAGGGGGTCCCCAGGGGAGGTCCCGCCAACTAAGGCACAATAGTGGCTGCCCGTTCAGCCCTCTTTCTGGCACAAGGTAATGCAGACTTTCCCAGTATGAATCTTGCGCGAGCCTCTGACCCACCGCAGATTTCCCGGGTGAGTGTCCGCAGGTCAGAGAGCCTGTGCACGGGCCCTTCAAAGGGGCCTCTAGGGATTCAGTCTCCTTCCGTCTCACCCAGATGGCCAGAATCTCCTTTGGTTTTTACAGTCAGTTATTGGAAACTCCTCTTCCCTGGGCTGGGGAGCCCCCAAATGAGACCAGGTCTCTCCCCATCTCCTTCAGGAGAGCCTCTGCAGCCTCACTCTCCCTCTTAGTGATCCTCCACCATCCACGGGTGCGGATCCAGCCCCACTGGTGACTTTGCTCCTCCTACTGGCTTCAATGTAGCTCATTCTTTATACTATCAGACGTTTGTGTTATGATCAGCTGGACTTCAAATGATTCTCCACACTGATTATTTTATAATTTGTAATTTCAATGCAGATCTGGGAGGAGGCAGACTCTGCTTTTATCTAGTCTGTCTTTTTGATTATCCTAATTTGTATTTCTTGATCCTTTCACCTTTTTCACCCAATCCCCTCAGCCTCCTTCCCATCTGGCAACCATCAGTTTGTTCTCTGCATCTGTGAGTCTGTTTCTTTTTTGTTTGTTTATTTATTTTGTTCTTTAGATTCTACATATATAATCACATGAAATCACATGGTATTTGTCTTTCTTTGACTTATTTCATTTAACATACTACCTTCCAATGGACCTGGCATTATTAAAGATTGTGTATACATTGCTTTTTTTTTTTTTTTTTTTTTAATTAACTCTGCTTTGGTGTTAACTCTGGCTTGCATTCTAGCCGTTTGAGGTCTTGGTCCATCCTCTAATTATACGTACATTGAAAGCATTACTAATTATTGGTTCCACGAAAATGACAACAAAATACCTAAATCAGGATAATATGTGGAGTGCTGAAACTGATTCTTTCAGGATGAATTAGATCCTTAAATGGATTTAACATGTGTGAACAGATGGCAATACATGGCTTGGCCATTCACTATCTCTTAGGGCCACCAGGTTTCTGTTACCCACTATTAAGAGGGTTACCTGAACTGTTACTCTCTATGAGCTTATTTAATCAAATACATAAGGAGGGCCAGAGAACAAAAACTGGGGCAACAGTTAGAGAACTGGAAGAAATGAGAAATGAGAGTGGAGTTGGACCATTGTCCCTGTACGTTACCCTAAGCACATTCGTCCAGAATGAGTCCTAATAGGGAAAATAACTAATATACATTATTAAGAATGGAAAGTCAAATAAAATTAGCCACATTTTTAAGTGAAAATTATGTACATAATAGACACAGTTTAAGTGTGTAGTTATCAGAGATTCCTCTGCTATTGAACTTGAGGCAGGGGAGGAAGAGAGGGAGGGAGGGACTGACTACTTTAGGGGACCAGAAATAAGTTAATCTCATAATGCAGATGTGCTCTGGAATGCATTTAGTGGGTGGTGAATATTCTATCCATTCTTTTGAAATTAGAAATTTTTATATCTCATTACATAGAAAATAACTTTATGCAGAATTATCTCCAGGCTTTAGAAAGAAAGAACAGAGCCCCTTCCATGAATTTTCTTCACTAGTCAAAATACTGAATATTTGGGGCTATTTTGTTTTCTAAACATTATGTGAAAATTAAATCGCAAAGTAGACTTTTATTATGAGGGGAGTCAAATCACAGTCATCTTTACATAAAAGAGGTTCTTTGATGGCCTCATTCCTATCTTTGGCAGTAAGAAGTGTCTGAAAACCACAACCCAATGAATTATACTTGAAATGAACTTTGGCTCTAGGACTAAGAAAGAGAGGTCTGTTTTCATGTTGAAGGAAGATAGGGTACAACAACAATTAGTTTACCGGTTATTTATAGATGGTGCATTCCTAAGCATATCAAAGTATATAAGCAAATAAAGGTTACGTTGATATATGATTTATTTAAAAAAAAGAATGTAATATAAAATAAACCCTAAAATGTTATGTATTATTATCTTTGGGATTGATACGAGGTTTGCCTTTTTAGGGTTTCCCATGTTCATTTCCATTTGTGGGTCTCAGATATTTTTTTGAGTGTGCCTGACACTGGAACAACTGAAGACAGATCACCAAATACTGTATCTAGAATAGGTCTTGTGGGAAGGGATCCTTGGTGAAGACAAGTACATGTGCTGAGAAGTGATGGAGGTGCAGTTATGACCTGGTGTCTGGATGATGTAGTTTCTATATCTCTTTCAGTAGTTATGAAATAATCACATGCCTTTGTTTTTAATCTCATCATCGCTAACTCTGTAGTTCTCTTTTTATTATTTCCTGAAAGAAAATATGGCCATGTTTTTCCACTTATGAGTTGAATTCCTTTTTGATTCCTGTGAATTCAAATATGTTTTTAGCCATCATGTGTTTTACTCACCTTTGGACTTGGTCTTATTACTTCTTGTTGTATTCTGAGGTCCTATCTGTAAA
>NW_006441995.1:2855153-2867207 GCF_000325575.1 Pteropus alecto | reverse complement strand
TAGATCACTTGGCTTTAGTCTTATAACTCATTTCTGTCCATCTCTGTTAAGAATACAATGAAAACCACAGCTGTGAACATGTGTTGAAAAGCTCAAACACAAAAGAAAACATTAAGGCACTTTTCTTTAGATACATGCATTTTAGCGTTCATATTTTGCACATTTTTCTTTCAGTTACAAAATTTTTTTTATCACTAAACATTTCCCTCTTTCTCTTCTGATTGGCAGAAGAATGTGCATCTTTGCCCAATCTAAGTCTTCTACATTTATTTTCATATTGAATGTGAAGAAAAAGAAAAGGGTATATTCCCTGCAGAAATTTTTTTTAAGAACCTCAACAGCTCTATAATAACTCCATTGAATGGCCTGAGGGCCAGAATGAAATTTTGCTACACAGCGTCCGTCTTCACACACACACACACACACACACACACACACACACCTTCCTCCCAGTTCAACCCTAGTAGTAGCAAAACCAGAGGAATCTGATTCTTTAAGCTGGGGCTTTAATGAGAATTATGTTTGCGTACTGGTAACATACAATAAGATATTTCTTCGGCTTCCTTTAACCTTGGCATGATGACCATTTTATGTCAGGTAATTCTTTGTTATTGGGGGTCTATGCTGTGCATTGCTGGATAGATATTTGTCAGCATTCCTGGTCTCTATGCACTATTTACCAGTGGCATTTCCTGTCATCCCCATGGAAACAATCAAAGATGTCTCTGGACATTTCCAGATGTCACCCGAAGGGCAAAATCTCCCAGGTTGAGAACCTCTGCTTTAAGTTAACTTCACTGGAATGAAAAATTACACATACCTTTTGCTTCCCAGCTGTGTTTGTGATTGATAAACAGAATACAAAATAATTCAAGTTGATTACTACTTATTAATCATTAGAGATAATTGATGATATACTTTTGGGAAGATCATGATATTCCACTATAGCATTTTTTACTGATGTCTGCTGTATACAGATGAGCCTTGTGAAGACAAATTTACTTTATGACAGAAATTTGCGTTACCAAACTGATTCTTGTTCTGACTTCTCATGAGTGGCTATGAACTCAAATATGAACAAAGGTAAAGGAGTTTGATAGTCAGATATTTAGTTAGGATTTTCTCCTTTAATGTTCTAATTAAAATATTGTCCGCCTCCTTTTTGAAGCATGTTCTTGAATCTTCTGGGTTTTATTGTACTTTTTCTTACTATCATTACCATCTGGGCCTTGGGTATCAGTTACATATTGCCTTATATTACTTTCCAACAGTACAATAAATGTTTGAGTTGACCTCCTAGTGAGATTACAAGCTCTGTGAGGAAACATACTTCTCTTTTATTTCTCATGAGATCAGATACAGTGTCACATTCATTAAAACAGAGCATAGTCTTTGGAGAAAAACATGTGGACTCTCCTCGGGTTCTATCACCAAAGGGCTAAGAAAACTCTCACAACTACTCCATCTATGTAGAGTAACCACTACCTGCCACATGTCTGGATTATACAACTAACATTTGTGCATTCAAAGCAACCCTCTGATTAGAATTTAGCTTCTTATCTAATTTTCTGTTTTACCTAGAGAAAACAAATACACTGGTTCATCTAACCTGTTAGGATCCACGATTGTTATAATACTTACTTAAGTGAATTAATACTTAAACACCCTAATTTTGTACATTCATCTCTTGTGAGCCTGGTTCATCTAAGACAGTGTTTAAGAGATGAACCTCTCTTAATATACTGACAAAAATCAAATTTCTGAACCATAAAACTTAAAGCCTTTGGAATGTGGGAAATGACAGAGCAAATATCACATTCTGAGGCTACTTAGAGGCCATTCCAGGAAACCACTAACCTCCATTTAGAGCCAATTCACGTTTCAAATTTGTTGGTGGACTTTATTTTGAAAGATTACAAAAGTGAATAGAATAAGGGATCTGCCCTGTAGGAATCTACCTTCAAATAGATTTTAGGTTATGGCACTGATAGATTTAGTCTTCTTTTTAATACTCAAAAGCGATTTAACGAGGTGCAGTATGTGTTTGTAGATTTAAACAACTTGACTTAAATAACTTAAAAGAATTAAAGTAGCATCGTGTATACAGAATGATTTCCTATAGCTTGATTTCAAAGTTTTAGACTTTAGTGAGCAAGTCAAAAACTTTCCCTGTGTAACACTCTTAGCTTTATAGTCTATTTTATCTAGAGAGCATATTTGGGAGGATTTTGTGAACTATAGTTATGAAAATCTATTACTTTGTATTTCAAAAAACATTTAATAAAATTTGAAAGTAACCTGAATCTATGTATTAATAAAGATATTTATAAGAATGGACAGTAGCAGAATTACATATTGACAAAGGAAGAAATTCTTTTTTGACTTTTGACCTTCTTTGCTGTTTTAATAAAAGTATTATGTTAGTCTGGAGCCACAATTTAGCCAAATTTTGAATTCGGTCTGTAACTTTTTGTGTCCTCTTCAATACCATGTAGAGTAAAGGCTGTTGTGATATTTCCAGCAGTAGTACAGCATATTTTTATAATATGTAAAAACAATTTCTTGAGCACTTACTGTTTGTCAGATCCTATTCTAAACTCTCATAAATCATCTCATCAAAATTTCAAAACAACTGTTTAAGGTATTGTCTAATTGTGCAAATGAAGAAACTAAAGCAAAAAAAATGTCGAGACTTGCACAATGACATGTAGTAAGTGGTAGCACCCTAAAAGAGAATTTTGCTATCTAAGTTCATCTAGCCATCTTTCCCCAACAGTAGCTCCTTAGACTTCTAGGTCACAAGAAAATGTACTGATACAGAACTGCTAGCTACAGCTTGGAAGAGGTAGTGCAGCTTTAACAAAAGAGTTGTTGGGTATTTCTGACCTTTGCCTAAGCTCGCATTTATAATAATTTTTCCCTATCCAATTAATACTGTTATTACTTTAGAAGAAGACATCTGAAAGATGTGACCTCCAAGCTGGAGTTTCCAAGAACCCCATGTTCTCTCCATGTTCTCCAGGAGTTCCCTGAAGTGGCTCGGTGGCGAGTTGGATGACAGGAGGTGGGTGGTGGTGGGGAAGTCAGGGCATCAGGTCACTGCTGCCCACAGTTCCTTTAAACAGCTTCACTTCTCTTTATTTTCAACAGTGGAGTACCTTCTATATATTTCATTTCAGGGGGGAAAAAGCAGTTACTTATTTTTTAATAATAAGTTTTAAAATTACTTATTTGGTTGACTTCTGTTTTTAACAAAGGAAACTCAGGTCTGAGGAGTTTGAGCAATTGGCCCCAAACCTCACATCTTGTCAGAGGAAAAACCCAGGTATCCTAACTGCCAGTCCAACCTACTTTCCATCACCCCATATTGCTGGCGTGCAGGAATATGTGCAGCTGTGTTATATTTAGACCACCAGATCTGGCCTGCCACTCTGCATGCCTATGCTCTAGCTGCTGCTAATTCACCTGACCTCTGTCTCTACTGGAACTGCAGAGGCTTCTGGAATTTGTTCTTAGATACATCCTCTACTTGCAAAGACCTGATATATGATCCAACCTACATTCTTTGAAAGCCTCCTTGAATTTCAAGACTGTACCTACATGTTGTTTAAGGTCAAGACTAGATCAAATATTTTATGATAACACTTGAACTCGGAACTACAACTTGGGAACCTGTTTCATTCAATAGATATTTTTCAGTGCCGACTGTGTGCCAAAGTTCTTCTGAGTGCTGAGAATATAGAAGTAAACAAAACAGATAAAGATCCTTGTAGAAGTAAACAAAACAGATAAAGATCCGAACTTATAGACAATAAGGGTCAAAGGGATAAATCAAGCAGAGAAGAGGAAATGGGAAATATAAGGAAGGTGTACTGCTAGTTTACGTAGGGTAATTAGGAGATTAAGAAAACAATATTTAAGTCAAGACCTGACAAAGGAAGAAGGAACAGCAAATATAGCAGCGTTGAAGTAGTAGAGTGTTTCTGAGGAACAACCAAGGTATTTGAGGAACAACCAAGAAGCCAGGGTGCATGGAGTGAAATGAGCAGAATGAATGAGGAGAACAATAGGAGATGAGAGGTGAAGAGGTAAGTATGAGAATCATGGTGTCAGATCCCAACTTTGTAAAGACTGATTTTTATCAGCTTATTTATTAAGCAAAATATTTATGTTTACTCATAATAGATTTATTTGTCTCTGATGGGAATGATGGAATAGTGTAGCTTATCTTTTATTTTGAGACATCTACAGGTGAATTACTGATATGATAAAAGTCTAGGAGATGCTATAATTTCTTAATTTCTATACACATATGGCTAATTGTGCTTTTTAAAGTCTAAAGATGTTGTAAGGTGTGAAATTAATAATAATAAAAAAAACCTATCAGGTATTTTATCAAACAATTCTTATTATGTTACTTATAGTAATGCAAACATAATTAAAATCTTCATATTTCATATTATAAAATGCCTCGTCTTGTTATGATTCTTGTTTGTCTCTAAAACACTGGGCTCTTTTTCAGACTTCTGTGTCCTTGTTCACTTTCCTTCTGGGCCTTCTTCATTGATCTTTGTGATTTCCAACAAATTACAAAAAGATTACACCCAGGGAACTAAATTATCAGTGGCACTGATATTATGTAATCCAGCATCAACACATTTCCTTTTTTACAATTTACTTGATAATCAAGAGAAAATGTATCAGGCAGGGCTCCTGTGGCAAGGTTTCAAATCATCTCTTTCTCAAAATGAGTTGAATGCTCCAATAAAAAAAAAGAGCTATGCATCTTTGCTGCAGTTGACTGGTCATCTTCATACAGGGTGCATGAACCACAGTGGCCTTCATCCTGGGCACAAGTGAAAAAGAATAGACATAAAAGGTGCTGAGCAAAGGGGGAAGTGGGGGGTAGCTGGAAGAAGAGAGGAGGAAGTAGTAAATAACAGCTAGCTAAATCCTTTGCTCTAATAGTAGCACATAGAACATTCTGCTACATCCTCATAAGAGGTGTTTGTCCTTTACAAGACTTTATGGTTTAGAAAGGGACTTGCCTACCATGTGCCTCTGGAGCTCGAACTGTGTATTCTCTACCATCACTGCATTAGCTAACACAAGTGTAGATTTCAGGTTAAAAGAGCCCAGCCTGAGGAAACAGACTACAGCGATAGGGAAGCTGTTCAGGGAGTTTGCCAAAGACGCATTTACGTTACTAGCTGATTGGTAACAACGTGTTCTTCTCTAAGAAGAAAACATATTTTCAAGTTACGAATAATGGTTTTCAAGATTGCTATTATTCAGAGAGAACACTTTTGTGTGTGTATGAGAGAACTTTTTGACTTTTAATCCTTTCTTGATTTCACTATTGTTACAAAAGACTTTATGATTCATGTTTACTGATTAAAAGATCAACTAGTCCCAAAGGATGATTCATTCTATAAACAAGAAATCAGTTTGTATATCTCAAGTAGCCAGTTATGGTCAAAAGCCACTGTCTCGTTTTGAGACGGTCTTGCTGGGTCTCCAAGAGTTCAGCAGAACTGGATACTAATTCTATGTCCTATGGCATTTGATTCCTAACCCAGCTTGCATCTTGGGTAATTCTGTGGCCTCAGCTTTTCCAACAGGCTGGTGTTGGACACAATACATCCAAGGTTCTTTCAGAGCAGATCTAATAGTCTTCCAGTGACTACCGGATTTTACTACTAGACTCTTGAGTGGATGACTAAGTTTCTGTTTATTTAGCTCAGAACAAGAACAAGAACTTAGATTGACTGAGTGTTTACTGTGTACTGGATGCTTTATATGCACAATTCCATTTAATAAAGGAGATTTGATAATCTCATTTTATGGAGAATAATCTAAAGTGAAGATATCACAACAACTTTTCAAAAGTCACATGACTATCAAATGGATGGGTCAGGATTTGAACCCAGTTCTCCCTGATTTCGAAGCCTAAACTAAAAGTTATGGTACAATATTCAATATACAAGGCACACTGTATGTATGTGTGTGTGTGCGCGTGCGCGCGCGCGCACGCACACGCACACTAGTTTTTTCTAGTATTGGGGTAACAAATTATCACAATCTAGGTGGCTTGAAACAACAGAGTCTGCTCTCTCATAGTTCTGGAGTATGGAAGTCTGAAATCAAGGCGTTGTCAGGGCCATAGTCCCTCTAGAGTCTCTGGGGGAAGAACCTGTTCCTGCCTCTTTTAGCTTCTGGTGGATGCTCAGCACTTCTTCACTGGTGTTCGTATCACTCCCATCTTGCCTCCATCTTCATATTGCCTTCTCCTCTGTGTGCATTTAGGGCCCACCTGGATAATCTAAGATAAATCCTTTATTTAAAAATCTTTAATTACATGTTTTGCCATATAAAGTAATGTTCACTCTTTGTCACATGATATTTATAGGTTCCAGAGATTAGGAAGTGAATATATCTTTGAGAAGCCATTTTTTCAATCTATTATGAATGTGGATCAGATATCCTACTTAGAGAGTTTGAAGGACTATATTTCTTTTCAAATTTCTGTGTAAGTAAAATTAACCGTGTTTCATAAAAGATAAAAACTTAGATTGATCTTAGGATGTTAATTATATGGAAAAAATAAAATAAGTTGGTTTTCTTTACATTTGCAATGAATTCATTGTATTTTGTCACTTATATTTCATATAATTTTGTAAATGTGTCATTCATTCATTTCTAAAACATCTATAGAGCACCACCCCTACTCTATAAATATAATGCATGGTCCTGGGACACAAAAGTAAATTGCGTATGGTTCCTTCTATTAAGCAGCCAGTAAACTAGACAAGAAGATAGTTGTATCATTTATTCAACTTCCAAGTACTGTTATACTTCTGCAGCTAGACCACGGATTTTCTCTTTTAATCCATACTGCCAGTCTTTTCATTTGATATTTATTCCCATTTTAGAGAGAAGAGAACCAAAAAAAGATATTTATTTAAGATTATACAAATAGAAGGATGTAGAGCTTGGGTTTAAACTCTAGCAGTCTGATTTCAGAGCTCAAGCTATCAAACACTGCATGTACTACATGGATTATTTGATAGAATTATTCTATAATAGATTTTAAAGGTGAGATTCTCCTTCAGTGAGTGCTGTCCAATTATTCTGAGTATACTCAAACTTTTCTATGTGGCTTTGTCTTTTCTGGTTCTTGCCTCTTGGGTATTAGAGTTCGTCAAATATCTGTTATGATTTGGTTTATATGGATTTGCCCTCCTCCAGGAACTAAGATAAATGAAAATTTGGAGGCATTGCATTCTATCAGAACTTAGATATGAAAATTAATAGAAGAGATGGTGAGGTCCTTTTATAGTGGCCTACAGATTCACCAGTGTAAGGAAACTCATGAGTGTCTGGCAATAACACGGGGATTTCCATATGGCTTGTTCTACAGGTTTTGCAGGAACATATAAGAGTACCTTACTTGGCATCTGAGGAACTGACTCGTCAATTTTCATTTCCACAATTTTGATCCATCTGCCTAAATAATAGCTCTTTTTTCTTTAGATAAGTGATACCACAAGAGGTCTTTTCTTCTACAGATGCTTATTATGAACCATAATATTCCTTATATCTCTTTCTGTTTACCAAAAGACCTGACACAGTAATAGATATTCAGTCACATTCAATAAATTGATGTCAAATTGTATTGATTGTTCATCTAACAGTTTTAGCAACTATCAGATGACATAAAGACAGATGGTCGGTTTGGTAAAAGGACTTTTCCAATATACCTCCAAATGGACCTGTGATGTCACTAAGAAGTAGATTGTAAGTAACAGCCAAGAAAGTGGTTCAGTTGTGTTAGCAGCAACTTTTAACTGTTCCCTGTGGTTTTACTCAGCCATGGGCCACGTTTGCATTTTAGGAGGCACACTCTCAGTGGTGGCCCCCCGTCCCTTACTCATTCCAGCCTCTAGTGACAGCTTGCGCATTGGAAGCATCAGCTTGGATGATGCTATGGTAGTAACTTTTTGTTTCCTCAGCTGGTTCTGCCCAAAGTTGTCATATCCAGAGTAACAATATTTTACAGATCTCCTAATAAAAATGTCAAAGAACTACCAGCTGTGCAATGTTTCTAGTCATCAGGGAACACAGGCTGTTGCTTTTACCTCACTAAATACTTTATTTTAATTGCACTTAGAAATAGTAAATAATTCAGTTACTATTCCCTTCTTCAAATTATATTTTCAGACTTTTAGTCTCTGCTTCTCTACAATTTTCAACACCCTATTTGATCTGGTCTGAAAGGGAGGGCTGCAATTCTAATTTCCTGTGTTTATGAAAACAATTCTCTTTGGATCTAGATACAGAAATGAAAGTGTGATCTGGTGACATTAATATATAGTACTGTAATGTAAATAACTCTTCTGCAAGTGATACTACTTAATTCTCTCTGAATATTTTTCTAGAACAACGTCTTCTCTCTTTTAAGAATAAAGTAGTTCTGAATATTGGAACTTTTACTTTGGAAAATCCTGTTCCCTGTGTTTATAAGGAAACTTTCTCTCCAATCCCATGAGGACTTGTACTGGGTAAAATTTTTGTCTTCCTCTCCATCCTCATCACTCATTCAAGAATAGAAAACTTTCTTCTCTTTTTATCATCTCCAGCTTCCTTTCTATTTTTACTATTGTTTCTTCCTCTCGTACCTTATCCTCTCTCTCTCATTCTCTTTCTCCCTCCCTCCCTTTCTCTCAAGCAAAGCACACCAGGAGAGGGCCTAACCTGTCTGAATTCTTCTGTTTGGAAGGTCTGTGGCATCTGAGACATCTGTGATTGCCACTGGAGAGTAAGTTGTATTTGGTGTGGGAGGTAGAGCTCCTCTGTATTTTCCACTCCAGCTTTACAAGTAAACGTGATTGATGTTACAGCTTGGTTCCTCATTTAGACCCTTGGGTATGCCCTTGAGTAGTTGGAACCCACAGGGGATGGGGGTTAAAACTTAGGCTTCCCATGAGAGGCAGAGAAGAGAAAGAGCAATTGGGATCATTTTATAAACTGTATAAATGTCTAACCAATGTACTGTATACTTGAAACTAATAAAATACACGTGGGAGAGGCTGCCTGTAGAATGATTTGAGAGGCTGTGTATTAATCTGCTTTCAAGGTAAAGGGTTTAGATATGGTTTATAAGTGAAAAAAATCAATTAATCAAAGAGATTGGAGAAGCGCTTTTTTTTCCTCAATATAAACCTTCACAAACTTGAAGAGAAACTTCCCCTTGGTTATTTTAATGTAAAAATGTGTAGTATCCTGTGGCAACTCAGGATTAAAAACCAAGTTCTTAATATACTTCTAAAACCCCTTTGCTTCCCTTATTTTTCAATCTTGCTTTCTTTGGACTTCTCTGTGCTTGCCTTTGAAAAGTAAATAGAAAAAGTTTCTTTTCCCCCCAGAGTGGATTAACTTTAAACTGTAGGTTATTTAATTATCTTTTACTGACCAGATATTTCTTCATTCATTTAGGTATGGCTATCAATTGTCAATGATTTCAGCAATGTCACCTACTTTACTCTGACATCATCTCCATATCTTCTCAAGAGGGAAAAAGTGGCTTGAAGCTATAAATCCAAACATATGAATAGATTGTTGGTTTGGTTTATTTGATACAGAACCTCTCATTTCATGGTTAAATTCTATTGCACACAATCAAATATCTTCTGAACAAATGTGGTCAGGAAACCAGTGACGATTTATGGGTAGAAACTACGGCTTGTGGTCATCCAATGGTTGGGATTGAAAATATGCGGTGGTCATGTTTTGGTAGCGTTTGTTTGACAAGCGGAAATGGACATGATTATCCTGTGTTACTTATATCTACAAGGTCTTTTATTTATGTTGTTTCTCCATAATGTGGCTTTAAATTATCTACTAAGAATTGATTGGGACATTCAATACTCTTTTTCTATTTCAGAATCTCTTTTATGTCTATGGCAACATTTAACCTTGTCCCTTTTTACAATAACAATAGTGATCATAGCAGTATGCATTGTTATGGGCAGCTCTGATAGAAGTGTTGACTAAATACTTGCTTTTCTTCCCTGGAAGGTTTATATTTTATATTTTCTGCAGGAGAATTTTGCTTTTCTGTCCTCTTGAATTCATGCTGCCTGTGGACAGTGAATTGTGAGTGGAATTGATATGAAATATTTCTCACCAGAAGTTTTCTAAATCAGTTCATACTTGTCAATCTCTTTTCCCCTGCAGGATCCCAGAGAGAGGCTATCTTCAGCCTGTGTGAGCAAGAGATAAACTGTTTTAAGCCACCGGCTTGCTTTGAGTTGTTTATTACTACAGAAAAATGTAAATTAAACTGACTAATAAAACCCTTTTAACTTAGTAATTACACTTTTGGGAATTTATTCTCAGCAATGACTTCATAAATGAATAAATATGCAGCATTAGACATGTTCATGACATTGTTTTAAAGTATTGAAAAGTTAAAACCAAAACTTAGGAACTTATCAACAGTGATTTTATTAAAGGGAGACATACCATACAGTGACAAATTATGCAGCCATTAAAATTTGTGATGACATATATTTACATATACATACTTTTATGTAATTATATACATTTATTATAGACATGTCTATATCTATATCTAGTATTATTATGGAAGAATATCCAGAATACCTTGTTAAGTAGAAATGAGGTTATAAAATGATATAGCGAAAATGACCCTATTTTAGCAAAATAACATATTTTCATCAAAAGAATATATATTGAGTACTAAAATATATTTACAAGGGTAGAATCATTATAATAAACATCAAAAATGGGCCAAAAAAAGAAGAGAACTCATAAAATTTTGCCTGAAAGTCTAATGGGCATATGTAGTATAAGAGATATGCAGTATTATTAGTTGTCAATGCACTTTCTGCCTCTCCTACTCACTGCTTTTGTGAATATAAACCATGCATGCGGTTTTGATGCAGTCCATCTTTGAATATGAGCTTAAAGCTCAATAAATTGAATATTGAGGCTACAATCAGCTCCAGGGGAATTTATGTTTTAAATCAGAGGATAACATGATAAATATCCCCCAAAGGCTTCGCTGTCCACGAAGCAGCAAGTTTCTCTGTTTTGTTTACTCTTTATTATTTACTGTTTACTTATTTGCTATTTGTTCTTTACTTATTTGTTATGTTTCCAAGTTCTAAAATTAGAATCACAAAAGTTACTCAATAAAACACAAGTTGGATGAACTACTGATCTTTTTCTAAGGCTTATATTTCTTGCTTTATACTTGACAAAATCTTCCAAACATGTACTTCTGAATCTGATGACTTGACTTTTGATCACACATACCATGATGTGGGACAGTATGGTTGGTTAAATGTAATGCTTGCTACCATAGCTTGTACCCGTGCTGGAAGTATTTGCCCTCAGATCCTTCCTTCCTTGGCTCTCCCCTGTATCACGGGCAAGCAGACCCCTACAGGCTGCAATTCCCAGGCTCCCATGGGAATGGGACAGCTAACTTCTTACTAAGATTGGCCAAGGGAGGTACCACAGAATATTTGAGGGCAAAGGAAAAAGTCAGAGTACTCCTTTCTCTCCTGTTTTGTGTATACGGTACTTTGTGGTGTAGCTTTGTGACTCTAGTTTCTTTTGATTAGGTCCATTAGATTCCAGATTCCACTGAATGACTCTGGCTCTAGGATTTAAATAACATCATCTCCTCATGTTGAACCTCCAGCCTAGGGATGTGTGTGGCTTCCTTTTATTGTTAATCTAGATAGCTTGTCTTTTGTTACCTGTGTAACCAGTTCCCTGCATTAAATATCCTCCATCATGAGTAATTAAAGCAGTTTCTATTTTCCTGTTTAAAATCTGACATAAAAAGTTAGTTATCAAATCATTGAGTTTGAAATATTACTTGCTGTCATGAGGGAGATATGATATTTGATTTATTGTATTTTTTAAATTTCAAAGACATTGTCTACAATAAAAAAACAAACTTTAAGGGAATGTTTTCTCAAGGATTCAAAAATAACATTTCTTTTTCCCTGTGTGGTCACA
>NW_006441995.1:2816965-2855110 GCF_000325575.1 Pteropus alecto | reverse complement strand
TCTATGTAAACAAAACCGTAGTCTTGCTTACTCTAAAGGTGCCGTTGCAGCTATGGATATGATTTATTATATTTGAAATAAAAAATGACCACTTTCTAGTGGTATAAAGGATAACACTGTCTAAGAAAAAGCAGAGGCCAAGTTAGGCAAGACCTTCAGTTCTCTGTGTGTGTGATTCTTGCAAATCAATGAAGGGTCTTGCTCTGCTGAGCTTCGGGCTTTACTGTTCACCGTCCAGACTCTTGGCTCTCTCTTTCCCCTGCTGGGAAAATGGGAACTCCAGTTTCAGATCGAATACTGTCAGTCACATCTCTGTTCTTAGCCACATCCATGAGAGGTTTTATTTCAACATTTTGTTCCTGCAGTCCTTGAACTTTGGATTAAAATTAATATCTTCTCTGAAAAAGAGGTGAACATTAGCAGGCTTGAGATATGCCTTATCTCTATACACAGTTGACACGTACTTTTTGTGATTATCTTTCCTTCAAAGTTGTAATAATGTGTGTTAGGTCAAGAGTAATGAAATATAACATTACTTATACTTGTAAATATGCTTGTTAAGTGTACTTAAACTTGCGTAATGGTTAAGACGTTGGGCATGTGGACTTGGATCCTTATTTTACCATTTAACTGTCTTCATTTTATCATCTATAAAATAGAGGTGGGAATATTTACAGTACTTAACAGGTGTCTTTGAGGATTAAATAATGTTATATAAAGAGCTTAGCATAGTACCTGGAACATGGGAACATAGTAAACATTCAAGACATGTAAGCTGTTATGGTGATGATGACAGTGATAGTGATGCCTGTATTACAGAGTCTAATGAGAAGGCCGATTAAAAAGAGCTAGGTATAGCCTGGTATATTTTAAGTTCTCTGCAGAAATGGCATATATTTATAAGCATATTTCTATGTATGATATTTTATATCTCTATCTTGTTTATAGAATGAAGTCAGCAGAATACTTAGAACCCTTCCAGGAAAAGGCTAGAGCCAAATAAGGTCCTGTTTTCCCTTGTTTTTCTTAAGTCAAACAGGAAACTCTTGAAGGATCTGGAAAACTAAAAGATCCAGTTCAGTGCTTTTTAAAAGGTTCAGACTAACCTGAGATGGAGCACAGACATTTCCCTGTCTAGTTGCTGCATTCTTCTGGATGTAATACAGTGTAGGAGAATTAAGTTTGGTCATGAAGAGCATCTTCTCTAAGCTGCCTATAGTAAAATAGAAGAAAATGGGCAATTCCTTTCCAACTGAGGATATATTTCATTTTTCCTTAATGCCCCTCAAATTCTATCCGATTTGAAGAATAACACAACCATCAAAGATCTTATATTTTCTGAGTTCAGTCTGTCTTAAATTGACATATTCTGATATCTGAGTCTACTAACCTCTCTTTTCTCATTTTCTTTTGCATTTTCATCCTCCTTTTCCTGACTTCCTTAACCTTAAACAGTGCAGAGTCCTGAGGTTCTACCTAGGGCCTCACTCACTGCTCCGTGTTTTCTTTTCCTAGGCAATCTAGGGTAGCCACACCCATAGTCTGCTCTCCACTGGCCATTCAAGCTTATGTATTTTAACCCTGACTTCTGAATGCTGGTCCATACATTCAACTAATAACATTTACACTAGTATACTTTCTAGGTATTTCAAAATGAACATATCCAAAACAGTAGTTGTTATATTCACCTATTGTAAATGAGTTTTCTTTCATTATTTCCTATCTCGACAAATAGCAAAATCCACAAGCTTAACAAGTCAGAATCCTCAGTGTTTCCTTTTCCTTTATCACCCCATATCCAAATAATATTATATCTTATTGATATTATAATAATACTTCCTTAATAGTTAATCAATTCATCTGCTGCTATCATCCTGTCAGAGTTACTGTCATCCTGTCCCAGTTACTTACTACTGGTCTCCTCCATCTCTTCTTGCCCTTTTTGGTCCAACTTTCACATAGAAGCCAGACATTTTTTTTTTTTTAACTTTTTAACTTGAAGTAATTTTAGAGTCATAGGACCTTGTAAATAGATGTACAGGGAAGTCCTGTGCACCCCTTCCGTCAGCCTCTCTCAGTGCTAACACCTTATACAACGATAGTACCATGTCGAAAACAAGTTCGCATTGATATAATCCACAGAGTTCATTCAGATATTAACAGTTATTGATGCATTTGTGTGTGTGTGTGTATGTGTGTGTAGTTCCGTGCAATTTTATCACATGTGTAGCCTTGTGTAACCACCATCACAATCAAAATACTAGACTATACCATCACGATACTCCCACATATTACTCCTTTTTAACTGTACTAATCCCTTCTCCCTGTATCTAGTCCCAAGGAAACACTAATGTGTCTTCCACAGGACCTTGCCAGCACCTTGATCTTGGATTTTCAGCCTCGAGCACTGTGAGAAACAAATGTCTTGTTTAAGCCATCCAGCCTGTGGTATTTGGTTATAGCAACCGAAGCAAACCAATACAGATTTCTGCACAATCCTTTCTGGTGCCATCTAAAATATGGAAGGCACTTCCCTGGGCTATGTGGTTTCACTGGGCCATCTCTGTAATAGGACAGGGGAGTGGAAGCCACTAGGCCTGGTCCTTCTGTGATCCTGAGTGGAGGGCAGGGAGAAACATGCTTCTGTTACTGCTGCCCTGCCAGGGACAGGACTGCTGCTGGCAGCTGGGTCGTGCGGTGCTGACTGGAATGGTTAGAGCTTCCTGCTGTTGCTACTGCTAGTGGATTGAACTACTGCCAGGTCCACATGTGGAGCAAGGTCTGGGGCTCCCTTTTTCCCAGCTCTTGGCCAGAAAAGACATGTGTTTTCTTTTTGTTTGTTTGTTTTTGTTTTCCTTATGCCTGTTAATGGTTCTGTGTCCCTTCTGAGAGCATATGAAATATAAAAAGAACACCGGGGGCATTTCACCGTGCAGTCATTCCTCACATCCTGAGGTTCCTAGCAGCATTCCTCCTGTCTTTCTTCCTAGCCAGTGCTGTTGTCACTCTTCCAGCTTACTTTCAGAGTTCTTTTATCATTGTCCAATGGACAGTTTCCTGAGTATTTCCATGTATGTATAGAGGCACACAGAAGTTATTCTATACCATCTTGCTTCATAACAGGAACCAGAATAATCTTTTAAGAAAGTAAATCTAGTCAGGTTGCTGTGCCCCCTTATCAGCATCACTTATAGGTCATTGATAAGATTTCCAAAGTCCAGTCACAGGGTCTTCTTTCAGATTCTCAAATACACCATATTCCATTTCTACTCAGATTCTTCATTACTGCCTTTCTCTCTGCCCAGAACCTCTCTCTTCTCCCTTCATAATCCCCCCTCTTCCTTTCTCAAGAATCCCTCCCCCACCCATCCATTAATTCCTGTTCATCTTTTAGAACTCAGCTCAATGTCATTTCATCAAGGAAGTCTCTGATGCTCGACACCAGATCAGATCCACTTGTTATACACTGTCATAGGCACTCTATGTTCACCTTCACAATTATAATTTAGTAAATTATTGTGTAATTG
This sequence comes from Pteropus alecto, assembly GCF_000325575.1. NCBI lineage: Eukaryota > Metazoa > Chordata > Mammalia > Chiroptera > Pteropodidae > Pteropus > Pteropus alecto. The sequence continues at coordinate 2,851,583 of NW_006441995.1, read as the reverse complement.
TTGAATATCTCTATTCATTGCTAGAATGCAAGCTTTTAGGGTTTAGCTCTATCTTGTTCATCACTGTTTCCCCAGTGCTCACTAAGTATCTAAATACATACATATTTTTAATTATTTAAACTTTAAAAATTCAGTATGTATATGGAACTTTCTATTTTCCGAAGATTTTGCAGTCATTAATTAGATGATTATCAAAACAGTCCTGAAAGTTTAAAGAGAGAAAAATTACACAGTTATTAAGATGCAGTTTGTCATTGTTTTCAAAGCTCAGTCTCAGGAGATTTCTCCTGTCTGTAAGGGAGAATTCATAGTAAATTCAACAATTTAGTCCTAAAGAGTAGCATTTACTAATTTATTCCACAATTATTCACTCCAGTCGGTCAAGTATGGAGCAAAATGCTGAAGAGGCAGTGATGAACAAGATGGACCGTGGTCCTTCTTTGATGAAACTTATGTGTGGGAAACAGAGATTATCTGCATAAAGAAACCATGAAGACCAACAGCTGTGTTTTCACTTAAGAATTGTTTTGTTTCCAATAATTCTAATTTTTGCACAGCTAAAAGAAACAGAAATTATTTCTTGAACAATGAACAGCAGAGTTAAGAGAATAAGCAGCATGTTAGAAGAATAATGCTGAGATGTCCATAGGCCAGTACTTCTCCCTAAATCTGTACAGGATTTAGTGCATTGCGTTTGGAGTAGTTAGAAATACAGGAAGGTAATCTCAAGTAACAGTGTGTTGCATAATGTTATTCAGGAAATCCCATGTAATGCCACTGCCAATGTAAAGTTGCTTTTATTTTCTTAGCAGAGTTTATAAACTGAATTTTTTCCCAGTAAATACACTGCAACAATAGTTGTAAGTAGAGAGGAACTGATAGTTCCCTGGCATTTCCTAACGTTAAATAAAACTCCAGACCCTCAAAGACTGTTGTCATCTTTCCTTCAGCAATAAATAAATTGACCTTAGTTCACTTGTTTGCTAGCATTCCAGTAAGAAGAGTAAATGGTAACATTTCACTTTCTTCGTCTTGACAGTTGAAAACATGGGTTAAAAGGCTGATGCTCAGTATGTTCTCTTAGGTTGATATTTCTGATTGTAGCCTTGTATCTTTGTCAGAATTATTGTTGACTATAGTGGGTATTTCATATTGGTTGTTTTAAAGAGAAAATAATCCCATTTAAGGTCATTATAACAAACCCCCGAATCTCCTATAATCTTAAGTAATTAGTAAATCAAATGAATGCATGAATAACTTGATTTATTTTCTACCATTGAGTTGATAGATTTGTGAATTTACAGATTAAGTGAAATCAGTTAGTAGTTTAAAAAACTTGTATTTGAAATAGTCTTATTGGACTTAAGGATGATATTCCGTTATGGTACTAAGTTTGGAACCAGAGTTGGACAAATGGAGGTCAAAGTAGCAACTAAGCTATGTGGCTTAAATGTATGACCAGGAGCAGAATTCCTCTTTCCTTGCTCTCAATCTAAACCTTAAGACGATCCGCTCAAGTGTTGTTTTAAAATGGATACACAATTCTTTGATACTTCTCCCTTCAAAAAGTAGAATCCAATTCCCCTCCTCTTGAATGTGGTTAGATTCGGATTCTTGCTTCTAATAAGAAAACTATGGCAGTGGTGATGATGTATGACTTTTCACACTCAGTCATGAGACGTTGCGACTCCCTCATTGTTCTTTTGTTTCGATCGCTCACTTTTGGGGAAGGCAGCTGTCATGTGATGAGGACACTCAACCCACATATGGACAGGTCCACACAGTAAGGAACTGAGGCTTCCTGCCAGCAGCTGTGTGAGGGAGCCAGAAGAAGAAACTCTGAGAAGCCTGGCTCCTGGTTAAAAGCCTAGGTGTGACTTTTAAGGTCTGACCATAGGCAGTTACAAAGGCTTTACCGGCAGGCCTCATGGGAGAAAGCAGCCCTCCCCACATCAGACCTGGTGTACAGCCAGTACATAACAGCCTCTGAAGGGAGGCGCAGTCAAGGACTCAGGCTCTTTGGCTGGTCTTTCTCTTCACATGTTTGCATTCCTAGCCCTGGGGCACCTTCTTTTTAAGGTTTCTTCATCTGAGGCCTTGGCAGAGGTCTTCCTCAGGTATCTCTGCTGAGGCCTTCTTATTGGGAGGAGGAGGAGGAAACGTTGAAGATACTTTATTCTGAGTTAGTACTCAATACTTTTTTACTCCTAACCCTCTCCCCTCACTCTCCCTCTAATCTCAGGGTTCATACAACTGCCAGAGCCTTTTGATTGGGGCTCCCTCAACAGTGAGACAGTCCCCACTCAATGATGTGTTGATCCACCTGGTCCTTGACTGGTACACCATTCCATGGGGGAAAATGGAACAAGGGGAGTCAGTGCTTTCTCTGATTTTAGCCTTTTGATTATACCATCTAAGTAAGTGACTAAGGGCTTAACTCTTTCATTTTTGGCTTCTTGCATTAATTGGCTATTCCCAACATTTGATAGCTCAGCAATCTCTTTCTCACTCAGCTGAGCTCAGGACACCCTCCAGCCCACATCGAGCCTGTAGAAGACTGCAGGCCTGGCCAACGTCTTGATTATAACCTCGTGGGAGATTTTGAGCCAGAACCACCCAGTTAGGCCAGTCTCAGATTCTTGACTGTAAAAAGTTATGTGCAATAATAAATGTTTGTTGTTTTAAGCTGCTAAGTTTTTAGGTAATTGTTATGTATCAATATATAACTCATACCTTGAGACAGAGGTCTGGCTAGAAATTGAATTAAGAGGGTATTAGGAAGGCTTCTCTAAGGAAGGAGTAAATGAACTTGGATCTACAAGATACTAATAGCTAATTGGATGAATTAGGAAAGGTGTAGATAGTTAGGAGGTATCCCAGCCTAAGAAAAAGCATGTGGTTACCCAGAATTCCTGCCTCACAACTATGAATGTTCTATAAGGTAAGTAGAGAGTAGAAGCAAGATGAGCCAAAAACATCTCTGGAATGTTGACCTAGGTGCTGAATCTGATGTGTTTATTTTTTGGAAGCTGGAAGTACACAATGCATCCTGCTTCTTTGCAGAAAGAGTCCAAAAGGAGAGAGAAAAAGGCTGAATTGTATATGCTCTGGTTCTTCTCTTAGTCTCTCTCAGGAGAGTCATACTTCTTTCTCAGAGGTGGAGATAAGGTAAACTACTCCAAAAATGGACCAAAATAGGGTCTTGGTGAAGTTGTGTTTTTCCACATGTTATAATGATTAACATCCTGGGGGAAATTTACAGGTCATAAAATAAGCAGGAGTTACTATGATATTTTGGGCACCAGTGATTATGATTCTTAGCAGAACAAAACATAAAACTTTTAGTGAGTAAGATTATAGACATGGTCCTTTGTCAGGAATAAAATGATGAATTTATTGCTGTGAGTCAATTTGTCTTCTATAATGCCAATTTTTCTATGGTCAATTTACTATTTTCTCCATTGAAACACTAATATACTAGTAATTAACTGGAAGGAAAAGAGAAAAGTCTGAGTTCCATAAAAGTACCTTCATCAAGTGTTTACATTCTCCGGTCTCCATTTGTCATAATACCACAGAGAACTATTTATTCATTATATCCATTTAACAAATGTATATTCAGGGACTGCTATGTGTGAGTTCTGTGCTAGACATGTGAACATAATGCTGAGCAAAACAAAAAAGACATTATTTATGAGATAAAAAATCTTATATTCTAGTAAGGAATGCAGACATCAACCATATAATTACAAAAATTAACTGTAAAATTACATTTGTAATAATTACTAAGTCTAGATGCCTGGTACTGTTATAGCCATTAAGAAGGGGAATTGAATTAGGTGAGAGATAAGGAAGACTTCTCTAAGGAAGTAATATTTGAATTGAAATCTAAAAGACAAGTAGAAATAGCAGTAAGCGGTATGGTTAAACATAAGGGGTAGATGAGACCTAATTGTGTCTATACTTAATTAAGAACTTGAGGGTTGATCTGGCTTTTCCAAACATTGTATGTTTTTGTACAAAATAAACACTGGAAACTAGTGATGGAAATGTATTTGCCTAGAGTATTCAGTTAGGGTATTGCTAGCCACTGAAGAAATGAGACTTAAAATTTTAATGGCTTAACACTACAGAATTTTCTTTGTCAGTCATGGAACAGTCCACTGAAGGTGTTACTGCTTGTTGGTGGGCTCCCATGGTGTTTCAGAGGCTCAGGATACTTCTTTCTTGTGACTCCACCATCTATGAAGGTCCAACAGATGGAGGGAGACAGCATGAAGAAGGCACAACTACTTCTTTAAAAAAAATCCAAGCTCAGAAGTCACACACATCAGTTTGCTCTTATTTTATTGGTGTAACTAGTCACATGGCTATGCCTTCATGCAGATGGGTGCTGGGGGTGTACTCACTGCCTGGGAAGGTGGCCCTGAGCAACACCTACCATATTCTAGAAGGGAGAGCATGCATTTTTTTGTGGACAGCTAACATCTTTGCCATACTTAATGAATACGAATTGCTGATTAGTTATTTAAATATACTCCCAACCTTGAATTTCATCACTCTCTAGGCAGTTATGTAAACTTTTCAAAAACAACATATTGATTTTTAATTAGAAAAACATGTGCTATTTGGCATTTTGAAATGAGATATGCAGATCTTCATGATCACAGATATTTTCATGATATTTTTATAAGAAGAAAAAATTTTCCCTGGCAGAAGGAGAGAAATTAGTTTGAATGGCTTATCTTGCTTGGGGACATGGTCTTTTATAATATTTCTTGAGCATCTAGTTGTATGGATAGATCCTCCATCCAGTGAGTACGGAGAACATTCTTAAATGAACCTCTACAGTTTCCTTTCTGACCGTAAACCAATTCAATTGTAACAGGAAATTAAATGGAATTTGAATTTATGAAAGGTTCAGTTGGAGGTATTTTATTTCTATCATTCTTAAAACCCATTGGTTCATGTGAAGTTTTTTATGGTAAAATTTATAATATGAGTTGTTTATGGTCAAAATTATAATGGGAAATACTAAGAAGTATGCGTATGTATTTGGTTTGCCTAACAGGAGCTTTAGAGATCAGATAAGAAGGTAGGAGGACTACAAAAGCAGTGAGTGGCAAACGTGGCTTTTGCCCCAGAAACATTGAGAGCAGAAATAATATCTGACTCACTTATTAAAGTGAGGAAAAGTAACTGGAATTCTTGCTTTAGCTTAAGAGCAATAAGCCTCGAAGTGCTGAGATCCTGGTCTTATGTACATAAATTTAAAAGTAGCTGTAAGATATTATATCTGTATAGTGCTTTGGGAGTTCCAAAGCACTGTCTGGGGTTGATATTTATCATCACTGCAACACAGCAATAAAGATAGACAGTTAAAAGTTAAGCATTTCAGAGAAGTTAGGTATGTACAAATTCTTTGGTTAAATTGCCCTTCATTGGTTAAGAATGTTCCTAGAACTTACAAACTTTCACTTGACTTTGAGTGTATCTCACTTCTTGTTCTCCCGTTGATTGATTGCACTTTAAGTACAACCCTAATATACTAATACTCATGACTAATGTTTTTGACTGGGTGAGCTAGGCTATTATATTACCAGATTACTTTTCATTGCCAGAGGTTGAAGTAATCCAGGATCCTTGTGTAGTTTTGGGTTCTAGTACTTAGGAGTTTTGCGACCTTGACCAAATTTCTTATCTCTTTGAGTCTGTTTCTTTATCTGTAAAATGGTGATAAAGATACTCGTCCTTATCAGTGTCATAAACCGCACATGGGGTAATTTATTAAGATTGAGACCAATTTTTATAAATCTTAACTATTCTACAAGGTAATGTTATTATTTGGCTTTCTCATCCTTGTTGGTCTCTATAATCCAACCCAATTCTGAGATAAATAGATCAAAACTTATGCTGGTTGAGTCTAACAGAAATCGGTTTTTCAGATAATAAACTTGTTTTATGATTTCCTAATTTTGACTTAAGTTGGCCATCTATCCTTGTTTGTTTAAGACTTTCTGGGTTTTAGCACTGAAAGTCCTGTATCCTGGTAAACCCCTCAGTTCTGGGAAATCCAGGATGGTTGATGACCCTACCTTGACTTTCTGACTGTAAGAATCCTACACAGAAACAGCTTTTAATCATCTCTTATTAATATGAGATCTTCCTTTCGCAAGAATATCTTTGCCATATGAGTCCATTTATTTTTCAGAACATGACTTAGAACAGACTTTCAACCAAAACAGATGGCTAAACAGTATATGATACTATTCATTTACCTACATAGTGACATAGGATCTGCATGCAGAACTATATGTTCAATTGCTTGCTCTGCTAGTTAGTAGATATGATAACCTCCATTCAGCACTCATTACATTTGATTGAAATTATTTAACCATCTGTCTCATCAGTTTTTTTCAGGAATCCAGTTATGTTCATCTTTGATTCTGTAGCATCTAGCATGCTGACGGGAACACTGAGGACACCTGTGGCATGTCTAAACTGAAATATGGAGCTTAAACTTACATGGCTCAACCCTTACGAAAGTCAGGTTTTTGAGGATCTATAAAATGTACACAATAAAAGTTTCATTTAAGGCTCTTAGCATTTAATGAGACCTAAATTAAATAATATTAAAAATGTAAACTTTTATAAACTATAAAGTATAAAATTTAAGTTTGAGAAAGGGTTGTTATTAATATTTAATTGCTCTAATGTTGAAATTTATTTTTTAATCTGCCATGGCTGCCGGATTGTTGATTTGGTCTTTAGATATTAAATTTGTGCCTCAATCCAAGAGTTTATGTCATTTATCTTATACATAAATGACCAAAAGAGAATGTGAAAGAGTCTCCTTTTCATGGATGCAGCTATTTATAAATTAATATCATCATATCTAAATATTATAAGAAATGTGGATGCATTTAAGTTTCATCCAGTTTATTTCCTGAAAGACTTTGCTCAAGAGTCATGTATGTCACTATTGCACAATAGTTGGTAAGTCAATGAAACTGCAATAAATTATATATTTATTGCCAAAGGAATTAGATCTGCATTGCTACATGATTCATAGTTCTCTTCAACTGTATTCCTGTTTAGGAAGCCTTCTTTAAATGCTATCATGTCCAGGGCTTGATTTTGGTGGCAAATAGTAGGTACTGTGTTCCAATGTCAATTCCCATTTAGTTTCTTCTTGGTTCTGAAAATACATTGAGAACTCAGAGCAGTTTCATCAGTGTGGAAGATAGTCTTTGGCTCTGTATACAGATTAATTTATCTAAGTGATAATTTCTTGGATTATCTTGATAATGGAACATGTGGCTCTTCAGTTTCTTCTCCTCGCAGGATGCAATATGTGGGTTCCCTAATAACTGAGTCTTCTTCTTTTACAGTGACCTAAAATGGGGCCCTAGAAAGAGGAGAGTATTCCAGAGCCAAACCTACCATTTTCCTCTGGATCTCATGTTACTATATTCTTTCTGAAATACCTGGAATGAGAATGTGATATTTGGAGTCCTTATAATTGGAACTGAATTGAACTATTCTTTTGTATTATGGGCTCCCTAAAAAACAGAATGTCACAAGAGACCTGGAGTAGACTGGGAGGAGTCCCAAGATAAACCTGAACTGGCAGTTATAAAAGCTCTAGTGGAGGGTAGTGGGAATAGTGAAGCAAAGAACAACACTGATATGACCAGTAGAGGACAAGATGTGCTGGCTTCCGAGGCCGTGTTTTCAGGAAGGAGGAAATAGAATATTCATTCTTTCATATATTCATTTCTTTTATATTTATTTATTACCTGCTATGTATCATATCAGATGAGCACTGGGCTTATATCAGTGACTATGATAGGTCTCTGCTTTGATATAATTTGCATTTTTTTGGTTGGGACACACTGATAGATGGATAATAAATAAATTTAAAAAATAGCCAAGCAACAGAAATATCAGGTAGTGTTGTGTGTATTGCAAATATTTAAAATAGGCAATGTGACAATGAAGTTTGGCACTTTTATGTTGTCGGCAGGCTGAGGGAATCTTGCTGAAGAGGTGATGGTTACCTGAAATCTAACTAACAAGCAGGAGACAGCCAGGCAAAAACTGGGGATGTGGCAGTGCCATAAATGTGTAGGTAGAGCAAAGACCCTTAGGGAGAAACAAACTTGGAAAAAGAAACTCAAAATATTCTTTTTCTACCTCTTCAACATGGACTTAACCATCACTTTTGTTTTGGAAGTTGACCAATCCTTCAACATATTTGGTATTTTTATACTGGCATATACTGAAATGTAGAAAATAATCCAAATATCGAAAATGTTCCAATGTATACCTATATCAATTTGCCCGTAAAAATAAGCATTGGCTTCCTGAGGTAAAAATAAAATCAGTTGGTACTTATTGAAATTTAAGTATGGGCTTAATGAGAGTCAGGTCTAAAATGAGTTACTTCCATCCTGTCTTTTTAATGCCTATTTCAAGGAAATTTGGTTTATTGAAATTAGCTCAGATTCATCATCTGGAGAATGAAGGGTATGGATCCATTAGGTTCCCATTTGTTAGGTTCTCAAACTCTCCAACACTCACCACTTCAGTTGTGAGACACACTTTCCCAGAGTTTCCATGATTTCTCATGTACACATCTGTTATCACACTCCTCCCTGTGTTCCTCCTGGCAACAGAAACTTTGTCTTCTCCATGTTGGTAACCCCAGCATGGTGCTGAGATGTAGAGAGGCTCAACAATACTGCCTCCTCCTGATTTCTTTGCAGTTACTTTCATCTCTGGAATACTTCTGGTTCCCTTAGGCCTGCTTCTAGACAGTGTTCTGTAGATACCCTACTGAGATGTGTGGCCTTGTGGTTCCACACATGGAAGTTCTTAGAAGCCAGGACATGTTCTATCTGTCTTTATTTCACCATCAGCTATTATAATGCTTGGTTCACAGTAAGAACTAGTGTTTGCTGAACTGAAAGTCTCTACACTACATAAAATGTTCTATAACATTTTACGTTTAAAAAATATAGTTAATAATGTGATATAATGGTTGCAGAACTGATTTGAACTCAATAGACTAGGTTGGAAGATATTTCAAGATTGAATATTTTGAACACGACAAACTTTATTTTGTATCTCCCAGATTGCAGTTTTCTTTAAAAAGCACAAGAAAACTTCAATTTTCTGATTACCCTTTTACATGTTGATTTATACTTTCCCTTTACAAATGAAAACAAAGAGCTAACCTATACCATATTCCTTAGGAGTAAATGCTTGTTGAGTACCTATACATTCTTAAATATTATTTAGGATACGTGAAAAGAAATGCAAATTTGTGAATATTTTTTAAAACAATATATATTTTCAAAATTATTTTTCACATTCAAATAGCTACATTTGAAATTATAAAACAGCAATAAAAAGTAATACGGTGTTATTTAAAAACAGAGTCAAAATGTCTAAACAATATACCTTGCTCCATGTTATAAAAACCAGAGCCACTGGAGAAAAGCTTTTGAAAGAATTTGTAGACCCATGGAAGCCAATGAACTTCTGGTTCCTTTAAGTTCCAGTTTGAAAACTATTTAAAAAACATAACTAATTAATCTGTCATAAAGCATTTGAAAGTTAATACCAATGGAAAACAATAAATAGAGGGAGAGAATTTCTGCTGAGAAAAAAATGGATCATCGATTACCGAAATCTGGGACCATCCAAGTGGGAATTAATGAATATTATTGGCCATCCTGTCATTCAATTCACTGTTAATTATTTTAATAGTGTTGTCTAGTGTGGAATTTGACAATATATTTTGGAAAAAATAAATTTATTTTAAAATATTTAAATAATCTTACAATATCTAGTGTTTACTTTTGAAAGAAGATAATGCAGTTGTTAGCTTTAGTGCTAGTCATCTCTGATTAGACAAAAGCAAATAATCAATTAAGAACATATTTCAAGTACAATTTTCCAAAATGAAAACATTCAGGTGAATTTAAGTGTAAGTAGTGTTAGCTTAGAGTTATATACTATGGAGGAGTAATTGGGAATTTTATTTAAATCTTTTTTCCTCAATACAATATTTTGACAGGGTATCTTCAGCAGACGAGGTTTACAGTTTAGTGGAAGTTTTTCATTTATTTTGAGAATAAAGCATCTAATTTAGATACAAAGTCATCTTTTTTTTTTTGTATTGATTAGCCAAAAAATATTTTAAAGTAGGAATTATCATCAGGATATGAAATTCAGTTTCCCAAAATTAAGGGCAAATGCTCTTTTAATATTTATGCGAATTATTGAAGACTTGGATATAAAATTCATTTTGTAAGGATGTTGTCAACCAGAATGCATCTGCACTGTTTCAATGTTTGACGGCCTCCTCCTGCAGAGCTGATTATGTATCAATATGTTCTCGAGTTTTCCCCAGAATTTCTAAATTTGAAGTTGCTTATAATATTTATCATTGCCAATTCTATAAGGCTAACAAAGCTACCTCTTTTCCTTGGTCCTGTGCTGTAACATCTTCAGAAATGATGGTGATAGTGAGTAAAGCGTCTTGGCTCTGATGTGATGATTAGTTACAGAAACATAAAAGCCAGAATGACAATGTGGTACCAACAGCTTGTGTGGTAAAGTTGTAATGGTCCTGACAGCTGGAAAAAATAATTCAAGGGCACATTTGCCTACATTTTGTGGCATGTCATGGCAATTACATGGCATTATATATGCTGACAGCTCAAGATGATTACTACATTTTTATTATAAAAAGGAAAAGAATCTTTGGCATTAGGGACGGAGAAAGATGAATTATCCCTCTCCCACTGAGCTTTAGCCTGGGAAATTTTATGTCTACTAAAGCAAGCACTGGAAATATTTTAATGCTTTGCAACTTAGATATGTTTACTTGGGATATTTAAAAATAAAGCTGAGGCCTTAGTATAGATTTTGCATTACTTTTAGAGGTTATTGTGTTCCCTTAGTGATCTTATACCTGAAGAAATTAATAAGGCAAATAGAAAGCTGTTCTGTAAGATCATTCTTGGAATGTTCCTTTTTTGAATTCAGAAGTTGTTTAAACGCTGGCGGCTCCTGGGAATTGTCTTTTGTTTACCTCAAGACAAGCCCCTTTATGAAAATGCTTTATAGCATCTATGTTCAACCGCAACTGAACATGCCCTTCATGTTCTTGGAATGATGTGAATATAATTTGAGTCCTTTTGGATCCCAAGTTGCTCGATTTGGATATAATGTATCTGTGACTCATACTAAATTTCTAGGGGCAGGTACTAACTAAGTCTGTTCTCCCTACAGAATGCCCATAAAAATCTCTCAAATACTAGGTACTAATAACTTTTAAATGACAATAATTTATTTTTTTCAGTCTTACGTATTCTTTAAAATTATGAGATATCCGTATCACACTTTGAGTAGAATCCCATAAGTGTGTCAGAAAAGTACATAATTAAGCTCTCTTTCTAATGGCCATCTTAGACATAATGGAATTTAAATTCAACTAGGCCTAACTCAACTGAGGGTTTTTTAAACTAATAAATACATGTATGAATTAAATTTCGTAAATGTAAATATTTTCCTTTTTATTTCGCTTCGTTCTAAAATTATTTAAGGCAGTTACCAAGAAGCATACAAATAAAATAAAAAAAGGAAGAGGGAGGGATTAAAAAAGTAGATTAACAAATCTGGGAGAATGAAGGTGAGAAAAATAAGATGAAACTAAGAGTGAGATTAGTAAACGGAGCATGTGCTGCAAGGATGTTGTATATTTTCTAGTAACAGGACACAGATAAATCTTAAGCTTTCTGGCAGACCATGAAAACACAGATTCACGGTTGGTTAACTGTCTCAAAGTATCCATACAATGAAAACAAAGCAGTTACTCAGAAGAGTAAAATAATTCTCCATACAGAGTCTACAGAATTTTTTTTGCAGTATGTTCTCCAAAAGAAATTATGGTGTAACGTGCTAAACAGCGTTTTCTACAACATTCTTTTAATCAATACAGAAATATGTTTCAGGAAGCTGTTTTTTGTTTGTTTGTTTGTTTGTTTGTTTGTTTTTAAATAATGTCCTTCAAAGTGGATTAGAGGCATCATATCATAGACTAAATGGGAGGAAAAATAAAAAAAAAATAAAAGGATTGCACATGATGTTAAAACAATGTGTAGTTTTCTTAGTCTGGTTTGATTTTGGAAAGAATAGTGCAGTTAGAGGGAGAAATTTATAGTCATCACCTGATTTCAAAGTGTCTTACAGCATGTCATACAATGCTGTGCATATAGTAAAAATCTAATATCAAAGTAAAGAAGTAGTGATTAGTTTTTAATTATCTGTTTACTCTGAAGTATGCTCATTTTGAAAAATTAAAAACAATACAGGACTGTATAAAATAAAAAGTTGATACCTCTCCGCTTCTCATTCTCATTTCTCAATGTTAACTCTTCTATTTTAACTCGGTCTTTTCAGAGCATTTTCTAAAGAAATACTCTTTTTATCTGTTTAATTTTTAATAAAATGGAATAATAAAAAATATTTTTGTTTTATAATTTATTTTTTTAAGCAACACATTACATTCTGGCCTTCTGTGCCTTCCTGGATTTTCTATACCTTTCCTAAAGCTGTACGAGTTACTAGCTGCGTGACTTGGGCAAGTTACATAATATGTATAAGACATTTATAACAATGACTGGCACTATCGACCACTCTAAAATGTTGTTATTATTATTATTGTTAGATAGTCTATACTTCTAACTGCATTGTGGGGATATACTAAAATTATATTTTATACAATCAGTTTTCTATTGTTGAATATTGAAATAGTGTAGGCTAGTATTTTGTTAATTGTGGTAAGAATGCTTAACATGAGTTATGCTCTCTTGACAAATTTGTAAGGACACGATACAGTATTGTCAGCTATAGGCACTGTGCTCCACGGTGGCTCTCCACAGCTTACTTGTTCCGCGTAACTGAAACTTTATGCCCATTGAAGAGCTGCTCTCCGTTTCCTCCTCCTCTCAACCATGGCAACTACCATTCTCCTGTTTCTGAGTTTGACTCTTAGATGCCTCATACAAGTGGAATGATGCAGTATTTGTCTTTGTCTGGCTATTCACTTAGCATAATGTCCTCCAAGTTCATCAGGCTGTCCCATATGGCAAGATTTCCTTCTTTTTTAAGACTGAATAATATTCATCGTCCCTGAAATAGTGGAAGCTAGATTTTGAACTGAAACGTACAATAAGAAGATTTTGAAAGTTCGAAGAGATAATGACTGATTTGAAAGAACTGGGAAACAAATTAGGAATTGGCTTGGAAGAAAAAGTGGCAGCAAGTCCGAAGGGAGACACGGAGAGCCTTGCCAAAGGGATTCTCCTGTGAGTGCAGTTTCCTGCTTCTCAGTGTAATCACAGTTAGCTTCCTGGGGGAAAAAAGTAGTATTTTTTCCTTAACATTTCTATATCTAAGAAATGCTAAAATTTTAATTGGAGCACTCAAAAATATTTAATGAAAAGAATAGAGAAGAACCCGCTGTGAGTTCCACAAAGATTGAGCAGAGAAAAATATACAATTAAAACAAACAGAAAATCCGCAACTGTTTTTGAAGCACTTAAGGACCCTCCCAGTGAACCATGGACAATCCATTATTAGTGCATAACGCAGTTTGGCATAAAGTTTAATTCAAGGCATTAGAAGGCTTTGCTAATTCCCTGCTTATATTTCAAAGGTACTAATGTGGCTTCGAGAAACTAGAGCAAACTGATCTCTGGGTTGAATTTACTTGCCTTGAGCACTCAGCGTAAATTGTACTCATAGTGTGGGTGGGTGTGTGCTGCTTACTAGAGCAAGGCCTTTGTGGCTTGGAATTTTGGCACTGGTAGAAGACCGCATCTTCTGGGAGCGGTGATGCTAAGGTGAGGTAGAAGACTCAGAAATCTGGAGAATCATTCTGTGAGACAGGTGCCGGAAATAGCAGTTCTGAAGGAGAATTGTTAGCAGTGGGTCTCATCGGAGTTTCCACAAGGGTGGGGGTTGGTGTCAGAGTGTAAATTAAAGTAAGAAATCAGGATCTTTTTAGAAAGGGAATGCCTCAGAGAGGATGGAAGGAAGTATCTTGACTCTTTTTATTCCATGAAACCTTACCAAGCTAACTCCCACTCAGAATAAAACACTTTAAATAGTTTTCCGTAGCTCTTCAAAATCTATCTGGACTGCGTTAGCAGTGTGAAGTAGTTACAGAATCAAACATGAGTTTAGCCACTTGCCAGCCATATAAAGCTCGAACTTATTACTTCTTCTTTTTGAACTTCAGTTTCTTCATCTGTAAAATGAGATAATACCTACCTTGCAGGGTGGGCGAGGAGCTTTTGTTTCCAGGGTGGCATATGAAAAGCTTTAAGTAAATTATAATTCTCTTACCTTGATTTCATATCATCCCAAACTAGATACATTGCTATTCCAACAAAAATGTGAGTTCTGAATATCACAGGTGAAGGTGACCCCCCCTCCCCGCTTTTTGGTACACTCCTTAGTTAAGTGTCTTAGAAACATTTCTCAAATGAATAACAGTTTTATAAAGAAGAGTAACTCTGTATTTACAGTCAGTCCATTTATTCACTTGAACCTGGGCAAGATTACCTCAAAAGCTCAGCTGTGGTTAGGACCAAGAGCTGTGATTTGGACTTGAATCTCTCACACAGTGGCAGTGGAGAAGACAGTGTGAGGGAAGGCACTGTCCTATTCCTGCCTTTCCTGCTCAGACACTCAGTTGCTTTAGAATTTTGTACTGTTTCAGGAATGAAATATTTATGGATAAATGCCAGGTAGAGGTTGCTGGGAAGTTGACTCATGTATTGCCAACTCTCTGGGCTTGTAACTCACCTTATTAGAAGTGCTGGGGCTTTGGAGTTCCACATATTATTAGAAAGCGACAAGGAGGGGCGCCTCCATGAGCACGTGTGATAGCACACGATGATGCACACACATTTGTATGTATTTATATGTATATGGGTAGTTATAACTACTCATCTATTAAAAGGATCTGCTATTCATATTTATATTTTATTTTATATTTAAAGTATGTATTTTATTTGATCAATTCGTTCAGCAATAAGTGTTTATTAAGTACTCGTGTGTCAGTCTCCGTGGCAAATGCAAATGTGAAAGCATAATGCTCTAAATCCGTCTTACTTTTCCAATCCATATAATAAGACAATATACTCCTTGGTTGCATTTTGGACTAAAGATGTTTGTTATTTTGTTATATGGAATAATAAAATATCCCAAATGAAGTTTTAGAAGATGACTCTAATCGCTCCTGATTGCCCCGGGGTTGGTAAAACTATGTGTTCTTTTTATGTCTTTCTAGTTTATTACCATGTTACCCAAACTTCCTCCCTTCACTTCTAATTCTCTGAAATCTTTTGAAACTTGGCCTTCCTTCTTTGATTTGCTGCTGTCTTTGAGAAAATGAGTACACTGTTTGCTTCTGACCTTCTTTGGAACTTTGCTCCATCAATTTTCCCGATTTTTTAAAAAGCATCTTCTGTTATTCCCTGTCTGTGTGTTTCTTTTCTGTCTACAGAATGGTTCAAGCCTTTGCTATTACAAAGAAGAAAAACTTCATCTGGATTCAGCTCTTTTTCAAATTATTCCCTCTTTTTCTTCTTTTCATTCAGTATCAAAGTTCTTTGAAAACTTGTACATACTCTTGACTCCACCTGGTTGCCTTGCACTCACTGCTTTACCTCTTGCAACCTGGCTTTCCTTCCCGGCACATTCCTGAAAATGTTCCCACGAAGGTCAGGTCTAAGCTCTGGACATCACCAAACTAATCTTCAACCTTGAATTAGTGGGGAAATTTGATCCAGCTCATATATTCTTTGTGAAATCTTCTCTTGGCTTCTGTTTGGTCTGTAGTCTCCCAACTTTCCTTAATCATTATCGAGATTTATCTCTTAACTCACTTTATTTCTTTATGAACTCTTCCCCTTTGTGATGTCTATTCAATTATAATCAGTCTGATTTAATTAAATCTCTGCATCTTTATTATTTAATTAAAAATATGCATCTTTAGACTTGACTTTTAAGCTCCAGACAGTCCTTTGCTACTTGATCCATTTGTGCTACTAACATCTCAAGTTTATGAGGTCTCGAATCAAACTTATAGCTTTCTTCCCCAAATAGAACTTTTCTGACCTCTGTTTTGTTTAGGAAACTGACATTTTTCAGTCAGGCAAGCTAAATCTTAGATTATTTTTTGACATGAGAAATGCCGATGCTTTGAACTTAATCAGTTCCTGAGTGTTATTAATCATACTTCTCATAGGAGGTGGCCTTTTCACATAGCATGGGGGAGTTTGTAGTGGTCGAGAAGCAAAAAGCCAGAGCAACACATTTTGGAATTATAGATCAAGGTTAATAATGACCTATTTACTATGTTAGAATAAAATAGGGGTTCAGTTTGAATGCTTTGCCTTGGCAGTATTCATTGAGATCACTTGGGTCTCTGTGTCCTGTACTGGGAAGGATGTTATAAGACTATGAGGACAAATATTTCCTGGAGAGTTCATCTGGTAGGAGTCATGGTCTGGATTCAGGCCCGCGGTTTTCCAGGATGGTGTATAGGACCAAGCTGCAGTCTCGTCTGGAAACAGGTGGGCATCAGGGACCCAGAAGGAAAAGTAACTAGGCATGTTGGCTGTAGAATTAGATAATTGGGATGGATGTAGCTATATATTCATGTTCAAAGTACTAAATCTACCCCAGAAATAGAGACTATTTCCAGCCCTGGTTCTGTTATGAGGGTGGATGTACAACTCGTGGTTGGCCATACTATTATTGGCTTAGGTCCTTCTGGTTGTCGAGCCAGTAAAAGAGGCAAAACTTTAATTTCTATGGGACAAAGGAAGCAGGAAGAACTACTTCTGCATGTCTGTTAAATCCGTCATGACTTCTCTCCAACCCCATGTTCACAGCTATTAACTTAATTCTGACCTCAATTATTACTTATGCCTTTAAACTGGATTTCTTCTCCCAGGCTATCTTCACTTCAGTAGAGTCAGCTTGATACAATCAAATTATTATTCCCAAAACACAGTTAATTTATGTCAATTTCTTATTTAGAATTGTTCAGTGACTAACTATTCACCTCCCTTTCCCAAATCTTATCACTCTAACTTTTCTTCATATCCTTATCACCAGTTATTTCTTACTTTTTACCTGGATCGAAATGTTAATTTATTCACTTTTTATTCAATAACCATTTTTTGTATACTAGGAATTATGCTAAATTCTAGAGGTATAAAGATAAAAAAAATGTAGTCTCTGTTTTTGAGCAATACCTAGTCTCATAGGGACAAAGATACATAAAACCCTCACATATATTTTGATGAATGCTAGGTAATGGTAGGTACAGGATACCACGGAAGAAATGAATGCCTTGATCTCCCTAAATGCATGTTCTTTAAAAGAGATTTTCTTCCTCTGCTTCTTTGTTGATGTTGTATCCTACTGGACCACAATCTCTACCTCCAATCTGTTTTTTTCAAATCCTATTTCTCTATAAATAATTTTTTAAATTAAATACCAGCTTCTCCATGAAGCCTTCCTGAATGCTTAAAACCTGATGGTGACTTTGCCATAGCATTTTGGATATTTTATATGATTATTCTTCATCTGATAGTTGTTTTTCATGTTCTTGACTTATCTCCATCCTAAACCTTAAGATCTTCAGGATAGGCTTTCAATCTATTTGGTCATCTCTAACCATGTACTCAAAAGTATTTATCTTTCAAATTCCTTGAAATAAATTATTAGTGTGGTTGCTCAAGATAAAAATGAGATTTCATTACTTTATCATCAGATAAGATGAATAAAAGTATTAGAGAAATTGAGTACAACTATTGGAGAACATTCATGCCTAAGTTTCTGAAACAAAGAAAAACAAAATCTATTTGTAGCAGAATACCTTAGTAGTGAGATCACAATGAATTAATCTACCAGGAAAATGAAAAAAAACAACCCTCATTGTTTGATACTTGAAATATTAAAACTCTTTTAATATGACCTATTAGATTAATTCTGAGAAATAATGTGTTAGAATTTGTTAGGTACGAGTTTCATTGTAGCATTTCTTTTGGGATATTTGATATGACTTTAGAATGCTTCAAACATTTCAGAAATTTTTCTATGTTGAGACTAGATTTTTAAAAAAGAAAATATACACTATAATACAAGTGAGTAAAACATTTAAATATTTTCTAATTATGTACATGTTCATGTATGTTTCTTATTATATAGTTCAGATATTAGATGCCAGTAGTGGGTATTCTTACTTCTGGATTCCTGGGAGAAATATCACAAGAAGGGAAGAATTATTATAGGGAGACAAAAAATAAAAAGTGACCGGAAAGAATTATTATAGGGAGACAAAAAATAAAAAATGAAATTCACACACAAAATCCTTGGTTCCCATATTACTCAAGGTTTACATTTCAGCTCTTGAAACTGTCTTCTGTATTCCTCTTCAACTAGGGATAGTAAGGATTTTAATTTCACATCTAATTACCAAGATCATCTCTATTTACAACCTTAACCCAAATTCTAATGATGAAATTATAGCTCTGAATGTAGTTTGTTAAGTTTGCTCTGATAATCTCACTCTCATGCTACTTTTAATGTGTTCACCTATTTAATCCTTTGAATTCCTAATTCGTATCGAAGTGGACCTTGCTAAAAAATTAAATAAGATTATAATAGTTCTAACTTTAGCATTAATTAACAAGGTTCATTAGTACCACATGAAATATGTTACATTCTAGAAGAAGGTTTAGTTTGAATATGGAATAAATTCAGCCTAGTCTTTTAATCTGCAATTTCATTTTTTTGACCTACCACAAAATGCTTTATAAACAGCAGCTTGCAAAAACTACGGGCACAGGTTCTAATATGGCTTCCTGGGAAAAGAACATGAGTTGTGGTTTGACTCATATCAGGGGCCAAAGAAAATATGAGCCCACAAAATAATTCCAATCTGACTTTGAATTGTTGATAGTCATTTTAAAATAACTCATTGTTCACCAAGCAAGACGTAAACTGTTCAGATCGACTGGATGTGTTACTTATTGGAACTAGGAAAAGAGCTTAAAATTCAAGCTATTTCCTTGTGCAAAGGATTGACCGTACTTTCATTTTTCGAGATAAACATCCTTACAATTGTTGGCTATTTATGAAATGTGAAGATTGTACTTTTGGACTTTGGGGTACATAGCTGTGGTTTTGAATTCTCTTTCTGTTTTTAGGTGTATATCATTGGACAGTTTTTTAAATCCCTCCAAATCCCAATTTCCTTATCTTTCAAATCCCTAATGTCTGTCTTATTGGGACTGTTGCGAAGATTAATTGAAATGACGTAAATGAAGCCTCCAGTAGACTACATGAGAAGGAGACCCAAAAGGAAGAGCCAGAGAAAAATGATGGAAGCCAGGAAGTTGTAACATCTCTCTTATGTGCTCTCACTAAACCCTATATGTAGACCAGTTCTGATACCTACTGTACAGTGCCTTTTGGCTTATCTCTCTATGTCAGCAAATAATGAGCTCCTTAAAGTCACCATCCATTTTTTAAAAAATTATTTCAGAATTTGGCCTGATGGCTGATTCATAGTTAGTCTTGATTAATTGTTGTTAGTTAAAGAATCATAGAGTGGCTTCAGAGATGCTGTAACCTGAGAGAGATTTTGTAACTAGAATTGGCTAAGTCTTAGGACAAATGATCCATGGATAAGGCACAAGTTACTGGTCTCGAATGCTCTTTTAGCAATCCTAGATTAATGTGAGAATTCTTTTTTTTTAAATTACAGATTTCAAGAACTGGGAATCTATGAATCTGTAGTTTTAACAAGCTCCCCAGGTTATTCTGATATACAGTCAGATTTTTCTTTGGCAATTCTAAAGTCCTTGGCGGTCTTACTCTTGATTCAACAAAAGTTTAGTATTAGAGTGCCCAAGGTGAACAAACCAGGTCTCAACAAGTGGGTAGAGAATAGTGCAGGCCATCAGGGAAGAGGATTCTGAGAAATCTAGGCAGGCATGTTGTAGGATCATCATCTTAGATGGTGCTTGCAAAACATCTGATTATTTGAATCAGGACAGAAAATCAGAATAGAAATCTGAAAACAGTTTGGTAGAGTTGTAATCCTACCTCCACTTAGCAAGTAACTTAATCTTTCTTACCTCAGTTTCTTAGTCTGTAAAATAACGATAATCATATTTCTACCTTAAAAGGTTCTATGAAGACTAAATGAAATAACTTATGCAAAACACAGTTCTTGGCATAAATATGTTCTCAGTTTATGCTAATATCACTACCACCACCATCACCACCACCACCACCACCACCACCATCATCATCATCATCATCATCATCATCTTTCCAAGACCAAACAGGTACTATTCTGACTTTTCCAGTTCATATATACCTCTCTTTGAAATGTCTTAACATATAAATCAAGAAACAATTATAGAACTTTGTTCTATACTCTCTTGTATAATATTTTTAGTAATTATTTTCTTGTCTTAGCTTTGGTCTTCTGAAGCAAAATATATGCTTGCTGATAATCTGTAGCATGTTCATCTATGTTGGGCTGAATATACATTAGGTTTCAAAAACAAATGTTAGATGGACAATTCTGTTCCACAAAGCAATGCCAATTAGAGCCAGTTTCTGCTGGAACATTATGGAACATCATCATCAACAACAAAAATGGAGCTGATTCTTTTCACTTTGTAGCATGTGCTTCCAAAATGAATTCCAGCCACTGAAACATACCAATAGAGAATGCTTTGGTTTCAAAAATAGGTCATACACATGTTTTTGAGGTCAGAATTCAAAACACTGGTTAAATTTTTACATTCTCAAGAAAACTCTGTGTGGGACCTTGAATTGTGCAAGTATGAGACAAAGTAGAAATGAATCCACTTGGCCCCATTTAACTCCAAACTTGCTGACCCCCAAACACAGATGAAAAACATTTATTATTTTCTTTCTATTTTATATCAAAAATGAGTCAAAAATAGAGAAGCTTAATATTAGTCCTTGGTTTTGAAAAAAGTTGGTTTCCCTAATTTATGTATACAGAACATGCCCCATGCACATACATAGATATTTTAACAAAAAGTGATTTAAATCCCATGAGCTAATTCTGCTTGCTTAACTTTGTTTAGTATAGAATGAAGAAATTAGGAGATTACTCAATTGTATTTTTTAATTTGTTTTGTGTTAGATTAGAAAATTTGGAAAATAGATAAAATGGTTAAATATCCTCATTATAAAAGTATGTGTGGTGTTTTTTAAAAAAAGGGGAAGAATGAAGGGAAAAAGAGGAAAATTTTCATTCATAGTCACAGTTTAAAAATGTCATTCTATGCCATGGTAGATTAAGGGCAATAACACATATTGCTAAAATTCTTTACAATATTTAAATGTACATTCCAGAATTAAATTAGATTTTAAAAGGCTTGCAGGTTGTGAGTTCTCTTATTTCATATTTATATTTAAACTATACTTAATTATACTTTATCTGGATTTTCTTCATAGACGATTTTTAGATGAAATTATTTTTAGGCTCAAAGGTTTTGGCTTAATAAAAATTTTAATTTTAAAACTTATCCATGAAGGTTAGCAAAATTGAATTGGTCATATATCATGCCTCTGATTCCTTACATTTTTCATAGTTCTTTCTGTAAGTATGATAATATGATAAGTATTTATTAACCATCACACTAAAATAGTCAAGTGTGGGGTAAAACCAAAATAACTTTAGTTTCCAGAACTCATCTGCCTATGACCATTTTAAATATCCCTACCACTCTTAGAAGAAATTATCTGTATTACTAGTCTCTAGAATTAATATATATATTCATATTTTGACCTCTCTGCCTTTGTCTGACCAATGCATGTTGTTAATAATTAAAAAAGAACTCATTAATACGTACCTATGCTGCCCCAAAATGAGAGTATGGCTATACTGATGGCTAAAATTGAAATGCTTCTTCCCAGCTGGTAAAGAGCAGCTCTGACCAGACCTCCTCTACAGTCCTCCCTGAGAGGCTTGGCATCTGGCAGAGTAAAGGCATCGAGGATCTGCTCTGTTTTATGGCTGGCACCTAGTGCTGTGTCGAATGGTTTCTTCCATATTTGTGATTCCTCTCTCTTTGAATATGCTAAGAACTGAGAAGCTTGATATTCACATGAGGTTGGTCCTATCCTAAGAATTTCTGTATGTGGTTTGGCAAACTATTAGCAATTCTGCTGATTTAAAATTATATATAATATGGTTTATAAATATACCTATAGTCATGAGCTCATAGGACTCATTATATATTTATTAGTGGCTTAGTTGTGTATATTAAACTAATTAAATATAAAGTTACAGCAATCCTATTATGCTGAAGGGTGAGACTAGCAGAGGACAAGGTCAGAAAGATCTCAGGAGTAGCCAAGACTTGTGTTGGAAAAGAATGAGGAAGACATCTGGTTCTTAGAAGTCAGAATGCTAGATAGATAATATTTGAAGAATATATAATTGGGTCCCGAACTTAGCAATGAATTTCTGTAGCCAGCTTTTGGGAAAACAGAAAAAGAACCTGGGCAACAGAAGAGAAGGGTAGAACAGAAGTGAGCTGGCAACAAGAGTCACTAGTTGTGCATTAGGATTTGTAAACTTCTAATATTTTTAGAAGCCTGGAAGAGATCCAGCCAAGCTGGATGCCATCGTCAAAGAAGATTTCCGAGTACGGCCAGAGCAAGCCCAGAGGTGCCCAGTGTTCTGGCAGTGCTCTGGGCACAGACCCGAAGGGCAGTGGGAGGCCTGCTGCCTTCCAACAGAGGGATTAACCAAGTGCCGTCCCCTTTCCCTGCAGTTCAGATAAGACATTACTGCAAGCATTCACTGAACTTCATATTTCTTATTTTTTAGTTTGAAATCCAGCTATATTCAATAGAAATTAAATTCAAATATTTGGCAGTCTGAGTTCTAAATCTGGAAGATTCCTCATGGTCAATTTTATATATCTCTGTCTTCTGTGAAGGCTTCGTTTATTTAAATTTCCTCACAGGAGGATAGTTTTGCCTCTTTAATTTACCAAGATGAAGATTTTACAAATACTTTAGTCTTTTTGAGACTAATTTAATTCTCCAGCAGTTCTTTACCTAAATATTTTGTTTTAATTGTACCCTTTCCTTTGGTTCTCTTTATCTTGAGAAATTTGAACATTTGATTACTTATTGAACACAGTTATAAACTTTTTCCTGTGCTTTCTTTTCTCTAGATTTAATATAAACCAGACTCCTTTTAAGATTGCCCTTAAATTCATTACCCTTTCTTGATCATTTCCACTGTTCTTCTTTGATTGCTCCTGTCTTCTCATGTTTTTTTCTTTTTCAAAAGAGAGAAACGAAGACTGACAATAACTTTCTAATGAGGCTCTGGTTTGCTCTATATGCCAGATATCATCATAGCTTTTAAGTTATTTTTTTCTTTTGACCTATTCCTTTATAGCAATGGCACCACATTGCCTAAGATAAACACGTCCATGGTGATTTTGAAGCCAAAAGCTGTTGTTGAGTTCATTTCCTTATCAACAGACCTCAACCTAAAGAATGAAATGAAAAGAAGTGCTTTTATAAGAGCCTCTCTCTAAACCTCTCTGACTTGAGTGACTCATCCCAGAAGACAGTTTTTTTCTTTCCTGCTGTGGCGGCAATCTTCCGCTAGATTGTCCTTTGAATTTATTTAACAGCTGCTAAATGCCAATGATGTTGACAAGAAACAAGAAGTAGGATTAGCTTCTGTTGGAAGGGTATCACATCTAAATAGCTTTTTAATGCTGAGGTGGGGGATATGCTTGTAATATTTGGAGGGCATATTAACTAACAAATAATTGGCTTTCACTTGGCAAATTGTATCAAAATGATACACTTTTTGACTTGTTTTACTAAGTCATCTGTGCACTTTGAAGAACATGAACATATTCTGTAGACCATTACCTTCCATCATGAAATGCCACACTTTAATTTCATTCAGCAAGAAATACAAATAGATGATATTCATAGGCAAATCAAGCTCCCTGGATTTTTGTTGAAACATTACTGCTACTAAAATATATGCATTTATTTGTTGTTTGTCAAGGATAACAGTAACTAAATAAATTATAGTAAGTAAATAAATAGGTAAATAACTAACCTATAATAAATAAACAATTAGAATTCTGCAAATGCAGGTAGCATAATCTCCTTTTAAAATTAACCCTTTTCTAAAGAATTTAATGTGAATTACTTTAATAGATCTAAACTATGGCAGTTTGAATATAAAATGTTTGATTTGAAGTTACCTCTCTGACAATGCTATTTGTACTTTTTCTTTTAACATTTAAGAGCTTAAAATATTGAGTTATATATAAAATAATCAACTTTTCATAGCTGCTTATGTTATAACCTCTTTTACAATTGTAATATCAATATGAATTCATAAGCACTGAAAGACCATTAATTTATTAAATGTGGGAATCATTGAGTAGGTATGTGTGTGATTTTAATGAATGGAAAGCTCCAAGTAGAGTAGCTAGTGCAGAGTAGGCTCTCTTAAGTTGTTTTTAATGAGAGGAAAACATACTGTTGAAATTCCTTTAAGATAAAATTTTTAAAAAATAAGGGAAAACTAGTTTGGGAGCAATAAAGTATGTTAATTAGTGGCATCCATTTTTGTTGGTAGGACATGTAAAATGAGTTTTGAAGCACTCTACATTCACAAAAACACGCATGAGAACTTTTTACCTTGTATTCCATTTGGAAATGATTAAAAATGTTTCCGATCAGTCTTATGCTAGTCAAAAGAATATTTTTATTGATTTCTAGTATTTGTCTTTAATTCAAATAAGTATCAGATCAGCCTCTTTATCTCTTATCCAGAATCCCATCTGTCCAACATTTTTATTAATGTCAAAGTCTTTACTCTTTTTTCTATTCTTCAGGGTTATGATAGCTATTTTCAGAAAATATTCGGTTCTACTCACCTGACTTACATTGCATTAAGTGTATGAATCAGCTATGATTTCTTTAAAATATCTACAATAGCATAGAAGTCTGTGGCTGGTGATTTTTAATCAGAATAATGACCAAATAGAGTATGCTAGATCAAATCTAGAATTCAGACTCACCAAATGGGGGAATATGTGTCTGAAAAGACAAGCATATCAGTGAATATTTGTAACAAGGATAACTTTCTGACATTAGTACGTGTGTTTCCTTATACACAAAAATAAATAAATAATTGATTCCTGGAGAAAGAATATGTCTTGAAGTTAGCCATGCAAATAAAGCCAAAACAAATACCAGTGACTAAAAGGAGGTGGGCTATGTGTGACTGGAAATTATTATAATGCTGCAAAATAGCTCAGTGTTCATCAAGCAAGACGTGAGTGATTTGAATTGACTGAGGATGTTATTTACTTGACCTAGACACAGAGCTCAAGTTAAACATCATGTAGTCACTGATTTGTTTATCCTGAGGCCTTGGTATGGTGTTAATGTCTTGTGTGGTGCCCCTCACACAGTAAGTGCTGGGTAATGGCTTTCTGAGTAGTTCATGCAATGAATGCCTTTTGGGGACACATTGTAAAGTACCGTGAAATCATTTAATCTCTTCACATTTTAAAGAGCACTTTCAAAGGGACCTGATTTGAACTTCAGTTCTGCCATTGCTTAATTGTCATTGGCTGATTTATTTAACTGAACTCTTTATCTGTAAAATAGAATCAATGATACCTACTTCATAAGAATATCGTTAAGATTAAGTGAGTGTATATATAAGAAAAAACAAAATAAGATTTCAGGGCAACACGACTCAGGCCAAAGTGTTTGAGTCTTAAAATGAGACAAATTTAAACTTGGCCAGTGAGAAATTGGGTTATTATTGGTTTGCTATGTGAATTGGCAGTGTTTCCTGCTATGGCTGGAATAAATTTCCTCACCCCTTGATTTTGGGTTTGGCAATAGGAAATGCTTTGACCAATATAGTGATAGTGGTAGTGTCAAGTCCATGAGACATAGCATGTGTTTCCAGTCTCTCTTGTGATTTTATATTTGCATAAAGAGAGAATGTCCAAGTTAGTCTGCTGTTTCAAAGAGAATGAAGAGGCATTTAGAGTAAACTTGAACCCAACCTGCAAATTGGGGCCAAGTAGATGATACTAGCTGATCCACAGCTTACCTTTAGACCAATAAGTGATAAATAAATGCTAGTTATTGTTGGCTGGGGAGGACTTTAGACTTGTTTGTCATCTACCACTGTCTTAGCACTAGCTGACTACTCCATGGCTCCCCTCAATTATCTTGAATGCAGAATTTGTTTTCTGCAAAACTGTTCAGATGGTTTTATATTTAATTTCTAAATATATGTGAAAAGTAGTGGCTATAATATTCTCTATCTACATTTCTAGAAATCATGGACTAAGAAGAAAAATATATCTTAGCATTATATCAGGTGCCTTAACATAATTTTGTATATTTTCTCTATAGCTTTGTATATTTTATTTATTCATAAATATGGAGTGCTAATCGACTCATTTTATATCTAGCTTATCTCTGTGACTTTATAAAACTTACTTAGAATAGGCATAATCTCCCTCTTAAGTCATACCTGCTGACATAAAGCAAGAAAAGATTTTGCAAAAGTTCTGAGCACTCAATGTCCTTGAAGTCTCTCTTCATTGGAAGAGTTTCAGTGTATTGGTTTAGTTGTGTGGCTGAAATATAGGGATAGGGATGATGGGGAGGGCTCTCCATCTTTTTCAGTGCTTATATGTGTAGCCCTAACTTGACAGTGTCAGCTTTCTCTCCATATAGAGGGTCGAGATAAGCTGAAGTACATAAAAAGACCCCAAAATAGAAGATCCAAGAATATAGATCCTTATTCATTCTCATGTAATGGGTTTTGAAGTGAGCGATCCAGGAAGGGAGAATAATTGATTTTCATATTCACTGATGCAATTATGTTCCTTCTAATATAAGATGGTCATCAAATAGGACACTGTTATCATATATATGATTAAAACTAAATGACTGATATACTTAGGTTTCAGCTGGTGGATGAGAAAGCAGAGATATTCCTACAATTTTAAAGATCCAGCCAGAAAGTGACACATATTACTTTTGTTCACATATTATTGAGAACTTAGTCACTTGGTCATATCTAACTGTAAGGAGTCCTGGGAAATGTAGTCTCCAGCTAGGCAGCCAAGTCCTCAGCTTTAACTCTACCATAAAACTCTACAGCTTATGCAATATGTTGGAAGAAAAGAGACTTCTCTCAACCTCTTCTCTTCCTAAGGAGAAACCCCTTTCACATTTATGTTGTTGCAACTTCAGTATTGTTACTAATCTCTAATGTAAAATTTTAAGATCATGTTTATAGAGTTTCTACTTCCATTCTCTACTTTCTAGTAGTGTGACATAGGACAAGTTACTCTGGAGTCTCGGTTGCTTTATCTTTAAAATGAGAATTAAATTACTCATCTTGTAGAGTTATAAAATATAGTAAAATGTTTGTAAAAGTACTTGGAACAGTGACTGGCATATACTAAACATCTACTAAGTGTATCCTATCATAATCGTACAGATGTTTTGTAATCTTAATGGCAAAGGGCTCTCATTATGGGTAGGTACTTCTAATGCTGCTGTTGACGGGAACCTGAGATCTAAACTCTCTCATGAAGGAGAAATTTCTCACTTTCCTGTATCTCTACCTGCTTGCTCCTCACATCATTCCCCAGAACTCCAGGCACATATGCTGTGTGACATCTTGGATGGGGAACATAAGTCTCCTTGGATGCTCACCCGACCTTGGAGCCTGAATCCTGCAGTGTTGCTCCTCCCTGCTCCCTGACAACTCCTCTCCAGTGGTACAAAAGGTGCCGGTGTGAGCCATGTAATTCTCTGCAAGTATTATTTGGACCTACTTGTGACAGTAATGAATCTCTTCTTGCAGAGTCCCACCAGGTTGGCTTGGTCGGACCCTGACCACCCCAATAGAGTTCTGTGTTTGGAGGCATCCCAAAACAGGCCTTTGCAGACATCTTTGCAATGGGCCTGGGAGGCGCTCACAAACACATTTTGTCTCCAGATGTGTGCTCTATGTTGCCTACTTTTTAAGGAGATATGGTGGAGTTCATCTCGGTTGCTTAGGCTGAGGGTCCCTAACCCATGGGCCATAGACCGGTATCAGTATCTAGCTTGTTAGGAACTGGGCTGTACAGCAGGAAGTGAGCAGTGGGTGAGGTAGTGAAGCTTCATCCATATTTGCAGCCGCTCCCCAGGGCTAGCATCACTGCCTCAGCTCAGATCAGCAGGCATTAGATTCTCATAGGAGCACCCGTTCCTGGTGCCAAAAAGGTTGGGGACTGCTGGCTTAAGGAACTGCCACCCTCAGTGAAAGGAAACCCAAACAGGTTCACTGAAAAATTCCTGGCCTATGTGATTTCACAATCTCTGGTGGGTGGAAATTGTCCTATGCTTTTGCTTACTGAGTTTAGTAAGCATATTTAAGCTTACCAGTCCCTTTACCCAACAGACTCATTGGAACTGCATCGTCTAGTATAGTATTGGACTATAATGTGGTTATTGAGCTCTTTAAATTTGCCGAAATTTTAAATACAATTGAGATGTGCTGAAGTTTTAAATATATACTGAATCTCAAAGATTGCTTAGCATGAAAAAAATTTAAATAGCAATAAATAATTTTTATACTGATTATGTTGAAGGGATATTTTGGAAATACTGATTTAAATAAAATATATTAAAAATAATTTTACTTGTTTTTTATTTTTACTTTAGAATTGAAGCTAAATTTAAAATTATAAATGTGGCTCATATTTTAATTGCAACAGATCATGGGATATAAACTTCAACTCCATTTATGTTCCAGTAAAGTTGAAGACAATTTCAAGAAGTAGGCAGGTGTTTTCTTAAAAAAGGACATAGTAGAAATGTATTTTGCCAATACAAGATGAATTGTATAAAGACGCTTGGCTACTACTAGCTGACTTTAGGAGCTTTATTGTTGATCAGAATCATAAAGAAGAAATATTTCTGTTTAATAATATCTGGTACTGTATGAATTATTATTAAATTCTATAAATTTCAAATAATATCAATATTTACATAAGACTGACCCAAACGAGAAGATGATTTAGGTGACTCAGTAGCCCTTAAAGACTGCAAATTAGAAATGTAGAAATGCAAAATTTCAATATAAACTGTCAGAACTTGTATTTTTGAAATACTCTTGTCACGTACTTAATGTTTAATCAAAAGTAAAGTTAATAGTGACAATGTCTAAGCAAGTCTTAGGAAGATTCTAATTAGTTGAGGGTATTTCTTTCCAGTTACTTTCTCTTCATACTCTAATAGGTAAAATATGCACTTTGTCAAATTAGGAGTGTGAGAACTCACATGCATGCGATTCTGGTTCTGAGCTGAATTCCACTAGATAAAGGGAGGTCTGTGCTAGCAGGCCTACAGTTCTTAAAGGTGAAACAGAAACACTAGGGGTACTATTCCATCGAGTTTTGGAACCCTGATTTTTGGTGTATGTGTCTTTATCAGTCAGGATACAATCAGAAAAGCAGAACCACTAGGAGCTATATTCATTCATTCATTCATTCATTCATTCATCCATGTATATATTTATTCATTTATGTATTTATATTAAGGGACTTATTACAGTGATTTGACCGTATGCAGTTATGGGAGCTGATTAGAAGGTACTGTGAGGCTGTTGTCTTTTTGCCTGATGCTAAAGTTTGAAATCCACAGGATAAGTAAGATGCATGTAAAGTTGAGGAGAACAGGAAGCAATTGGAACCTACAAACATCAGTTCTTATTGCTTTCACTTTGATGGCATGGTTATCCTGCAGAAGCTGGGCTCTTCATCATGGGCCACACACACGCGCGCGCATGCACACATGCACGCACACACACATGCACACGTACACACACACGCACATGTGCACACACATGCACATGAGTTGGAAAGCGGAAGGAGAATTCAGTGGAAGGTGGAGAAGTTGTGGTCCAGTCCACTCTCACACCAACAAGGCGAGCCAGAGAATAAGTGACGGTTTGTGCAACCTACAACAATGGCTGCTGCTTTACTTTCACCTTCCAAATCTGAGTCTCTCTGGCTCACCATCAGTGGAGAGATACTGGGGAGGAAAATCTGGAAAATGTAGTTCAACCTAGCCTAGCGAACACATTAGAAAGACACTACAGTGTCTCTTCTAGTGTGTCTTTTTCTGTTCTGTGCTTTACAGTTTGTCTTCTGTACGTAGTGTCTCTGGATATGTATGTATACCCTTTCTTGTTTTTATCTTCTTCCTTTTGTACATTTTCAACACATTTATCTACTTGATGGTATCTCTCTTAGCTACTGTTATTTTTAGGCCCATTTTTTTTCTCTGACTCTCCTTTTCCTATATCTTTGCCTCTTGGCCTCTTGCCTGCCTGCCTCAATCTTTTCCTCTTTTATGACCAAGAGATTAAATTGCTTTAAAAGATTTTTTTAGTCCATTTAGTGAATATATTTTTATGATCTGTAGTCTTAATGTTCAGATAGACTACAGGGAAACTTAGATTTCTTTTAAAAAAAATAAACTTAAAAAGTTGAATGATCTCAGATTAATGTGTTGTGTGTGTGTGTGTGTGTGTGTGTGTGTGTGTGTGTGTGAGAGAGTAAATAGCACTGGTAGAAATAATCTAATCAATATTTAAAGTAACTGATGCCAAACTTTAATGGATGCCTTAGAGCACCTCTGACAGCTGTCATGTGTCACCTCTTGTCACAGCAGCATTTGACCAGTATTCCATCTGGTTTTAAAAAAGTATTTATTACCTCATTTTACTGTTTTGCATTTTTCAGGTTAGAGATTGCCATATGCATGACAGAGCAGACAGCTACCTCTAAAACGAAGGCGTCTCCAGAAAGTATTATTTTCCCAAATATTTGCTAGAGACCATTTAAAACCATTATCCATTTATATCAATTACCAAATTATTAAACATAAAATTGCCCACATGGATGCTATTATTGTTACATTCCCCATGTGGGCCATATTTATGGGACATTTTCCTTCTATATCCTAAGTGCATGGGAGTTTGAGTTTGGGGGAAAGGTAATCTGAAAGCATCAGATATTGCTCAGTGTGGTGCTGGGGCTTTTACCAATAGGGAAGATCCGGACTTGCTGGAGAATAACAGAGAACAGTGAAACTCTTGGGTGGAGAAAAATAAATGTCAGAGTAGGCAATATGAAAGAGTACAAACAAATTTTCTCGGCTTCTTAGCTTAACTATGACAGGCGCTCTACTGCTGTGTATCTTCAAAATATCTCACATCTGAAACATGTAATTAGTTAGAAGTGTCTGGGTTTTTGCCTCTGTAGATTTTGACGCTGGCATTTCTCTCATTGCATATAAACTCACTCACACTGTACATATGTACGTACTCAAAACCAGATTGGAGAAGATTGAGTTATAATTATAATATTGGTATCAGACATTGGTCTAGAATTTTAGCATATACATTACCTCAGAATGAAGAGAATAAAAATAAAAGTCAGTCACCACAATTAGGAGGAAATGTGGAGAGAATGAGTAGGAAAAAACAAGAGAATAGATAGGGAAGACAGTGGCCGTGGGTGGGGACTAGCTAAAGGTATGAAACAGAGCATGGCAGTTAACTGGAGGAACTTGGTGCCTTATCTCTCACCTAATCAAACCAAGACTGACATTTTCTGTAAATATCCCGAGGTGTCTTGAAAACAGATGCAACAGATTGGAGAGTATCGAGATTTCACAGTCTGGACTCCAAAATTCGTTAAGATCATTTGGAAAAAATTAGTTCAAAGATGTCAGAGGACATCTGCTTTTACTAAGTTCGTGTGAACTTTGGCCTAAAAACAAACTTCAAACCTTGCAGGTTTTGGAACACTGATGAAGGTCCACATATGTTTCATACAGTTCTTTGGCCATGGGGAAGCAGAGGTGGACAGTTAGTGGGCTGTCACCTCATTCAGCATTCAGGATCTTGGTAGGGTGGGGATGGCGGGCCAGCTAGACAATGTAAGCAGTCCGCCAAGAGATCTGATGCCTGGCTGTGCAAAAAACAAAACAGTCCAAACTGACCTCACTAACATAGCAGGCATATGACTCTAGCCAGACTGGCTTGTGAAGTCTGAGCAAACACCCTGTGGGTCTCCCCACCCCAGAAAGGTGACAAAAACAACCACTTGTCCTCTCAAAGAGTTGACATCACCTAGTTCCTCAAGAGTAGCTCTTATATAAATTAAATGCCTTTTCTTCCCCTAGTTTGTGATGGTTATATTAAAGCTAGGATGATTTTTGATCTTAGCAATGAAGTAGTTCTCTCTTTTTTAGGGATTACATATCCATTGCTGTCCTCTTCAGATTCTCCAGGCATCCTTGACAAGTAGAATCAGTATATTCAAAACAAGGGCTTTATGCAACTCTTTTCAAATTTGCTACGACCTTCTCTACAGTGTGGGCCTCCCTGATTCCAGAGAGAAAATAAAACCCACATGCTTTCAGCTCTGACTCTGCCCCTTAATATATATATAGGCATCATAGCCGGGCTTGTGGGTCATCTTCAGCAGGAGGCGATCACGCTAGGTTATCTCCAAGTCTACTTGAATTTTGGTAATGTGGGCCAGAAACAATGTTAATGCCTTCTGTCAGACTTTCTTTTTGTAGTAAGTTAGGCTTCTTTCTTCTAAAATTACTAGCAGATGGGTTCAATGTTTTAAAGGCCTCCAAAACATGAAGATGAAGCTTCATTCAAATATGAAAAATTTTAAAGAGCTTTGGGCATGTCTTTTAGAACAAGTCAGTAATTCCATTAGAGAAAAAAGTACCAGTGCACAGTATGTCAATAAGAATAAATGGATGGATATTGGGAGGGCACAGAAAAGGTAGGATGTGTAGAAGCTGTGATGTAGAGACGAGCTGGCAAAATGATGGCTTCTCTGTCATCATTGGAAAGTGTCTGGGTCCATGGTATGTGGTATCATATCAGGATGACTATCTCTGCAGGAAGGTGTAAAAGTCATGCCATGTGAAGCCTGGGCATCAAAAGACCCAGTCCAGGAGACAAATTGCTTTTCGTGATGGTAGGCCAGAGACAGAAGGCGGGCTGATAGAGCCAACAGGGGCTCTTAGTGGAAGCCACTGTTATACTAAATTGCTTAACACAGATGCCTAGAAGATTAATAGTGAGTTTCACTATTTAAGGTGCCGTGAGTTCTTTTGGTATCAGGTATTACGTAGTGTCTTTGTAAATGCTTGATTAGTTCATATCTACTGGCGAGCTCCTTTAATTGAAACTTACAAAGGAGAGTAAAAACACAACATTATTTTTCCTTCATTTCTCAAGAATAGTATATAATTAATTTTAATCTGGTCTGACTGAGGACTAACTATTATTTCAAGGATAGGCCTTATTTGGATTTGGTTTACGTATTCAGTCTTGTGTAGTTAAGGGAGGAGACATAAACGTAAACTGAGTAGGCATATTCTTGAATTATTTTGCCATCTTATCCACAATAATATTTCTGTTGTTTTTCTTATAACCATGCTCATTATAGAGATTTTGAGAATTACAGAATATACTTTAAAAATTATATTACCAATACATTCACCACCAGAACCCACTGCTATTAACAGTGGGGGACATTTGCTTGTAGTTATCTTTGACTCTGTAAATCACAGAGCATATTATTAATAATTTTTTTAAATTTTAAAATGGTCATGATTCTTATTTCCTCGTATTAAAGGGGGCTGTAATAAGCCAGTGTCGATTCTCAGCAATTTTTTAAGCAGACCAAATTTGTCTTAGCTACTCCAAGTGCCTAACATGGTGGAACTTCTGTCCACCCTTCCCATTTCATCACATCAGCTGCTGTGCCTCTATATGGCCTGTGGTTCTTTTGAAAATATTTCCCCACGACCTGTTGCACACTCCATTCCCAACCTTCGATTTTACACACACACACATACACACACACACACACACACACATCATACATACAAATATATACCTAAGCACATATATATATTCAAGTAGGGATTCTTCATATATCCAGAACCCATTGACATCATATGATCACACATAATCCACTGATGACTGAGGTGGATTGAGAGGTCCTCAAATCTAGCATGTTGTATTTTGAGTCCTTGGCTGAACCTCCCTAAGGGATGATTAGAAAATGTTCACCACACTGATTCTTCAGGGAGGGGCTGCCTCCCTCTTTCCCATTTAGAGTTATTTAAGCCTTCAATTTATAACTTGATTCTAACTTGGATAGGAAGATAACCTGTTTCTATCAGGGAATCTATCTTTTTCTCTTGTTTCTCCTCTATAAACGTCATCATATTTTCTAGCTGGGTCTTTATATGTCCCAGTCCAGTGAAGGAGTTTACCTGGTATCAGGTATTTGGTGAGACTGTTCCACAGGAACAAGGTTTAACCAACAAACAAGAGTCA